>NC_047136.2:25007405-25332632 GCF_009829125.3 Periophthalmus magnuspinnatus
CTTTAAAAACTGCTCTTAGGTAAATTACACCTTTATGCCAGATGCCCTTCCAGACACAAATCAGTCATTTTATCTCCTCTTGGGACCAATATTGAAAAATTTGTCTTACTCCAGTACAAATAGTATATTGTAAAAGCAGTTCTTAGGTGCTTTTACCGTCTGTGAGTATCGCTGGTGTGCCGTTAACATATTAGTTGTTGTTAGCATTACCGTGACAACAAAACTTTGCTCCGGGCTCTGACAGTTGCCGAATGCGCTCATAAACTTATTGCAGTGAATAATGGGCAATTTCAAATCGTTCAAAAGAAACTAGTTCTGTGTTTTTTGAGTTTTTTTTATACGTTTTTAAGACTGTTAAAAAAAGGTGCAGTGCCTTTGATGGTGTTTATTTGTAGGATTAATTTTAACACCATTTTAACACACTTAACACAATCCTTGTTTGTACTGCAGTGCAAGATATTTAACACCAACTTGAACTACTCAATTATAGAAACGAGTAACAGCTATAACTGCCTGCAAAATCTAATTAGTGTCAGGCTTCCACTGCACCAAGGTTTAACAAATACCATTAGGAGAAACCACATTATTCTTATTAACGGCAATGGTAGCGACATGCTTCATACAAGGATAACAGGAGCGGTCACAGGTGTAATAGGGTCTGACAGAATGTTCTTAAAGACGTCCTCCAGTGGTCTGAGAGCGGCGCATTTGATCACTTCATTAACCACTGCTGCTGATGCATGGGTGCAGGGAGCCTTTGGGTGCTACAGTGGCACAGAAGAGAATAGACCATTATGCACTCGCAAGCCCAAACAAATCATGGTAAGTGTATTTAGAACAAAGGCAATTTGATTTGCTAAGTACATTAGATGGAATTGGTGTGAGTGTAAGTTTTTATGTACCAGATATGGGTAAAGTATAAGTAAAAGTTGATGTACAGTGGCAGAAAAGTAGCATTCTTGCCTCACAGTTTGAGGGTCTCATGTTCGTGAGGAATGAGCGTATTACTCTACCAAAAACATGCAGGCTAATCCTAGACCGCAGTCGTCCACATGTCCAAACATCACAACACAACTGATTCATGAACTATGGCTGTAACTAACTATTATTTTAGCAGTCGATTAGCAATTTTTTTGATTACTTTGCTAGTCAAATGATTATTTGTATTGTACATTGTGATTTTAATTAACTTTAAATTAGGGATGCACTGATCCAGCATTCTCAGTTCAGATACAGATTTCTATATTATAGCTTTAAGTATTTGCTGATAATCCAGATCAACTGACAACAGTGCAGAGCCTGAAAACAGCACTTATTTCCTTTAAACAAAAATAAAATACGACAAAACTCACCCAAATGTGTTATGTAGCTGTTATTTATCTTTCAAGTAACTACAGAACGGCTTTGTGTAAAACATTATCAGACTGTTTGGGCCAATTACAACCAGTCAGCAATCTTATTACATCAATTTATATGTCTAAGCAGGATATTTACTGAACCGATATTTAGAAGCCGATATCCAATCCAGTAAAGTTTTCAGTATTGGCTCCGATATCAGATACCAGTATTGGATCGGACCCTAGTTTAAATAAGGTGACTGAAGGCTTCTAGATCGAGAATTACAAATAGGAAAAAAATACAATTACAATTATCATGATTGTCCTGACTATTGTCTTGTAGCCATGAAATATTGTGAATGTCTCTGTATCAATAATGAATGTCTATCAATGAGAGCACTGCACAGAAGAGCACCATACACTGCAGATTTTTTTTTAATTCAGCCCTATTTGCAAATGTTTATGAATGTCAATTATCAATGCTGAACAAGACGATCCTTAACTGAATGCAAATGTCCTTAAAGTCCAAATGAATAACAGTGGAAGTGAGAGCATCTGTGTATCTGAGAGGACCAGAACTTCCTCTTTCGGAGTGCAACAGGAAGTATGTGAGTGAGTGTGTGTGTGTGTGTGGGGGGGGGGGGGGGGGGGGGGGGTGTATGTAGGGGTGTGTGTGTGAGGCTGTCAGTGTGTGTGCTTCTATAGGCGACTACTGCAGTGCCCACTCTATACAGGACAGCATGTAATGAGGGATAATTATACACCAGACATACACTGTAAAAATGTGTCTGGAAAATTGGACTTTAGATTTAAATTTTAAAAATCTACAATCTGGGGTTACTACACATTTAAAAGTAACTGGGGATGAACCGATACGATACTGTTATCAGATGTCTGTGCCGAAAAAAATGGTGGATCAGTTCCAAGTTACCAATTACATTACATCAGAAGACAGGGTCTATGCTTTTACAGTGATACTGTCCCACTGAACGTGTTATATTTACTGTAAAAATCAGGTCTTTTAAGTACATATCACAGATACTATTTTCACAGTAGTTTTAACATTTATATAGCACAAATTAATCAACCACAATTAGAGACATCAACAAAGAGCTTTTTTTCTTCTTTTTTCCCCAGATAATTACTGTATTTTACTGATAATATCCATCCATCCATCCATTTTCTTCCGCTTATCCGGGGCCGGGTCGCGGGGGCAGCAGTCTAAGCAGGGACTCCCAGACTTCCCTCACCCCGGACACGTCCTCCAGCTCCTCCGGTGGGACCCCAAGGCGTTCCCAGGCCAGCCGAGAGACATAGTCCCTCCAGCGTGTCCTGGGTCTTCCCCGGGGCCTCCTCCCGGTGGGACATGCCCAGAACACCTCCCTAGGGAGGCGTCCAGGAGGCATCCTGAGCAGATGCCCGAGCCACCTCAACTGGTTCCTCTCAACGTGTAGGAGCAGCGGCTCTACTCCGAGCTCCTCCCGTGTGACCGAGCTCCTCACCCTATCCCTAAGGGTGCGCCCGGCCACTCTGCGGAGGAAGCCCATTTCAGCCGCTTGTATCCGCGATCTTGTCCTTTCGGTCATTACCCAAAGCTCATGACCATAGGTGAGGGTAGGAACGTAGATTGACCGGTAAATCGAGAGCTTCGCCTTCCGGCTCAGCTCCTTCTTTACCACAACGGACCGATACAGCGACCGCATCACTGCAGACGCTGCACCGATCCGCCTGTTAATCTCACGCTCCATCCTTCCCTCACTCGTGAACAAGACCCCGAGATACTTGAACTCCTCCACTTGGGGCAGAGACTCACCACCCACCCGGAGAGAGCAAACCACCTTTTACTGATAATACTTTAACAAAAAAAAATCTTATTCATAATTTTAAAGGGCATGTATCCAATTGTTCCATGTAATTGTCTTGCCCCAGTACAGAAATATAAAACAGGTCAAAAGAAGTCCGCTGTCTACTGTATCTTGTCTGATGATCAAGGAGTGTGCATTAGCATGCTAGTTGTTGTTAGCATTACTGTGACAAACTCACACCTCTGAATGTTGTGAAAAGCGATTATAAACTGGTGAAGAGTTAGGCAAATAGAATAAGCATAAGTTAAGTGAGGAATAACTTCGGACCACTGCAAACGGTTTAAAATGAACTACTTCTGTTTTTCACATGTACAAATCAGGTATGATTTACAATTTTGGCTTTTACAGATTTGTACTTTTTGATATACACTATTTTGCCGTAGATATTTTTAACAGTGCAGACATGGCTGTTACAATAATGAAACACCACTGCGCAGACAGGCTTAGTCATCTGTGACAAACTAATGATAGA
The DNA here is from genome assembly GCF_009829125.3 of Periophthalmus magnuspinnatus. Lineage (NCBI taxonomy): Eukaryota > Metazoa > Chordata > Actinopteri > Gobiiformes > Gobiidae > Periophthalmus > Periophthalmus magnuspinnatus. The sequence continues at coordinate 25,011,080 of NC_047136.2, forward strand.
GGGGAAAATGAAAAATGAATAACTACACAGTCCATGCACTCATTAGCTACCATCGCTCTGATTGTCAAAGCTGAAAGATTATTATTATTATTATGGGCCACATTAACTTTTGACACCTGTGAGTGTAAACATTCACATGACATTTATAAAGCCACTTATGATTTGACAGATTTTACAGACAACTTTGCTGTGACTGTTATTTGATGGGTCGGGAATGACCTTCTTTCACATTTGTGAATAGACAGTGAATCTGATTAAATTAATGAATTTAACTTGCTATAATGGAAAATATATCTAGTGAAAATAATATGAGCCAATAAGAACATGTAACTTGAATGCCAACAAGAATAGTAACTTTGGCCCTATCTCGCAACAGAGAAGTATCGAGTGAAAGGTAAAATCATTCACAAATGATACCAATTGTCCAGTGATTATATATGATAGTTGTACTTGAATATATTTATATCAGATGCCCTCCCAAACGCAACCAATCTTCTCTATAAATTCAGACAGGTCACAAAAGTGCTATACTTGTGGCGGTTATTTAACTTGGCAGACTTAAGCAACTTTGCCTGAGATCCAGAATACACACTGCTCCAATACTTTTTGAAGATGTGAGTCCTTCCATATTAGGCTGCTTGTGAGGAAAAAATAAATGGAATATCATGGAATAAATGGAATATCACAAATGACTGAAAAACATTGCAGATTTCAAATCAATTTCAATTGAATTTGTTTTTGTAAAGCTCAAATTCACAACAGCAGTCGCCTCTTAGGGCTTAATAAGATTGATTTAACCAACAGACAAGCAGATTAACCAACATCCATAGAAAACAAGCAAATGGATAACCAGATGTCCTGGAACATCCCGTCTTTAGACCCTCCTACTCAACTAGGACAATTTTCTGCTAAATCAATGAGTGAACCACTAAACTCTGTAAATCGAAGGTGAGGGAAATGTAATTTTGTTCACAATAATAGAAGACCAATGAGCTCATTTGTTTCACATGCATCACTGAAATAAACAAATTGACTGATTGGATGGTAGTGTTTGATTCTGTCTCGAGGCACAATGGAGAGAGTGGAGACCAGACTGATATCCCTCTGTATAAAAAAATAGAGATATCATTCTGAATCTACTTGGCAAAAAATAACCCAACTCATTAGAATTTTAAACTGTCAACACTGTCCACGTTTCCCTCAAAAAGTGTAAAAAAAAAAAGATGATATTATTTTGAGTATAAAAGTTTTCAGAAGAAGTCAGAAGGTGAAAAGGCTGATTCCAAACACAGGAGAGTAAAGTATTGACTGGATGGAGAAAGGTGGTGGCAGAAATCTCTTAGAACCATTCTGCCTGTAGCTTTTCAGTGGTATTTCTGTCCTCTTCACACTTCACCTCAAATATACTCCCACAGAATAGTAATCCGTTCTCACATTTACCGTAAAGTGGCAGTGGCAGAAGTAAGGCTAAAGGTAGCAGCTATTTAAAAGAAAGTGAATGGAAACACATTTGTATGAAGGATATTACAAGCCAACAAAGTGGTGGAAAAGGCTTGATACTATATAGACTGATACTACAGTGATTTTTCTTTACAATAGAATATCATTTTCTTCAGAGTTACCATGTGATCTTATACAAGTTGTGATATAGATGAATTTTCTAAAACTATTAATTTCATACAATTTACATGATTTTTTTGGGAGGGGTGGTGGTGGTGAGGCCAATACTTTCGTTCAAATGAGTATCTATTTTTGATCGATTAGTATCAGGCTGCAACAAAGTAGATGTGATTTTGAATAAATGCACCGAGGCACTGTTTTTGAATCAAACCTCGCAATAGAAATCCAATCTTTAGATACAGATAAATTCCCAGCCCAATTGCGTTACAAATAGCTCAAATAAGAACCACGATAATGTTGGTGAAATGACAATGTTATATAAGATGCAGATTCACCAGTAACAACACAGCGTTACACAGTCAGTGTTGTATCTGCTAATCTTTTGGTTGCAACTTCTATGAATGCAACTATTGTTTCAACTGGATTGTGAGAAAAACTATTTCGGGTGCTTTGCCTTAGGCCCAAGGTTACCGCATCAGAACACGGCCCATCTGTGATCAACAATGGAAAAAGCAAAGAAAGAGGAATGCTCACTGGTGTCTAGGGCTGAAGTCTTTTAGTTGTATTGTCGATTAATCGGTCAAGTCTTAGTCGACCAAAATTAGTTTTAGTTTAGCTATAGTAAAAGAAAAACTAATCTGTCAACTGGACAAAAAAATTGTAGGAGTGACTAAAAGTGATTAAAAGAAAGTGAGTGAGTTAGATTTTTTATTTTTTTGGCATTTATATGTAAAAAATGAAGATTAAACTCATGAAATTTAATCTGTCTTTAAATAAATACTTTGTTTCCTAGTACTTTTTCGGTATAAATAGTTGTTTTTACAGGTGTAGTCTTGTGAGTGCCGTTTGGGTCAGACACATAGAGATACAGAATAATTTAGAGACCTTTTGTCACGTCCCCTTTTTGGTAACTAATCGATCTCTTTACACCACCAAGCATTTCTTTAGCCGTCTATTGGTCTCATATGTGTTTTACAAACGATAAATGTCTGAGAAAAGCGTGTTATGGTGTAAGGTCATCTGAATGTGTGCAGTAACGCGCAGGCTATATACCATGTCCTTGAGAGGAGCAGTGACACCACGGGGCAGAGCGGGCAGACGTGAACATTCATTTCATCGACTCAACATGGATTATGAGTGTGTCTAATGGAACGTTTACTGCAGTGTGGGGCTCTACAAGTCCTTATCTGTCAAATCAGGGCCCATCTGTGCAGCCAGGCCTAAAACATTCTCCAAATCCCCGGGGATCTGTCCAACAAAAGGCCTTTGAGAAGTCATTTTCCTTTTACTGCACGCTGTTTGAAAAAGATGGAATGGTTTGTTGGTTTGAGGGTTAAATTGTGTACACTGAAAGGCTGGTAAAATGTCTGATGTATGTAATTTACAAATAACAAACAATCTTTTATTGATAGAGACAACTATAGCGAATGTGCCACAGTATATACTTGAAATTTGAGTTTTTGTGGCTTGAGTTAAAAGTCGTGGTTGAACTGTGTTTTTTAATGGCACTGTAAGTGAATCTTTTCCATGTATTTGAGTAGAAATTGTCTAGCCCCTGTACAGAGCAGCTCTTGAGGTCAAAATCTGACATGTGCGTGCTCTCTGCATCTAACTAGAAAGCATGTTACTGTCATAATAACTAGGAAGTGAGTGTTAGCATACTAGTTCTTAGCTTTACTGTGACAAAATCTGCTCTGGCTTCTGAAATTTGTTTAAAACACTTTTAAACTCATTAGGCTGGATGACTGAAACCTGTTTTTCACATTTTTAAGACCATCTACACCGGGGGTTCTTAATCTTTTTGACCTCAGGTGCCGATTTTTTCTGTATGAAGTACAGCCCAAGCTGCAGCCCAGTCTCATATTAAATGCATTATATTCTTCTGATTTTCCAGCCCTCAAGAAGGTGCTCGCGGCCCGACTTTGAGCCCCGGCCCTATGGTTAAAAATCACTGATCTGCACTGCTTTGATTGTAAGATCACCTGCTTCCATTTTATGATCTGATAATCATTCAAAATGTGGATGCACCTGTAGCTACTTATATCAGTGTTAATATCATTGGTTGAACATTCATGTAACAAGATATCAACCTCAGAGTGTACATTATATTTAAATTCATAACCATATTTACGCGGTTGCCATAGAAACCAGCGTCTGGAGCTTCGTCGGCCCCTATCTGTATTATTAGCTCCGAAACAGTCATCAGCACAAATTAACCACCTGCTATTTCAAATCTGTCGCTTAGCAGAATTTCTATTATTAGTCCCATCCCTGCATAGTATTTCAGTAATATTGTGATTGCTGCATCTCAGATCACAGGTGCTATAAAGATTCTGTGTGCTCGGCGGGTGAATACATTAACACGTTTTCTGAGAACATGAGATGAATCGATAATGAAAGTAATCAGCAGAAAACCTGTAGGGGCAACAGAAAGACTAATTAGATCAAGTGTGGAATGTAGGCAAGAAAAGATGGCCAAAAAGTGCCAAAGTGTTAGTGAGTTACCACGTTAGTTGAGAAGAGAGATTGGCATACTTTTTAAATTAGTAAAAAAAAAAAAATCATAAAATAGCACGTACATCTGAAAGGCATTTATTAATTTACTATGCAAACTGATTTAATTCTTTCTGACATTTCCTCATGAAAAAAACCCTGAAGTTGTGTTTTGTTTAAAAAGACGGTATTATGCAAAACATTATGCAAAGTCTATTGTTATACTTCGTAAGTGTTCCCTCATCAAAAACATGCCTGAATAGGTTTTAGATGTCATCTACGCATGTTTCAGTAATTTAGTGGTCTCTCCTGGGCCCTGTTGGAACCCTCCTTATGGTTAGCTGCAAGATTCTGTTGTTAGCAGTTCACACCTCTGTAGAAGTAAGCAGTTAATACCCCATAAAAGTAAAATACCCCCTTTAAATTGCTCATGATTACTGGAATCACAACATGGTCTTCCAGAAAACACTCCTTCATGTTTTTAAGGTTCATACACTTTCCCAGGACTCATTCTGATCATTTGGGAGCTTCACTACAGCTCAACATCTAAAACTACTAATTTAGCTTGATTTGAACTGATATACTCTGAGCGATAGTGGAGATCCTAACTGCTCCCATACTATGTTATCTGTGTTGAAGGTAGGGATGTCACAATGTCAAATTTTAGTGTTACGATTATTCTCAGAAGAAAGATAACAGTTTAACGATTTCTCTCCATAACTGACACGTTAGCAAAACAACAGTTAAATCTTTAATGCACTTTCATTGTCTAAATAGATCACCGTTCCTCTGGTAAGTGACCAGCTTCATGATCAAATTATTGTGACATGAACAGGCTGATAATAGAACCGTGCATTTAGGTGTATTTTTATTGAATATATTGAATAGAAACAACTTAATTTTGTGGTCACATTTTTATCAGTTCTTGTGATTATATTGTGAAATGAATAATCATGATTGTAGTTTAACCAAATAAACTTGACATCCCTATAGGCCCTGTATAACCGAACTGTGTGGTACTTACACATACATATATAGGAAATGGCTTATCTTACCAGATAGATGTCAGTTGAACATCAATATTTTACTTGATTACACATTATCTGCTGATCATTCATTTGTCAGTGCTGCAGTGGTTTCAGTCTGACAGGCTCTGACAGCAGCAGATCACATAACATGCCCTAAGTTTAATGTGTGGTTTCAAAGTAAACAGTAACGCAAACCACAGCGCAAAGAGCCGCTAATGTTACACAGGTGAAGGATGGACTGTCTTTAACCATCACAATGAAGGCACCACACAGAAATAGACCTTTACTCACACTGTCAATCACTATGTTTACATCCACAGAGAAGTCCAAAGGGCATATTTACTGAGCCAGGTGCTAAATTACAAGTGCAAACGTAAAAATTGCATGCGCTCTTTGTGGGCATGCTGCACATGATTTACCATTAGAAACTGCGCCTCTTAATCCTACTGCAGTTCTAATTTGCAAATGAGAGTTTAGTGCCTTAGCGTCTGAGCAAAAGGAATGTGCTGTTTCTGCTCTGTGTGTGCACGCGTAGGCCTACTGAATATGATGACTTTCACATATGCTCACTGCTATGTCTGTATGTGTGCGTAGCTTTTTCTTCACTCATTAAATACAATTATAACCAGCTAGAATTTCCTATTTTTTAATCATCAACTCGTTCAACCATGTTCATGGCAGGTATATTGGTTTGTTGGACGGGCAGCTGCTGGGACGCTTGCATCTTCTATGGATTATGACGTACAGGGCCAAAAGTGTGATAGGCAAAGTGTCTTTTTACTACACTGCTAAACCACTTCATCTGTAGTGTCTCCGCCTTGTCCACGTCCAAACACATCTAATACGTCTAATATTTTCCTAGTTGCTTCTTACCCCATGCAGTTGAACACCTCTCCTGGTCTAACACTGTAATGTTTCTTATCTACCGTGAAATGCATTGCAGCTATTTTGTAATATTGTTGTAATATTGTAAGAGTTAGTTAGCATGACTGTTTAGACTCCATTGCCTCCTAAACAAAACCAGTAAACCAACTGACAAAATACATTTATACAATTTTGGAGTAGGTACGACACATCTCTCAAGTGACTGCGCACCTGGCGTAAAACTCAAGAAAAGCTTCATAATTTGAAATATAAGACACCTGTCACCAAAATACATGTTATTCTATTCATCTTATTCAAATTAAACTGAAATGATCATGTTGAAACAAGCTAATCTCTTCGTTGCAAGTGATATGCACAAACCATTAGAGGATATCTGCAGCTTTAACTGTAGCGCCTTTCTAGTAGTTTAATGTGGTATGGATGTGAGGGCACGCAGCCAGACTCCGGCCCTAGTGTCAAGTACAATAATGGAATCTGATTAAATCCTTATCAGCGCCGACTGTTTGCAAAGCTTGGCTTGTTTAAACAAATCTTTATTCCACTTCCAGCGAGTCCATTGCAATCTCATTTAAAGGCACTGACTTTTGCTGTTTTAAAAACATGAAAAACAGAAGCAGTTTATTTCAAAGTGGTCAAGTTATTCTGCACTTAACTTATGAATTCTGGTCATCCTAATTATTCACTACGATAACTTTGAGACAAGAATAAAGTTTGCCATCACAGTATTGCTAACAACAACTGGAATGCTAACCACACACTTCCTGATTATCGCACAATAAAATGCTTCAAAATACAGACAGCATTCAACGGACATATTTTGATATCAGGAGCTGTTTATATCTGTACTAGGGCAAGATGCATTCTGCTCAAACCCATTTGAAAAAGCTTGTACCAGGCCTTTAAGAGCATGGATTTAAAAATAACACATTTTTTTAGTTTCCCTGTTCCTTCTCACTTGTAGACTCGCTTGTTGGTATTCAGGAGAAAATAGAACTGACAGAAAAGCAGTTAGTCAATAATTCATCCTGCTAATTCTTTCCTTGTCTATCACAGAGATGTAAGCGGTTGTCGTAACGGTGCGGATAGGACCAAAGGATGCAGACCAGAGCAGTTTTAACAGTGTTTATTTACAGCGGTGAAAATGCAGTCTTTAAACAGGTCACAAGAGCAGGTACAGGAACCGGGGAGCGGGAGACGGGTCAGGCGGGTGCGGTGCAGGTAGAGGCGGGCAGGACAGGACCAGGACGGGGATAGAAGCAGGTGCGGTACCAGGGCAGGCGGATCAGACGAAGACCAGAGCGGGGAGCGGGTGACAAACCAGAGACCAGGACCGGACAGGGGACGAGACGAGCAGGAGACGAGACGAGCAGGAGACGAGACGAGCAGGAGACGAGACGAGCAGGAGACAAGACGAGCTGGAAGCGATACCGGGACTGGAACGTGGCGGCAGGAGCTGGGCGAGTAGAGGCAGGAATCTGGAGGGTGCATAAATCCAAATGAGCATTTGCCGGAAAGTACCATATAACAAAGCTTAGCAAGAAACATTCACGTTTTACACGCGGACGGTCTGGCACCGAGTGTAGACTGCCAAGCCTTCTTGTACTCAGCAGCAGGTGGTGGTGATTAGGCTGATGCACCCCAGGTGTGCACGGGAGGAGTCAGGCACTCCACCCAGCTCCAGACACACAGGTAGGGGAGGGGGAGAGAGCACGGGAGGACAGGGAAACTGACATCATGACAGTACCCCCCCCCTAAGGTCCACCTCCTGGTGGACCCCCAGGCTTGTCAGGATGAGCGCGGTGGAAGTCTCTCACCATGTCGGGGTCCAGAATGCGTGCCCTGGGCACCCAGGATCGCTCCTCCGGACCGTAACCCTCCCAATCGACGAGGTACTGGAGGCCCCTACCACGGCGACGAACGTCAATCAGGCGGCGGACGGTGAACGCCGGGTGGCCGTCAATGACTCGGGCGGGCGGTGGGGGATCGGCCGGAGGGCACAGGTCGCTGGTCCGGACTGGTTTAACCTGGGAGACGTGAAAGGTCGGATGAATCCGGAGAGACGGGGGTAACTGGAGGCGCACCGCCGATGGATTTATGATCCTCATGATCTTAAACGGTCCCAGGAATCGGGGGGACAGCTTACGGGAGTCCGTCTTCAGCGGGACCGTCTTGGCGGAGAGCCAAACCATCTGGCCAGGTTGGTATACGGGCGCCGGGACACGGTGGCGATCGGCCGTCGCCTTAGTGCGCGCTCCAGCCCGAAGAAGGGCCGCCCTGGCCTTCTTCCAGATCCGGCGACAGCGCTGGAGATGGCGCTGAACAGACGGGACGGCGAGGTCCCTCTCCTCCGTGGGAAAGAGAGGGGGTTGATATCCCAGCGATGCCTCGAAGGGGGACATACCAGTGGCGGAACTCACGAGGGAGTTGTGAGCATACTCTATCCAGGGCAGGTGAGTACTCCAGGTCGCGGGGTTGGCGGAGGCTGTGCACCGTAGGGCCGACTCCAGGTCTTGGTTGGCCCGCTCCGTCTGCCCATTAGATTGTGGATGGAACCCGGACGTGAGGCTAACCGTGGCCCCCAAACCGTCGCAGAAAGACCGCCATACCTGAGAGGTGAATTGGGTCCCTCTGTCGGACACGATGTCCACCGGGATGCCGTGGAGTCGGAAGACATGACTGGTCAGCTGGTCGGCAGTTTCTTTGGCTGTGGGGAGCTTAGGCAGGGCAACGAAATGGGCGGCCTTGGAGAAGCGGTCCACAATGGTGAGAACCACCGTGTTCCCCTGGGAAGGGGGAAGGCCCGTCACGAAGTCCAAGGCGATGTGGGACCAAGGGCGACGAGGAACTGGGAGAGGATGCAAGAGACCAGAAGGGGGTGAGTGGGAGGCCTTGGCCCGAGCACATACCTGGCAGGCGGCGACATAAGCCCGGGTGTCTGTGTCCATCGTGGGCCACCAGAAGCGTCTCCTGAGGAGGGAGAGAGAGCGACCGGCACCAGGATGGCAGGCGAAACGGGAGGCATGGACCCACTGGAGCACCTGAGACCGGACAGAATCGGGAACAAACAGTTTACCTGGAGGGCCGTTACCTGGGTCGGGGTCGTTGGTCTGGGCCTCTCGGACGGTGTCCTCGATATCCCAATGGACCGCGGCCACCACACACGAGGAGGGAATAATTGTTTCTGCGGTGACCGGGCTATCCTCCAGGGCGAACTGGCGGGAGAGGGCATCGGGTTTGACGTTCCGAGATCCGGGGCGGTAGGTGAGGAGAAAGTTGAAGCGGCTGAAGAAGAGGGACCAACGAGCTTGACGGGGATTGAGGCGCCTGGCGGACTGGATGTACTCCAAGTTTTTATGGTCGGTCCAGACGATGAATGGTTGCTCCGCCCCTTCGAGCCAGTGGCGCCACTCCTCCAAGGCCAGCTTTACGGCAAGGAGCTCCCGATCCCCCACGTCATAATTGACCTCGGCCGAGGACAATCGCCGGGAAAAGAAGGCGCAGGGACAGAGGCGGTTGTGGGGGTCGAACCTCTGCGAAAGCACGGCCCCCACTCCCGAGTCGGAGGCGTCGACCTCCACGATGAATTGCCGTGAAGGGTCGGGCTGGTGCAGGATGGGAGCGGAGGTAAATAGTCTCTTAAGCTTCTCGAAGGCTGTCTGCGCCTCAGGAGACCAGGCAAACGGCAAAGCAGGAGAGGTGAGTTTAGTTAAGGGCGAGATAACCCTACTAAAATCCCGGATGAAACGTCTATAAAAATTGGCAAAGCCGATAAATCTCTGGAGCTGTCTCCGGCTGGTAGGAACGGGCCACTCAGTGACAGCCTGGATCTTTTCAGGGTCAGCTCTTACTTGGCCCCGCCCCACAATGAAGCCCAAAAAGCTGACCTCCTCTGCGTGAAACTCGCATTTCTCAGCTTTCACGAACAGTTTATTCTCGAGGAGGCGCTGGAGAACCTGGCGAACGTGCTGATGATGCTCCTGGGGGGACCGCGAGAAAATCAAGATGTCATCCAAGTAAACAAAGACGAATCGGTTAAGGAAATCACGGAGCACATCGTTGATGAGGGCTTGGAATACGGCAGGGGCGTTGGTGAGACCGAAGGGCATAACCAAGTATTCGAAATGTCCCAGGGGTGTCTTGAAGGCCGTCTTCCATTCGTCTCCCTCCCTGATGCGCACCAGGTGGTACGCATTCCGCAAATCCAACTTTGAGAAGATGGTCGCACCGTGGAGGGGCGTAAATGCCGAGTCCAGTAAGGGAAGCGGGTATTTATTCTTTACAGTTATATTGTTCAGACCCCGGTAATCAATGCAAGGCCGCAGGGATTTGTCCTTCTTAGCCACAAAGAAGAACCCCGCTCCCACGGGTGAAGTGGACGGGCGGATGATTCCGGCAGCCAGGGACCCACGGATATAGTCCTCCATTGACTCGCGTTCAGGTTTAGACAGGTTATATAGCCTGCTAGATGGTAGTGGGGCACCCGGCAGGAGGTCAATGGCGCAGTCATATGGACGGTGGGGCGGTAAAGAGAGGGCCTTGCTCTTGCTAAAAACCTCCCCCAGGTCGTGATATTCAGCAGGCACCGAGGACAGATTGGGGGTGTCTGGGGACGGATCAGCGACAGGAACGGACCTCCCGGCCGGAGGGAGGGCGGACCGAAGGCACTTGGCGTGGCAATCGGGACTCCAGCCCGAAACTCCGCCCCTGGCCCAATCGAAAACAGGGTTGTGGGCGCGTAGCCAGGGGTAACCAAGGACCAGAGGAGAAGCGGAGGAGGACAGGACATGAAACTGACGGTTCTCTTGGTGGTTGCCGGACAGAATCACGGTGACAGGTTCTGTGATGTGAGTGATGTGCCCCAGAAAACGTCCATTGAGCCCCTGGGCATTTAAGGGGCGTTCGAGGGGCTCCAGGTAGACCCCGAGCTGCTCCGCGACTTGGGCATCAATAAAGTCCCTCTCAGCCCCGGAGTCGATAAGGGCGGAAACGCATAAGGTCTCTGTGCGAACGCACAGGGTGGCGCTGAGCCGCAGTCTATTAGAAGAGTCCAGGATGTGTTGCTCGCCCACCAGTACTCCCAGTGCTACTGGTGGGCCCCCCCTTTTGGCCGAACTGGGCAAGTGACCACATAATGTCCGCGCTCACCGCAGTAGAGGCAAGCCCCGGCCAGACGACGCCTCCGTTGACGCTCCTCGGCCGACACAAGGGTCCTGTCGAGTTGCATGGGCTCATCCGGCGGGGGCGGGGCAGCGCGTGGCTCCGGCGGGACCGGTGACCGGCGTCTCTCTCGGCGACGAGCCCGTAGGCGGTTGTCTATACGGTGAGTGAGGGAGATGAGGGTCCGCAGGTCGGGGGGTTCGTCCCGGGAAACCAATTCATCTTTCAAAGTCTCGTTCAGGCCCCGCACAAACACAGCCCGCAGCGCGCTGTCCGTCCAGTCCAGCTCCGCCGCATGTGTCCAGAATTCAATGGAATAATCCGCTACCGTCCTGGAGCCCTGGCTGAGAGTCAATAACCGGGAGGCAGCATTGTCCTGGTAGTGCGGGTGGTCAAACACCAGCTTAAACGTGGACACAAATTCATTAAAATCCAGGCTATCCACAGACGTCTTCATTAGGCGCGCCTCTGCCCACTGGAGAGCTCTGCCCCGGAGTAATCCACATATATATCGGATCTTGGTGGCCCCCGAGCTGAAACGAGAAGGGCATTGCTGGAACATGAACTCGCACTGGAACAGGAATCCGCGACAGAGGTGAGGTTGTCCAGCATACGGCTCCGGATCCGTGCCTCTCGGCTCCGGGAGGCGTGGCGGCGCTCCGGCTGCAGCAGGCGGGGTGACGAGGAGCGCGGCCACCTGGTGGTTAAGCTGTGCCACCTGCTGGGACAATGTCTGATTTAGCTCCAATAGAGTCCGAATGGATTGTTCATGCTGACCCAGCACCGCCTCGGGGTGAGAGTGCGTGAGGCGGCGCGTCTGGTCCGGATCTGAGCCTGCTTGGTCCATAGTGGCCAGACCGTTCTGTCGTAACGGTGCGGATAGGACCAAAGGATGCAGACCAGAGCAGTTTTAACAGTGTTTATTTACAGCGGTGAAAATGCAGTCTTTAAACAGGTCACAAGAGCAGGTACAGGAACCGGGGAGCGGGAGACGGGTCAGGCGGGTGCGGTGCAGGTAGAGGCGGGCAGGACAGGACCAGGACGGGGATAGAAGCAGGTGCGGTACCAGGGCAGGCGGATCAGACGAAGACCAGAGCGGGGAGCGGGTGACAAACCAGAGACCAGGACCGGACAGGGGACGAGACGAGCAGGAGACGAGACGAGCAGGAGACGAGACGAGCAGGAGACGAGACGAGCAGGAGACAAGACGAGCTGGAAGCGATACCGGGACTGGAACGTGGCGGCAGGAGCTGGGCGAGTAGAGGCAGGAATCTGGAGGGTGCATAAATCCAAATGAGCATTTGCCGGAAAGTACCATATAACAAAGCTTAGCAAGAAACATTCACGTTTTACACGCGGACGGTCTGGCACCGAGTGTAGACTGCCAAGCCTTCTTGTACTCAGCAGCAGGTGGTGGTGATTAGGCTGATGCACCCCAGGTGTGCACGGGAGGAGTCAGGCACTCCACCCAGCTCCAGACACACAGGTAGGGGAGGGGGAGAGAGCACGGGAGGACAGGGAAACTGACATCATGACAGCGGTACAGAGAAACTCCTAGAGGACCTGAGCTTTTGAGAGCAGAGGAGCCTGACCCAGCCAATATGGGACTCCTCTTTATGACTTTGATGCATTACATACGTCAATACGGTAACAGATGCTGAGAGATGAGGAATGAGAACACTGAAGAGGAGAGAGACACTATCCATAACCACGGTAAGTTTGCAATGCATTAAATAATGAGACAGGATAATAGCTGCAAAAGTTTGAAAAAAAAAAAAAAAGTATACGATTCTGTTCAGAGTAGGCCGGTCACGATAACAAATTTTGAAGTGCGATATATTGCTGAAGCAAATATAGATGATAAAAGATCATATTAAAACCAAACCATGAAGCAGAATTATTTCAAAAAAAGGATTCTAAACATACAATATAACTTATTATAGTACAGAAAAATAACCAAACTGTTCCCACTAGAACAAAGAAAAAGTACCCATGATAAATATTGACGCCAAAAAATGATTGTTCCATCTATCATCTATTGAACGGTAAGTTGTTCTATCATGGCAGGACTAGTTCAATCCATAATTATTTATTCAGTCATACTATTGCACTAAACAGTCTTCCAAATATGAAACTATTGCTTTAGTGTAGTTGAGATATCCACACAATCACAGTAGTAAGTATCTGATTATGTGTAAAACGGCCAGCCATTTAGACGGCTTAGTATCTTAATGCCCAGCCATTTTGGTCATTGATGCATATGGTGTAAACACTCTCAGTTTCTATAAAGTAGTAAAGGGACCTATAACTATTAGGCATTCGTGACAAGTTACAACAAATTTTTATTAATGGTTAGACAAGAATGCGTGCAGACATTTCAATGAATCTTCTGGCACAATTTGCACTTTTGGAATCGCTCCAAGTTGAATTCATATATAAATTAAAATGATTTATTTCCCCAATGGTGCAAAATTTCTTCTCAAAGTTACGTTTTCTCTCAGCAGGTTATCATCTATTCTTGAGCTGTATTCTAATCCTTGGTGGGAGAAGGACGGTGTATGTATGAGCCAAAATAAACGGCAGTGCTGTTTGGTAATAAATAGTATGTCACACTTTCTCGGCTATTGTGAATCATTTTGGACAGCGCTGCAGCACGCGGTTTAGAAGGTATTTTAGGCACTGAAAACACACCTACACGTCTAAAAATGTGCAACAGATAAATGGACAGGAAATGGTGTAAATGAGGTGCCATGTTGTAGGACTCACTAGTGTAGCATGCTAGGTTTCTGTTTTGCGTTTAATTGTTCTTGGACCTCGGATCTTGGATAAAAATGTTGTATCTTCGCCCAGTGCTTTCGCTGTTCTAGGACTGGTATAACTGACTGGCGGCATTTCAAGATGTATTCTTGAAATCCTGACAATATATATAGATATTTTCATAGCTTTGCCTCTTGTAAACAAAATCACACTTAAGTTGTAATGTAAAAATGTACGTTTATGTCTTAAATTTTATATGTTTTCATGTTAGCAACTACTGTTTTAGCTTCATTTAAAGGAAGTGTTTAAATGAAGCTGTATGTGTATTCTTCAGGCAGCAGGTCGGCCAAAATGAAATATCAGTGTGCACTGGAGATTTAAGACCGACAGCCAATATGATGAAACATGAATTTGTGATTTGGCCAAATTTGAGACACAATTTGTTGAATTGGTCAGTTTCTTTCTTCTTATTTCCCTGGATCCAAATTCAATATATTCACTTAAATGCAAACTGTCGTCTTTTTGTGAAGCACTTACCATCTACATCAAGCTTAAATTTTAACACAAACCCAAAGTTAAATCTCCTACAGCCTTGAAAGCCATCCAATAACATTCCCTAATTAAATTCTATACATGCTGTTCCCGGTGCCCGCAGCAGGGTTACAGCACAAGGACGCTCCATCCTACATGTGGCCTAATGTGCAGGAGGGGTGCTGTGTTAAGCCTGCTGTTCTGTTAATGGCCCTCTCGCCTTGACACCTCTGGCTCTGGTAATATGAGCTGCCCATTCTGACCCAAGATAAACCCATGACATCACAAAGCAGCGGCCGCGCGGCTCAAGTCTCCAGGCTGCGCCACATTCAACAGTGGAGCTGCAAAAATACCAAGGATGTTAGCAAAGGGTATTTAACAAGGGGCTGATGTTTGACTTATTGCTCCGGTCTGTAAGTGTACTAGGTAGGCCTGTCATGATAATTACTATAACAGCTTTTCATTCAGTTTAAGAAAGATGGAACCGTCATGTGTACATTTGTCGACATTTTCTTTGCAATAATGGGCAGGTTTTTGTTATTTATGTTGTGTTACAATAAGATTTGAACAATACAGGCAAGGCAAGTCTATTTGTATAGCACAATTCAAAGTGCTTTACATAATCATAAAATGAACATTAAAACAGAAGAGTGCAGAATAAAAACCTTTCAGTCATATGCACAGCTAAACAGAACTGTTTTGAGCCTGGATTTAAACATTGTCAAAGTAGAGGCCTGTCTCACATCTTCAGGAGGCTGTATAATACAGAAACACTGATTCTCCATGTTTAATCCTGACTCTGGGCACCAGCAGGAGGCCAGGCTGAATAAGTCACTTCTATGGCTTATTATTGCTTCTGTCTATTTACAAAATTATTTACATGGATTGTCCTACTTTGTGGTTATTTTATCAGTGGTATAAGGTAGTGTCAGTATTATCATTTATGGTTTAATTCTCCGTAGCAATATACCGCGTTTCAAAATGTATTATCGTGAAAAGCCTAGTACTACGGGTCCACATCCATCCAACTTCCTCCGCTTATTCGGAACCGGGTCCCGGGGTCAGCAGTCCAAGCAGGGACTCCCAGACCTCCTTCACTCCGGACACGTCCTCCAGCTCCTCCAGTGGGACCCCAAGCTGTTCCCAGGCCAACCAAGAGACATAGTCCCTCCAGCGTGTCTTCCCCGGGGCCTCCTCCTGGTGGGACATGCCTGGAACACCTCCCCAGGGAGGCGTCCAGGGGGCATCCTGAGCAGATGTCCGAGCCACCTCAGCTGGCTCCACTCGACATGGAGGAGCAATGTCGAGCTCCACAATACATCACAACTGAACTGAAATCACGCTTTGAGTTGATGAAATTATTTAGATAAGAAGAAAAGGAAATCTTGTTGTGCCTGTAGTTTACACCTCTCAACATGTTCTTAAATGCATGGGATTCTTGTATTAGTTTATTAGTTCATATTTCAGTCTTCTCTCTAATGTTAATGCTCCTAAAGTTGTTTACAATGTACAGAATTCTCCTTTTTAAACACAAAAACGAATCACAATACTCATGCAGAAGTAAAGAGTACACACAATATTTATTCTTCTGTGTTAAATGCACCTGTTCTAAATGGAATAAAACGACTGCCTTTGACAACCATCAGTTACTCTTAGTGGATTTTTGTATTTATTTGTAATGTTTTTTTAAAAAGCCTGAGATGGAAAATGGCACATTAAAATGGTACTTTGGGTAGTTTTCTTAGCAATGATTTTTCCATGGAGTGGCTGTACCCAATTTTTGTCATAATGTAGTTGAGCAAAATTTGTTTTTCCCCAGTACAAATGTTGTAAAACGCTTAGGACCAAACTCAGAACACTGTGTGCTGCCTGCATCTAATTATAAAGCATTTTCATCGTTCAAGAACCGCTCTGACCTCTGAAAGTTGTTATTTAAACATTTTACTATTTCTTTATTCCTGCCCAAACCAAAAGCTAAAGAATATTTTTTTAGCCACTGTAAAAAATCTTACACATCAGTCACTAACCCTTTTGTATTTATTGGTGTGCCAAGTAAACATAAAAACGACAAACTGCAATTTACACCAGCGTGGACGCCAATCATAACTCCACTTTCCTGCTGACTACATACTGCCGCATTATACAGCTTAGCTCAGCGCCTAGTATCTGCTTTTGATAAAATAGCTAACTGCCAACAAGCTAATGCGCTAACACCTGATAACCGCAGATCACTCCATGTCTGTCTGCTACCATTTCTTATATCTACTGTGATACTTGATGCATGTTCTCGTCTGCTACATCCAAGGCCTGTCTGGATAAAGAGGTAGAGGAGAGTAAGAGAGAAGGACAGATAGAAAGAAAGAAAGAAAGAGTGAGAGAGAGCGCGCACGGCCGATCCCCCTTGGAATCTGTGCATTGTTTCCCTTCTGTCTACGGGGGATTCTTATCAAAACGCTGCCAGGACCGTCATGAAAGGATATGGTAATTATGGAGGAGACACACACATGCACACAGGAGCACAAAGAACGAGGGAGTGAGAGAGAGAGAGAGAGAAGGAGAAAGAGAGAGAGAGAGAGAAGGCTAATGTAATGTGTCTGCTGAAGGGGGCTATTTACATACCCTTCCTCACTGCTTGTCACATTCAATTAATTACGCCCTGGCACGGTGACAACAATGATTAAAAGGAATGATGCAAAATATTTCTTCTAAGAGCTTTTAAAAGACGAGCCAAGTGTAATTTGTAATCTTTTTTATGAATCGAGGCGTATTTCTGTTCTTTGTGAGGTAGTAATTATAAGCTGTGAATGTGTGAGCAAATAGAGTAAAAAAACACGAGAGTGAGTTCAAGGACTTGACAGGATATTCTTGAATGCATAACTACAGTAAAGCAGATAACTTGTGACATTCAAATTTACTTTAACAAACACAAAGCTTAAACAAGGTCAGAAATTGGACAGGAAGTAGTGACACTAGCAGTGAGGTTGCCGGGCGCTGTTTGTTTATAGTCATGATTCTTGTACACTCGTAGCTTTATATTATTAAATAAAATCATTTAATTTTATTTACCTTTAGATTACAAGTGGTAATACAACATGCGTTCACAATTTTAATTTTAAACTCTAGAGTACAAATATATTCATACCATATAAGGCTGGATAATGAAACTAATTTTAATCGAGATCGAGTCATGTCTAATTGTCAGTGATTGGCTGATGAAGGTTGACTGTCAGTAAAACATGTGGTTTGGAGCAGAGTTTAGACTTCGGAGGAAGAAATTTGGCTATTTGTTGTGTTAATTGACTCTAATTAAAAGTCTGTATACTTTATGTTCATGAGATCAATATTGGACGTCATTTTCCTTTTGTTTTTGAAAAGAAAAAAGATCAAATAGAGTTGTAGGATTCAGAACATTGGTGTTGCATGTAAGGATACAAACAAGTGTATCACCACTTCATCAATCAAACTTTTCTAAATGAAACAAAACACAATTTTGGTGTTTGGAGCAATGAATAAGATAACATGGTGAAAAGTTCAACTCAGTTTTGCACTGTATAGTGCCTTTAATGTAATGATATTTAACCTATGTGATTTGGCTTTTTCTTCTTCTTTACTCCCCTTAGGGTTGTATTAGGGTAGTATTCAAACTAGATACTCATTTGAGCAAGTATCAACACAAAAACATTATATTAACAGGAGAGACATGAACCTTTCCTGAATACTTTTAGAATGATCTTGAGCTGTATCAGAACAAGTATAAGACACATAGACTAGTTACACCCATGGACCACTATGAACCTACCTGGACGATTGAGGGATTACACAGATATAAGGCCACATGGTAACAGGCCTATGATAGAAAGTACTATGATTTAATGTTGAAAATTACATTCAATTTAAAGAGTGTTTTTATTATCATCGTGGAGCTTGAGATTTTAGTATCGTGACAACACTAATTCCTCTAAAGCCAATCCTAATGCCAACTCTTATTTACTTTATTACACTTTTCTTAAGACAGGAGGTTGGGGCCTTACAACATTCAACAACACCACCCCATGTTGTTTGTTTCTATGATCTTCTGCCCTGTTATAAAATGCATTTCCTCTGAGCCTCTCGCTGTTGCTGAAGAAGCCTTTGCCGAAAACATGCCAGGCTGAATGTTTGAATGTTTGAATGCATGAGCGCGTGTGATCCGCAGCACCGCTTTATTCTGGCAGGCGTAGAAAGAACCGGAGCCTGCGGGCTAATGAGCAGCATCACAGCTCCCGTACCCACCGACCCTCACATCAGACGCCCCAGTGAAAGACGCCTATTTAACACTGTCAGATCAATTAGTAGGTGAAGAAAGCTTTTGTGCGGACCGAGGTACAGTGCGCTTAAAGGAATTCGTCTGGATTGTGTTATTGCGACAAAAGAGCGTGATTGTTGTGGCGTAGCCTAAATCAAACACCGGGGGAGGGATGTGACAGGCTAGCGGGGGGATTGGGAGCTGTTAGAGAGAAGGGAAAATACCCCAAGGGGCATGTGAATACAGAAATCTACATTTCAAGTAGTGCTGAGCCTTCCGTGGGCTGCTATCAATGCCGCTGCGCTAGAATACACCAGAGAAGACTAATTTCTCACTTATGACCCTCTGAATCTATTTGTCACATGAGGTCCTTTCAGCATGGACATTCATTCGCTGGGATCTAATTTTCAAGACAAAGCATCTGCCGCCGAAATGGGTATGTTTCTTGAATTGGCAAATTTAATTACTGTAGATAACGCTGATCCCTTTACGCAATACAGTTATTAATCTGTTAATACGACAAACGTGTGCGCGTGCTGATGACATTAGCAATAGCTCCCATCTGGATGACCAATAATGAAAAACTTTGACTTGAATCATGCACAATATAATATGCATCATCCAGGCTTAAGATACTTGGTACTTCCTGTAGTGTAAATAAATAATTTAGTTAGCTCTAGTGATCATGTATGCAAAATGGTAGCAGAGGGAGCTAGGATTGCATCTTTTATGCTGTGAAAAAGAAAGCAAGCAGTTTGTAACAAGCTAAAAACAAGTCTGTTTGTGGTAAACTGGCTAAGCTGTTTAACAGATGCAATTGGAGCACTGGAATGATCAAAGCAAGTTTGGTGATAATTTATGTACAGTAAAAATATAAGAAATGGAGACGTGGAGGTGGTTTGAGCTCTTAAGAGGAAAACATGAACAAACATGAATGAATGAAACTAAACACAACCAGATGTTTTTGTAGTAGTATTGCGTATACAACATTATAACATGTTTAGTGTTTAGCAGTGTTAGACAGTAGCTTTGAAGAACACATATTATGCATTTCTTGTATTGTTATTGGTCTTTAAACATAGTCTTGAGTATCTTTGCTTTGGAATTAAAATATTACCTACTAAAAACAGACAGACATTATTTCACAGCCTCGGTGCTTGATCTGGTGCAGCTTACTCACAGCAAATGGAGTTTACCACAGCAAAAACTATTAATATAAGTAATGAGGAACATGTATGTTGTTGTAATCTGTGACATCACCATCCTGGGAAAATTCAAACATTTGGTGAAGCTCAGAGACAAAGGACTTTTTACAGAGGATTACCGAAATCACGTGAATGAAGCTAAATACAACTCCAGGTATGTTTTTAATGAGGAAACCATATTCAGCTCAAAAAAGTCAATTTAGCATAATATGTGTTCTTTAAAATGCATGAGGGAATTTTGCTGAATGAAAAATAATCATTTTATAATTACAATGGTCACATGCAGTCTGTTGCTCGTGCTCCCAGTGTCAGTTTGTACACATCACTTATGACCGGGAACTCCCTGAATCCACTCATCACAAGAGCTCTTTTGAGCGTGCCTGTCCCTTCACCCCATGCCATTTTCTCTACAAACTTCGCCCGTGAAATCTCCCTTTCCCACTCTGCTGTTTGGTCCCCTTTTGTCCGCAGACATAATGGTTTGCTTCATCCAGATTAGACTCGTCTTTGACACAGCAGAAGCGGCAAACACACAGTGACATGCCCACAGTGATACGTAGATCTTTAAAAACATTTTTCAGCTGCTAAAGAGGGCAGGATAAAGATCAAAAGTGATATACCAATATGCTTAAACGTGCATATATATTTACTATTATACAAAAAAAATACCTAGATTTATCTTCTTTTTTTTTTATTCTGGTAAGATTTATTATTTTATTTCCTGGTTTGACACAGGCAGTGACATATGTAGAGGTTATTTATTTACCTGTCAATCTATGTTCCTACACTCACCTACCTCACGAGCTTTAGGCAATAATAGAAAAAACAAGACTCAGAGATTACGAGTGGTTGAAATTAGTTTCCTGTGCAGAGAGGATGGATAGTTTAGAGACAGGTTGAGGAGCTCAGTCACATGGGAGGAGCTCAGAGTAGAGCTGCTGCTCCTGCACATCAAGAGGAAACCGCTGAGGTGGCTCGGGGATCTGTTCAGGATGCCTCCTGGACGCCTCCCTAGGGAGGTTTTCCGGCCATGTCCGATCGGGAGGAGCCCCCGAGGAAGGCCCAGGACACGCTGCAGAGACTGTCTATCAACTGCCCTGGGAACAGAGGAGCTGGAGGAAGTGTTTGGGGTGAGGGAAGTCTGGGAGTCCCTAGTTAGATGGATATTAACAAGAGCCTAAACTTGTCTAAATTATACACTAGTTATGATTAGACAATTGCAAAGAGACGACAATACCTTTATTTTGTTAAATCATTATTTAGTTTATGAGAAAAATATGTTCCTTGTTTGTAAATTGTCCCTGTATTTTGTATTGAATTTTCAGTGTTGATGACACAGTAAGGGGTATTCTGTTTTTTAAAAATACAAAAGCCTGTTATATGCCATTTAAACAGCTTCGGAGATGGTGAGTGATGGCCCTGGCAGTCCATTGACTCTGGGCAGATTGATACAGTAAGATTTAGCACAGCTTGTGGTTAATGGCTGATTCCTTTGATGGAAGTGACGTTATGATTTTATTCAAGAACAATAAAAAGTTCTGCATTAAATATTTATATCTGGCCAAAATGTAACTTGCTCGCATTGTCTGAACATAAAAGAACAGTAGTGCTGCAAAATTAATCAAAATCAAATTGAAATCACAATTTAAATGAACACAATTAGCAACTCGCAAAGGCTGCAATTTTTGAGGTACCATAGATCAAGAAAAGATCCTGTTTTATTCTGCATAAAACTGCTAACTCTGTAGTTTAAAACTGTTGAAGATATTCCTAAATGTGATTCTTGTTTTAGTTTGTCAGTTGATATTTTAGTCTTTTTGTCAATTCTTCCGGAAATCCCGAATCAAAATCACAATTCGATATTTTTGTCACTTCCAAATTGATCAGCCCTAGTCATCAGAGCAGATTGTTTTAAAGAAATATTCTCTCGGGCAAACTGCAAAAACATAGCTAGAAAATCAAGTTATGCTGAATCCTAATAAGCCTTTTGTGCATTTGACTTTATTCAGATTTTCCTGATTGCATTAAATATACAGTGACCTTTGGTATAATATGCAAACTCTAGAGGCCAAGAGAAGCTGCAACAAAATAGCTGAATTACTAAAAGTGATCCCAGAGGAAAGTGAATCTGCCAAATGCTTAACCCATGCTCTGAGGTAATGGTATTTTAAAAGGCTTGGGATTTTTAGTGCCTGCTGTCGTCCTTTTAAAATACACACTTATTCAGAATATGCTATTACAAACCATTTTCACAATAATTTGTTCTGAATCTGATCTCACATCCAGTTTGTATAAATGAGCTTTTATGTCAGGAAGAGAAGAAGGCGATAAATTGAAATTACAGAGGCTGTTATTTGACCTTTTTATGGGGCAGGCTATAAAGACAATTATAAGCAGGAAAATCAATGAATAAGACACAAATTACAGCTATGCTCAGAGCCGCTCTTGTTTTTCACATAGCACTATGCTGTGATTAATTGCACTGTGAAATATGATCTTAACACTGTAGACATTAAAGATATGAAAATGTGTCTGTTAACAAAACGACTAAACAACACTAGCAGGAAAATTCAATAAATATAATGAACTGATACCATTTAAAATGCAAGATTTAGCTATAGAACAATTCCAAGTATAACTGCATTCATAATCTCCATTAAAATGTGTATACCACAAGGGTGTTGTTTTATTTCAACATTTTATTCCAACATTTAGACCTATTATGCAAAATGTACTTTTTAGAGCTTTTAATCATGTTATAGTTGTCTCCCCTTCTCTTTAATTCTCTCAAAGTTGTCTTTAATCATTTTCCAGTAATCTTTATACTCCAGTATTCAAGTCGTCATTGTTTTGATCTAGCCCCGTTTTCACTGCCACCAGTGTAAGCCCACCGCTATGGACCTGCTTTGTTCATGTTGTCATTTTGGTACAAATGTGACTCTGATGTGATGACATTTACAGCGATGTTAGATCCCATTGGGCACAGCACTTTTCTGATGTGGAAGTCAGAGGGCTCTTTTCTTTTATTAAGTGTTTTAGATCAATATTGTGAATTAAAATGTCCAAATTATAATCTAATGATCCACGGGTGTCATAGGTTATAACTATATAGCAGACACAAGCACAATTAGGGCTGCCGTGGTAACTGAAATATTGCATTGATCAATCACAGTGCACAAGGGCTCAAGTGACCATAGTAACTGCATTTTGCATTTTAATCAGGGTCCACGCACATGCCCAGCGTTTAATTTTATCATTCAACTATGTACCAATTCATGTTTACGTGGCTTTAAGCTGTGGAGACGCTGGGAATATGTATTGGAGGACAGTGGTGAGAGGAAAAGATGCCTCCGCCTCTTTAAGAAAAGCCATGTCCGTACTAAAGCTAAATGTTAGCGTGTCCCTTCAGTCAAAGGGCTCAAATCTTGAGCAGATGCAGGTTTACAGTGAGGGTAAGGGCTTTATGCGTTAGTTAATGGATGAGCAGCAGGCTTGAATGTAAAACCACTTTGGTAGCGTTAAAACCAAGTGAAGTTTGGCTCAGCACTCGGTAACCTGCACTCTGTCCACAGAGCCATCCACAAGTGGTCCGTCCCACATGAGTTTAGTGCAGGACAGCATTATCCTCGTAACTCATCACTAAAACTACATTCAGAGAACAGAAGTGACTTTCTCTGATGTGTGTCTGTTACACATGCCAGGCTGTTGTTTTATGTTGCTATTTTTCTAGTACAACCCCAGTTTACTTGTTTATTATGGGCCTATGTGCTGTGCCGCATACTGAGGCACATAAAGTTACCACTAGAGAAATTCTTTAACAGCGACAGCCCTAACGCAATATGTCTTCATAGGAAAGTCCAACTTGCTCCATGGACCAACGTGTGTGGCCTAGCATGTTTACATCTGCCAAATCTTGCCCCATTATACCCAAGCACTCTCCACCAAACTATACTGTACTCAACATGTGTATGAAATCTTGATGTTGTATAAACATTGCATGCTTTTCTGGGGAACAAAATACAGCTGTAACATTCTGTGGCTAAAGTGAAAAGCTCCAGATGAAAATGGATATTGAGCAGAGCTAACTTGCAGCCCCATGCCGAGTTTCGAATGACCCCATAAGTTCCGCTGAGTGAGAGAGCAAAAGCCCCTCTAGGTCGGGAAAAATACTTGAGATTGGCTTTGAGCTCAGCTGTGGCCAACATTTCTAAGCCTGGGAGCATGCACGCATCATTGAGTTCCTCTCTTTTCTCAGGCCTACAGGAAATGCCTGCACCTCTGTGACGGGCTGTTTGCAGTGTAAATCTGGAGACTGACACCTCACGTTTCTTTTGTCTGAAACAGATCATTCAATCCAATCCACTTTAATTATATAGCACCATTTATAAATAAACAAAGTGTTGCACGGACAAAGACAACAAATAAAACGGATTAAAATATATAGAGCTGAAAGTGGTTAAAAATATGGAATGAATAAAATCAAACTAATTAAAAAAATAAAAAAATATAGAAGACCACACAAGTTGGTGCTAAAAGCCAGAGAATAAAAGTGGGTCTCAAGACGAGACTTAAAACACTCCACTGTGTCGGCTGCAGCACTGAAATGTGGATTGGACAATACAGCCAAATCAGCTGAATTAAGCTCTCTATTGGCATTAGTGTCTGTATTCAACTTTTCACAATGTGCATGATTGCAACTTCTGAGCATTGCTTTCAATGACATAACTAAACATAACAGTTTCTTTAAAATAGAAAATCAGGTATCATCATTCACGAGCCACACAAGGACAGTTCTATTTTAACAGCTCTGGTTTTACTGCAGCCTCGATTAGACTTAGGAGCTACCGAGAGACATTTGTAACTGGCTTTTTGCAATGTCAAAGTGTTTGGTGACACTGCCACTCTCCCCTGGCTCTGTAACAAATGATTCAAGAATAACAATAGCTGAGTAGACCAAATGGCCAACAGTGAGAGCTCTTACTCTAGCAAAGATTGGCAAGGAGTCACCTCTGGTTTTCTGCACGCTCTAGGCTGAATACAAAATAAACACCACCATTCCCACCCTTTGGGAGTGTGAGCAAACAGAACGTGTGTGTGACAGGTAGGTGTGATTGCCCTGATTGGCAGTGTTTACTATTGGGATGACTATTTTATCCTTTAGCCAATTCATGCCAAACAAGGGCAATTCACTGCGCTGGAGCTAATGTAAATACGCCATAATCTGCCTATGCAATCCATGTGATTCACTGAGCCGGCAATATCTGTTCACACCCTTGACGCAGCACACAAAGCACACACAGAGCAGCAATGCCTCAGGTGTCACGGCAAACACTGAGCGGGCTCCTACCTGCAGTTTGGAGGGGGGTCCAGGGTGATCTCTGCTAGCTCCTTCTGGATTCTGAAACAAAACAAACAGAATTCAGGATAATACAGCTTTCATAACACGCCAGATCAACACATGTGAATATGATGTAAAGAGATGACATACTTTTGTAGGTCACAACAAAAGATTCAGATTAAAGGTTATGTTCACATGTGAGTCAAGACAAGCACGCCTAAATGGCCCAATCTAGTTACTTTTAACATCCTTTGTTCTTTTTTACTCAAAATATGATTCCATTACTCAGTCCTTGCATTTTTAAATAGTTGAAGTGAATATATGACCAAAATGTTGGACTTTTTTACAGTGGACCACAAGGATCTATCTTTGGTCCACTGATTATGTCATTAATGTTTTGAACATTTTCATTTAACTTTTTGTAACACCCCCAGCAATTTAAGCTGCTTATCAGTTCCAATTTTAAATTAACATCACTGACAAATAACAACAAATAGCAGTTAGTTGCTTCGGGCTGAACGATTTGGGGGAAAATTCTAAATGGAACCTTTCTGACTAGCACTGTGTTTTCAATTAGACTTGCGATTTATGTTTTAATAATAGGATTCTGTTCAAAGTTCACGTATTATAAATCTAGAAGAACTGACAAAAAGACTGAAATATGAACTGGTAGAGTAACATAAGAATCACATCTCAGAGCATGTTTCTACAGATCTAAACTACAGAGTGAGTAGCTTTTAAGCAGAATAAGAGTATTTAAGAATTATTTAAGTTGCTTGTGGAGGAAATCATGCTACTTCAAAAAGTGGTGCCTTTTGTGATTTTCTAATTACTTCCATTATTAATCTTGTAACCCAATAAAAGGTTGACATGTATTAAACAACTTTGTACATATGCTCAAATAGCTAAAAAAAATTGAATTGCACCATTTTCTACAGCGTGTTAGGACCTTGCTCATAATCAACCGCATGCAGACAGTTATATAAATCCGGGCTGAGAAATCAATCTTTGAGCGTTTACACACACTGAATACCGCACTGATTTTCTAATGAACTTCTGAGGTCTGCCGTTGAACAGTCCTGTCGTGCTATAATCAGCACGCCCCAATATTACTGTTTTTAAAAGGTGTACTAAACACCAAATACATTTTTTTGTGATACACCTTCTAAATGGGTTTTATGTAGTTCGTTCTTAACATGCTTCTTATTGTGACATTTTAGTGCAATCTTAAACTTAAAATACGTGTCTAAAACAGCACCTGTATCACCTCTCCGACGTTCCTGTAGACAGCACATATGAATCTCTCTGTTGAAAGTTTGCATGCACCTCACACAATTTTGACCAAGACCGGCCACTTTTGAACGGCCACAATAACGTACAACAGAGCCTCAGACTTCCTCAGCTTCACTCGTGGTAGAAACAATTTGGAGGTGAGTGCTTAAAGCTAAATCATTTCACTGACACGACTCCTTAATGAGAAACGCTATTTCAAAGAACACTACGGTAAACTGCCGCTTTGGTATGTCGGTGTGTTATTGTTACCTTCTTTATCTTTATTTATACAGTGGAACCCAATGGGAGCACTTGGACTCTTTTTCACTGGTGCCCTGTTCCACTTGCTAATAAGCAGAAGGTGTCTGTGCTCTGGTGCATTGAGGGAGACGTAAATCTCATCCATTGAACCAAGAAAAAAACCATAGTGTTTACTTTTGTCTAATGTTACACAGACAGCACTTGATAAGGTGCACAGAACACTACAAAACTATACACTATAAAACACGGGGCTAGAGTACTATGCCATTCCCCAAGAATGTAGGCTTTGGGCTGGGGCAAGGACGTAGGGTTGTGGGGATAATGAAATATTATTAGATAATGAAAAAGTTTGGATAATGCTCTATAAATGCGACTGCTGACAGCACATTATAGGACTGAGGACTACTTAGAATCGTGAGCCCAGCATAATTGTAGACTAACTTGTTTTGTTGTTTGTTTTAGACAAACAAAAGAGCTGTGATCAAAAAGACTCCTTCACTGAATGTTTCAGCACAGAGAATCCAGCCCAGGTAAATGTATCCTGTATAATAAAAGCTGGGTTTCAGATGATATTACATTCTATAGGCAAATAGTATGGCAAACTTATTACTAAAAGGATATGTCATATTATCTTTTTCTCAAGCCCACAAGCGAAGCTGTCGGATTCTTTACCTCCTACACCTGTTTGCTTGAGCAAGAGTGAAGCAACACTATTGTTTCTTCACTGTATTTGAATGGCAGAATGTGCTGCTAACATGATTGTACTTATCACTGCTGTTTCAGATTACAAACTGAAGAGGAACTTGTCTGAAAACATTCTTGTGCCATCCTGCTCTACCAACAGTCTGCACTCTCTGCATCATCAGCAGCTCCCCCTGTGCCTCAGATGTGTACATCGCAGAGGCTTCAGCTCATTTGGCATTTATGGAGGATGTTCTCTTCAAGTTCAGACTGTGATTATAATAATTATAACATATTTAAAGTCATACTTAGGTTCCTTTAAAAAAAATAAAGATGTTATTTTCATTTGACTCCATTCTTTGTTTTTGTGTTTGGTAAGAATATTGTAAGAAGTAATAAACACATGTACAGTAGAATTTAGGAGGTTGATGGCTAGAGGTAGAATTCATTTTCTATGGCTCAGTGTAACACCACAGCAGCTGGTCTGGTCTTTATTATTGCATTTATGTCAGTGGTAAATAATTTTAGTCATTTTATTACTTTAATCAAGTATTAAAATATCATGCACATCACAGCTCAAAGAGGCCTTTGTATTTTGCACTGTAATCATGGTTCTATAGTGCAAATTAATTCATTACAATGTTCAGATTAGATTTTGTCCCATAATTTTGCATAAATAATTGCATTGAGCTGACCTGTATAGAGGTCACAGGACCACAACACCTTTTTACATCTGTTTTAAACTCACCCCTTAGTGACACAATCAAACCTGCTTGTGTGTTTGTGTTTTACTGAATTGTCAAATCAATAAAATTGTCCCTGTTTGAATCTTGGGTGTTACAATAATTATTTGGGTGGTTTACCAAATTAGGGAGTAAGGGGTTAGCAGGGGGCAGTGAGGTGCTTTTCAAACACACAGGTCAACATAACAAAATGACCTCAAATGCTACAGTCATTTCTGAAGAGCTTAGTAGTAATAGTAAATAATAGTAGTTGTTAGCTAAGATGTTAGTGCCGCTTTAGCAGTTACTGCCTCGGCCGCTCTGGCTCTAGTCCAGGTAAAGAGGTGGCCGTGACAGTGACAGTACAGGCTCCGGCGAGTGCCGCAGAGAACCAAGATGCCCAACACTGCCTGGAAATAAGGGAAAAGACACACAAATATCCACTCTGGTTCTTGCAGGCTCTGGCTGTGGTCCACTCTGTGGTGGATAGTTTGACAGTTGTCAATCCCCGTCCAGAGCCCGCCCCACACACACTTACAGCACCGCTCGCTCAGTCCTCTGAGCACTGCCCACTTTGTTGCAATTTTCGAATGTGATTGTGGGTGGAGTAAGCTCTGGCACAGGTGTTTAGTTCGCTTTAAGTATGTAGGGATGATGTGGTGTTAAAAGGCCATGACGGTTAAAGTAGTTGTATCACATATGTATCTGGGCCAATCGCTCAAGTTGCCTGCAGCAATGTGCCCCCCGCCCCCACCCCCCACCCCTTTTTCTGTGCTGTTGGGAAGCTGTGGGGAGCGCTTCACACAGGCCCAGAGAAAAACAGGATTAATGAGGGGACAGAGCAGGTCAGCTTTCTTCCTGGTTATATTCATTACATAACTGACAGTGATGTGATTAGAAGTGTCCGGCCGCCAGGTGCTAAATCAGTGCGGCAAAACCACAAGAGAACGTTATTGGACCAACAAGGAGACAAATGAGGACAGAGGGATTTGACAGTGCTTCTCTTTATGATGTTAATTAAGGTGGATGCATTTTGCAAAGTCCTATGTCATGTTGTAAGTGCTGGTTGGGTATTCTCAAGGATATTTGGATCTCAAGATAATACAAAGACACAAAAATCACTGTCTATAATAGGCTTGTCAAAAGTCAAAAGTATCAAAAATCTGAAGCTTATCAATATTAAAACTAGTATCAAAACTATACTCATTTGAGCAAGTATCGATACTAAAAAAGTCACATTCACAGGACAGAAATGAACCTTTCCTGCGTTAGAGTGATCTTGAGCTGTATCAGAACAAGTATAAGTATACGCCCATGGACCTGGATGAATGAAGGATTACGTAGATAAAAAAGATAGTATAGAAGAAAGTACTATTATTTAATGACGAAAATGACAGTCTATTGTCTAAATAAAGAGGTTTTATTTATTATTAATATCACCATTGTGGTATTGGAATCTGTACTGAGTATCAAGTCTACATTTTTGCACTGTTGTTCTGATGCTGCTGTTGTTTAGATTTTCTACCTCTACGTATTTTATTTTTAAGTATATCTTTTTTAACTTTGTCACCACAGTAAGTTCCTAGTTTGTGAGCTGTATTCACTGACGATGGCAATAAAAGTCTTCTGATTCTGATAAACCTTAATATCAAAACTGAGTTACAATAGACATTTTTATTATTGACACTAATAGATAAAACTAATGTACTATTTCTAAAAAGTATTTGAGATGCACCTTCCAGCCATCGCCATTGGTTGGGCCTCACTCCAGAAGAAATTTGTGTTAAAAGTCCTGATCCTGAAAGTTAGCATATCTCATAAAATAATACCCATTTTTTCATATCTTCACTGTATTATAATGTCAGCGTTATGCACAGTATTACTCTACTTCAAACTCTACTTAATAACCTGTGGGATTGGACAGAAAAAGCTGTTACAAAGAACTAGTGCAATACCAGCCATAATTACTAGTGTAGACCAACTTGCTATCAAAAGGTGATTTTATGAAAGGCCTTGTGTTCATGGTGAGTAATGCTTAAAAGCAGTGAAGCCAGAGAACATCATGGGTCACACCACTTTTAGATAGCACAGGAAGTTATTTTGAGTGGCTGTGATTCACTGCATTTGAGGATGAGGACAGTCAAAACCTATTCATAACTTTACCACTTTACATTTTTTTCTATTTAGCTAGATATTACATAAATGTATCTAGGAGCTTTATGTATTTATATATTTTTCAACTAACATTCTATGTTAAGAGACTATGGAAACTGGCCAGTGCTTACGACGGAACCAAGTAAGCACCAAAGAACATAAATTTAGTTAAATATTACTTGATCGTGACAGAAACTACCGGTATTCAAAACATTGTATAGATTTTGTATAACATAATTCTATGTCCTTAATGTCCCTCTTAGATATTTAAGCTGTTCATGTCACCTTAGCACCTCTTATACCACCACAAATTACATGTAAAAATAAACTGTTATTAGTCTGAAATAAATATATAGGGCTCTAAAAGCTATTCACTTTCCCCCTGTCCCGGGCTACAAGTGTAAAAATACATTCAGGAATTCAATAAAACAACTAAAATGGAGCGGACTTATTGATTGGGCAGCCGGTTTCCTTAGCTGTTGGTTGGAGGAGACATAAAAATAATTTGCTATTGAAAGAGGAATGAAGAAGTGAGACAAACAGTCAATGCTGGCATGATGAATTCTTTCAGCGACGACAAACACAATTAATATGTGCAATAGTCACAGTGCCACAGATCTGTGCTGTGTAGCCTGGGGAAAACATATCTGAGACAGTGGAACAATACAAACCTTATCAAAAACATACAAAAGAAATGATTTTGTGTGGGTTCATGTTTTTAAAGGTTTAAATTAGTGTTCCTTTTTGTCAGACAGACAATTTGTTTACCTGCTTTACATGTTTCGGCTTCTTCCTGTAGCCTTCCTCAGAAGAGTCTTCTCCATGACTGTATCCCGTGTGTGTGATAAGGTGTATGCTCCTTCATCACAATTTATATTCCTTGGATGGCCTCTCTGATCCAGCAGTGGTATTTTTTGCATTTAGCACAGATGACCCTGACATCGTTCCGTGATTTTGTCTCTTGCAGTAGTTGGATATGGCTTGCTTCAGATTTTCCTGCTCTTTTGTTCTTTTCTTGCTCTTGTTTGTCTGTTCGGCGTTTCTTTTTCACACTCTTTTTGTTGTTCTTTTTTCCATTTTTTCTGAGGCTAGTATCTCATATATTACGTCGCATTTGTGGATCAGAAAGTCCCTCAAGATCCGCAAAACAAGGTCCAAGGAGCATAAATTGTGACCTTATCACACATGTGATGCAGTCCTGGAGAAGGCAGCAGACAGTAGGGGGTGTAAGCTTCCCCTACTGTGCAGCAAAACCAAGTAATGCAGCGACAAAACACATCACTACACCATCACGTGTTGCGTCTGAGAAAGACTACAGCAACTAGCCTAAACATGTAAAGCAGGTAAACAAACTAAAGTTGTTCTGATATGATACTGGTATCGGCAAAAGCTCCAATACTGTACATTTTTTTCAGGTACCGGTGAGTAATCACCGATCCAATACCACTCTGTATTTTCCAAAATGAGGACTCATAGATGCAAGCACTACCACTTTTGACGTCTGCAGCTAATGCTACCGTTAATGCTCACATTGATGATTTTGGTCTTAAGTACTTGCCGATACCGATACCTGAAAAATTTACTATCGGAGCTGCTGTTGATACCAATATCAGTAGCGGAACAACCCTAGTTTACATGTACTGCACCCCTTTAGCCAGGTATGAGATTTGAGAGGATGATAATTGATTAAATTTACAGAAGATAACAAAAAACACAAGCACTGTTACCAAGGACAGGATGACATAAAATTAAGGCTGGGCAGTGGGCAATTGGTCAAATTAATCAAATCAACATTCATTCATTTTAGATTGTGAATCTAGAATGAAGAGTCTTGGGTCTTTTCAAATCGAGACATCCTCTGTCAGTAAAAGCATGTGGTTTGGAGCAGAGCTCAAATTTGGAGGTATATGTTTTTCTGTCAATTGCAGTGACTTGCATGTCTTGTTCATGAAATTTATATATGGAAGGCCATTTTTATTTGGTTTTAAAAAACACCAGAGGTGCATGGAAAAACAGAAGGGACATCCAAATAAGTTTGAACAAAAAACATTCGATTATGAAATATTCTGGGAGAATTCACTTCGAAGTGCTCCAAGGGTACAGCTGCTCTCTAAAACAAGTCTGTCATTGTAATAACCTCAAAGGTCTTGTTACAAAAGATGACTCGACCTGACACTTGCCAAAAGTGAACACAGCTCGTGACTACAGTGGAGGGCTATAGTA
Organism: Periophthalmus magnuspinnatus; assembly: GCF_009829125.3. Lineage (NCBI taxonomy): Eukaryota > Metazoa > Chordata > Actinopteri > Gobiiformes > Gobiidae > Periophthalmus > Periophthalmus magnuspinnatus. The sequence continues at coordinate 25,043,692 of NC_047136.2, forward strand.
AAATCAGGAAAACACACACTTCTGAAAGTCAGAAGGAACAGTGACTCACCATCTCTGCTCACAACAAAAGATTTGGTTCAGAGCCAAAGAGACTGAAAACACTGGACAGTGGACAAGATTTGATAAACAAGTTATTTTAGGCTGCAGAAAACATGAAGTAAAAAGCAATTATGTTATGCAATCCTGTTATAAAATATGCACAAAGGAGAACAATTTGAAAGCAATTTGAATGGACACAATTAGCAAATCACATAGACTGCATTTTTTAGTACCATTGTTTCCTCCACAAACAACTAAATATCCTCTATTATTCTGCATAAACATGTTCTGAAATATGATTCTTGTATTAGTTTATCAGTTTATATTCAGTCTTTATATAAATTCTTCTGGGCATGTTTAAAATGCAAACTTTAAACAGAATCCTATTATAAAAACATAAATCACAAATCACAATTCTGATCAGAAAGATGCAGCCATAATATACACCACATCCAGATTAGAACTAAACTTGTACTAAACCCAGACCATGACTCAACCAGGATAAGAAAATGTCCAAACTAAGTCTATAAACCTCTATGGTAACATGCCACACAATATTCTCAACACAACTTTGGATCGTCGTTGTTTTCCCTTTTGCTTCAAAGTTGTAGATTCTTTAGATATGGAGTCAGTATGGGAAATATCCTCCAGTATGTGTGCCCAGAGTGAATGAAGTTTACATGCAAGCCAAAAAAAACATGATTTAGATGGCAGAACTCTAAGCACGTTCTCAAGCGACAAAAAAGGGGCAGCTGGAAACACTAAGAGATTCTGTCAACCAACCAATGCCTACATTTATTTGAGATAGCATCTGCTGAAGGTACTGAAAGTTTTTGCAAAACGCATTCACATTCTCAGAATGCAAAAACATATTGGAGGATACTTAAATTCCGTTTTCCTTAAAAGAGGAAAAGCACAAGATGCACTGCGGTAGATCTGTCACCACTATATCATTCAGATACGGATGCCAAACCAGCAGAGCTAATAAATGTCAACCTCAATGTAAAGCAAGAAGAACATTCACCTGCTATAAATCAAAGCCTCTGAATGCAGAAATAATGACAGTGTTATATCACAATACTGTTTTTTGATCTGTATGTGTTTTCTAAGGATAATAAGGATTCACTGGGGCTACGATAATATTGTTTTATTTACAGCCAAAATAATATTGTGAAAAAGTGCAAATGTAATACTGTTAATATAATTAGGAGCACAGTGGACAACTGAGTGTTTGTTCTCAGCATCAAATCAAGAAACTTGCTATTTGTAAAGGGCTAAAGTGTTTCCAATCATTAGGCCTGTCACCATAAAAAATTTTGAAGCACGATATATTGCTACAGAGAAATATCATGATAAACGATAATATTAAAACTACTTTATGCCGCTGACACAATTAAATGTTTTAATAGACGGTATCATTAAAAATGATTTAAATGATTAAAAAGCACGAGGACAAATTAATAGATTGACCAAAAAGTTTGTCCTGGAAGTTACTTTTTCATCCCAATCTTACCGTATTACATAAAAATTGCAGAAATCTCCCCACTATTGCAAGAAAAATGTACACAAGATAAGTATTGAGCCCCAAAATATATTGTCCCAGCTTTCATATATTGAATGATAAGTTGATATAGTAACAGTATCGTGACAGGCCTAAAAATCACTCAAAAAAAGCTTTTGTTGGTCCAAAGTCACCAGTTTACCAATTTCCAATATTGCAAGAACAGTTCTGCAAATAGGATACTGTAATTGTAAATGTATATATAATGGGATATTTTATATCAAACATTAAACTTTTTTTAATCAGTTGCTGGGACACTTGACATGACCAGCACCTAAAGATCACTTTGGCTCTAATCCAGCATATGATAATTCTAACAGCAGTTACAACAACCCTTACAATTCACACATACTTTGAATAAGTACCTTCACATTTCGCTCCTTTACATTCTGCTGAGGCTATATGAATGGCTGGAATAGATTTCAACGCACTATGATTGAAACCAACTCTTAAGCAGGTCGAGGTGGTTCCAGTGATTTCCTGTGGCCTTGATGGAGAAAAGGATGGATAGAAAGACATAATCAGCAAAAGGGTCATGTAATTTGATCTTTACGTTCTTGTCTGGAGCGCAGGCTAAGGAAATGTATGGGCAGTATATCCTGAGGTGGCACATTTAGTTGAAAAAGGCAGGATACTAGTTAGCCGGAATATAGCTGAATAATGAAGGGGGAATTCAAAAAGGACAAGACCGATTAGACTGATCGTTTTTTGGTCATTCAGTCTGACCTCTTTAAGCCAACACCTGCTTTCTCTATTGTACAGTATTCACCTTATTCCAGAAGTTGCCGTGGGAGCCGCCATTGTCATTCGGGTTGTATTATTTCGCGTAGGGCTGTCGATCTTGACAGCAAGTAAGGACTACAAACCCGTTTTAAAGCCTCCCAGAGAATTGGTGCATTATTGACCTGTTATTCACATGAACAATGAACATTTTACACAAGTGAACCTACTTTATGTAATATTTTAGTGGTAAATTCTCTATTGAAATGAATGGGATTTCTGCTTAACCGGAAGTGCCGCCACAAAGAAAGTACAGTTTAGTCGCATTTACGGCAAAAGTAGGCCGGGCAGAATAAGGTAAAAACGAAAATTCCAAGTGAGTCTGTTTGCTCTAAACTATTACATTCTGCAAACACTGACAAATGTGTTTCGGGTAAGTTTTAATGGTGGAATGTAGCACAAGTTTGCCGGTTGCAGACGCTGGTGAATTGAAATCGTAATGTTCTTCTGAGACTTAATAATGAAAGAATTCCCAGAAGTGATTTACGTTTGATGTGGTTAAAGCTATCGGAGCTAATGTGGAATCATCTTTGTGTTGCTTGCTTGTTCCACACTGCATTGCCTTCACATTTTTGCCAGAGGTGTTTCATTGCCACAGAAGTACACATGAGAATTGTGTAAACTAGGGCTGAACAATTTGGGGAAAATATTAAATTGCAAATGTTCTGGATTTATTACAAATAGATTAGAATTTGTATTCTAGTAGTAGGATTTGGTTCAGGGATGTAATTTTTAACATGTCCAGGAGCATTAGCATATCAGTGAAGACGGGAATATGAAGTGCTATTCCAAGAATGTCTTTCAGATCATGTTTGTAGAGATCTAACACTACAGGGTTAGCAGGTTTACCAGGGGATATTTTGTGGTTTGTAAAGACATTTTTGTTTAAATAATGGACACCTGATTTACTAGACGTAATCATTCAAATACATGCCATTGCAATTTTGAGCCAACTGCAATTAATTTCTAGTTTTTCCATGGTTTAGCACCAAAGTACATCTCCCACATGTTAGTATTATGTATCATATCATTTTGCACTCTGAGGACCTCAGGGACTGGCCACCTGCTGGTGCCAAGAGTCTAATCAGTGTTTGAGTTTTATGCAGCTAAAACCTGGAACAGTCTTCCTGAAGATGTGAGACAGGCCTCTACTTTGACAATATTTAAATCCAGGCTCAAAATGGTTCTGTTCATCTGTGTGTACCACTGAAAGGTTTTTATTCTGCACTCTTTCTTTAATGACTATTTCTGTTTTGATTTGTTTGTATTGTGGTTTTAATGTATTTCTTAATCTGTAAAGCACTTTGAATTACCTTGCGTACGAATTGTGCTATACAACTAAACTTGCCTGAAGCACCAATAGGAATCACAGTACTAATGGATAAAGCCGACTAATGTGTAAGTAGGCTGGGGAAAAAAATGACACTGGTGACCTGTGATTATAGTCTCACAATGTAAGCATAGCAACGTTTTGTGCAGACCTTAACCTATTTTGCATCAGAAGAGCAACATAAACAGGTCTTCAAATTCTGTGTGATAAAAAGCCATGATTTAAAATGAAAATAACTTTGAAGTTACAATTTTTGGAAAAAATATGTGCAGGCTGGATGTGTACATTTTAAGGTAACTCTAGCTTGTTGAAGTCCCTGTTTATTCCTGAGTTTAAAGGGTACACTGCTCTGGGAAATCAAAACTGTAAAAAGCCAAAAACAAAGATAATGGTTCACGCATAGGCTGGCACCGCAAGAATAGCCAAGCACTATTTAGATTTCCATTTCAAACAGCCATTTTCACTCCTAAAATGAGTGTGTGCTATTGTAAAAGAAGGGGAAGTGGCTGAATAGCTGGGTGCACCATAAATGTGGCATTTAATGAGGCTGTTGGCTGCATAGAGGTGAAAATTACAGTTTACTAAATGTTATTTTTTCAATGACCAATTACACTTGCAACCTTATAACTGTACATTAAGTAGGGATGGGCCGTAATAGATTTTTGAGCCAGTACCACATTTGGCTTACTGCTGTGGCTGATAACTGATACCAATATATATATCGGTCAGTGACGATATTGGAATATATTGCCCATTTCTAAAATCAAGGGACTCAGGGGATTAGACACACACATGCATACACACACACAAGATATATTATTTAATAAAAGCAGCTCTTGTTAAATGCCAATTTAGATAAATAACCAATAATTGCATTTTTCATCTTGTTAATTGTAAAGCAGCACAATGCTTTGCTACAACTGAAATGTCTTGAGCCATTTTCCTTTTATTACAAGCAAGACAAAAACAGAACAGAATGAAACAGAAGATTAAGCCTTAGATAAGTCTTATTTTCACTAATGACAACAATGATTCTAAAACAATGTGATAAATGCCCCAAGAAGACCCTGCTTTGGTCCATATACAGTGAATACAATTTAAGCCTTCTATAATGGCCCTAAAGGCAGGCTCATCTAATGCGAGCTAATGATAGAGTAGGTTCACTTCAATCAGCCACTGGAAACGATTGTGTTATGGTAAGTGAGTTGAAAATGGTCGCGCTCCCTCGGCTGCACCGGGCCCTCCCTCAGGCACTGTCATAAATTCCATGGCTTTGTGTAATTTCAGCTTTAAAGAGGCATGAGCCATGTCATCCCTCCTCGCTCGGCCCGGCTTGCTGAGGTTTTTTTTCTTCAGAGTTCGCGGAGAAAGCAAAGAACATTTGTGATCCTTGTAGAGCTGTAATGTAGATGTGTAAAGACAAGAGGCCTGAACAATTTGGGAAAAATACTTCACAGCACTTTTTCTGACAAGCATTTAGCTTAGGTTTGCAATTTATGTTTTAAGAACAGGATTTTGCACAAAGTAGCAACTAATGATTATTTTAGAAGTCGAATAGTCAAACGATTATTTCTATTATACATTCATTTAAAAAAAACAAAAACATTATCAACCAAATAAAGGTTGAAATACGTGACAGAAGGCTTTGAAATAGAGAATATTAGAGAATTTATTTTAAGTGTATTATCGGTGAAAATTAGAAATTGATTTAATGCTACTTTCTTTGAAATAAAAAAAAATAAAAATTATATATGTTTCAGAGTATGTATATACCAGATAGAGATTACAATCAAAATACGGGATAATTCGATAATGTTTTGTGTTTTTGTAGTTGACCATAATTATTTTATTAATCATTGCAGCCTTTGTTCAAAGTTCACATTTTAAATGTGTCCAGGAGAATAGACAAAAAGATTAAAGTATAAAACTAACAAACTAATACAACAATCACATTTTAGGACATATTTGTACAGATAAACTACAGGATTAACGGAACTAAACGTGTCGTGTGTTGAAACATTAGAGCCGTGGATGTCGGTCAGCGGTGTGGAAGTGAAGCAGACACAAAGGCGAGGCTGATTAGAGGCGACTTGTTCACTGTAATGAATCTGAGCTGGTGTTGTCAGTCTGCTAAAGACAGGAGTCACTGTCACATAAAACAAGAGTCACTGGAACCCTCCACTTGTACGTAAAGATGAAAATATTTCTTTGTGTTTTCAGTGGGTTTTAAAGATGACATATTATGCTTTTGTCTGGTATATAGTGATAATCTATGACACCTGTGGAATGTTTTGTTTTATTTTGGACATTTTAAATGGCAATATTCATCTAAAACAATTTAATAAAAAACAAGTCCAAGAAACAAGTCCACAGCAGATCATGCTAGTGAGCAGCAGAAAATAAAACTGGAGAACAAAGTAAGTAAAGAGCAGTGGGCGTATACTGGAGGCGGCGAAAAAGGGGGTTGATCGGAGCAATTAAGTCTTGAATGCAAAAGAATAAAGATTACTCAAACATGCATGACATGCACAACTTCAAGAGGGTAAAAGAAAAAAACAACAGAGAACAATTAGAACAAGATTTAAAGCTCTAAAAAGCTGGCTTTATATAATGTCCTATAATGACCTTTAATGATAGTCAGGATGAAAGCATAAGGTCAACCAGGAAGAAGAGATTTTTGCTTCTTCCTTCTATTCTCTGTCAATATGGTTATTGTATTTTTTTAGAGATATGCAACATTAGAATAATAAAAATAATAATAATAATGCCTTACACTTGTAATGCGCTTTACAGGCTTGTCAAAGCCTCTCAAAGTGCTACACTATAGTAATTATTCACACACACCACACTTGGTGATGGTAAGCTACTATTGTAGCCACAGCTGGCCTGGGGAGACTGACGGAAGCAAGGCTGCCAATCTGCGCCATCAGCCCCTCCGACCACCACCTATCATTCATGCACACACTTTCATACTAGGCAATGTGGGTGAAGTGTCTTGCCTTACAGAACTTGGTCCGAGCAGGACTCGATCCTCCGACCTTCGGGTTGGGGGACCAACACTCTAACCACTGAGCCACTGTCGCCCCTTAAGTCTTTCCTCTAGGCCAGAGGACTGGCATGGTGGTGCTGATAGTTCTATTTTTATTGTATGTATATTATTTCATTTGTCTATAATTGCATTACAACAGGCTTCTGCAACTTGCTGCAAATGACAACTGACAACTGACCTCCACCTAGTTCCACCTCAACAGCAGAACATCCACCTCCTCAGCCACTCTGCCTCCTTCTTTAGTTTCTCAGAATGAGGGATGTGTTCCATAAGTAATCCACTGTTATCTTTTTTCTACGCACCTGCTAGTGTAAGAGCAGACATCCATCAATGGATATGTAAAATTGTGAGTTCTTTCAATTTTATAAAGTGTTGTTTACTATCCATATATTCATCAATTAGTGTCACCAAAAGTCATCTTGAAAAAAAAAATAACTGAAGAATGAAGAGAGAAAGAAAAAATCCTCTGGCCCATTTCCAATGAAAAATGTCATCACAGGTGATCAATTTGTTTGGACTTCTGCCAATGTCCCTGAAGAATGACCTTGTTATTTGAAACTGCTAATTTAATGCAACAATTTAATAAAACATATCAAGACAAATGACCTTATAAAATACCCATTGTGTGGCAAGGCTTCCACTGCCAGGAAAGATCTTTTGTCCTTTGTTAATATAAGTGGATTTACTTAGCCACCTACGCAAAATTTGTTAAGCTATTCCCTTTTGTTTTTGGAAATAGAAAGAGTCAAATCTCAATTATCCTGCAAAAAATGCCCATAACTGCACCCAAAGGTTGTTTGGTAGAAATCACAAAACATTTCAATGACAAAACAAGACATCCAAGTCAAGAAAGTAAATCCATTACTGAATTCCAAATGTTTTCAATAGCATAAAATGAAAATTTGTTTCAGTGGAAAAGAGTTTGCGAGAGCTGGACATTTCTTAGACAGATTCAATATAGCTACTTTCTCATTTTGTGGTTTGGAAATCTTGAATTACAGCTTTAAAATACAGGGAAAGAAATGGCACTTCTGTAATTATCAGATACTACATATTATCTTATTTCTTGCAGCCCTGCTTCCTACAATATTTGGACTTGTGGTTAGTATTTCAGTCTCTTCTTTTCAATCTTGACAAATCTCCCGGCTCTCTCCTTTGGTATACTGTGTGGTGAGTGTTTTGTCCCAAACTGAATGAGTCCTTGAGCTCGGGCAGCAGTGTAGTGCACAGCCAAACAAACAGCACAGCGCTCTCACAGTGAGCACGCCTGGCTCTGCGTTAGTCGTCCTCCTCAGCGGCTTTAGGATGTCTTCACTCCTCAGCGCACATCGATTTGCAGCATCAGCTCAGATCTGGGAGCTGCGCCGCAGGAGGGTCAAAATGGCTGATTGCTAAGATGTCGAGGCTTCAAAATGCATATATACAGTACAAGGTGGTTACTTCAAAGGAATTCATGTTGATGTTGGGCAAATTAAAGGCCATGCCAAAAACAAGGTGAATAATATCAAATGAGCAAAACATTTAACAAATTAAAAATGATTTACTATTGGAGCCCAGTGCCATTGCCAAGAAACGGACTTTCAACACAGAACAACTCACCAGCTACTCAGGTCAAAAGTAAAATCAGATACTAATTGATACTAAAACTAGTATCGAAACTACATGCACAACCTTACACATTCACAGGACAGAAATGAACCTTTCTTGAATAGATTTAGAATGATCAAGAGCTGTATCAGACACATAGACTAGTATACACCAATGGACCACAATGGAACTGATACCACTGAGGGATTGCAGAAATATAAGGCCACATGGTAAAATAAACTAAAGGACTATGATTTAATGTTGAAAATTACATTCTATTATGTAAGTAAAGAGTTTTTTTTACTATCATCATGGTATTGGAATTAGTATTGAGTCTATTCCTTAGAATTGAGTTTGAAACTTCAGTATTGTGACAACACTACCAATTCCTACTTTCGTTTAAGCACAATTTGACTTTTCTATGGAGTCAATCCAACATTTTTTAAATCTAGCCCAAAATAAAGAGTTTACTATTTGCCAACTCTGTCTAGACACACCACTCAGTTATTCTAATTAGCATTAATAATATTGTACAAACAAATGTTCCCCGGTAGCCTGATGAGCCAAAACTTTTTTTTGTCTTGTATCATTTTATTAAGCAATTATGTTGGATTTTGTGTAAAAAAGACCCAGCACAAGACAGCCATTATTCAACAATTACAGTAGTTTCATTCAATTCAAGAGGAAGAAAATCCTGTTTACTCAACCAAATACAGCTTTAATGCCAGAGTCCAGAACAGACTGTACCTCTTAGCGCTGGTGGAGAGCTTAGCGGCCGTCTTGCTGGAGATCTTGGCCTCCTTCTTCTTGGGTGGAGCCTGGTCCCTCTGCTCCTGGCCAGGCTGCTCTGGGGGGGGTGCCTCCCTCTGCTCTGCGTCCGAGCTGCCCCCGCTGGTGTTGGGGCTGTCGTCCGGCCTGGGCTGCACCTCACTGGACATAATGATTCTAGGGGTGCAAAGAGAATAAGAAGAGTGATGGTATTATAATGTCATATAGTAAGGTTTCCAAGTTTTAAGCAGTTGGGTTCCTGGGTTTATATTTTCTTCTTATCTAACGCAGTGTTAACAGAAGCAGCTATTTGAGAAGGATTATTCAATTAAAAGGTATTCTGTTGGATCAGAACCATATAGAAGGAACTGCCAGGTACACCATGTTCAGGCACGTAGTTGGATAGGAATCATGTAGAAACTGTCTCTGACTATTCCCGAGAGTTGTTTCTCTGCCATGGTTCAGCAGAGTGGGAGATGGGATTAGTCGGGCTAACAGTACACACTAAAACATGTTCCTCACCCATGGTTCAAAATCAGGTTAGGGTTAGCACCATCAACGCTTTGCAACTTTCTGGAGCTGGCATGTCATCTGCATGATTCAATGAAAATATTAAGTTAAAACCATACTTTGAGACATTCTCCATGGAGATAGACAAGTTTTTTTGCCATACTGTGGAATTATAAGAACAGGAACAACATTTTTATGAAAACAGGCAGGTCCAAGTCCCTACTCTCAGTCAAATAAAAGTCAGGTTTAAGCTTAAGGAGATGCAAACCTGTTCATAATAAGATGCATGTTTTTCAGTGCAATAAAAACAACCAAAATGAAAAAAAAAACATGCTTTTATTGTAATGAATTTTTTTAGCTAAAAAGTTCCGCACTGGGGCTTTAATCAGATTTAAGATACCTTTGCATATTTTAATAATGCAAATGAAAAAACTGCAACAGGTACGGTAGATTTAGAGATGCAAATAACATGAAAGCATTGTTTTCTCACAGAGAACAATTCACCAAGTCCTTAGCTAAATTAGACAACAGTTATTCAGCTTCCACATTTCTATACTTGTCTTATAGGCTGTTAGACTGCAAATGTGCACGAGTGAAATCATTCTACAATGTTTGCCATTTTAAGACACAGGCAAAAATGACATTAGCAGTAAAGCTTTAAGTGGTCTTTATGATGGAACAATGAGTGGTTTTACTCGTACTAAGTGGACACTATTCTTTATTGGGATGAGTGGAGCTGTTGTTCTCTAAACTACAGCAGATAAAAAATGTTACATCATTAATCTCAATCCAGTCAACTCTCGCTATAAAATGGCCACTGAAACAGCCTAGAGCCATGGTCAAGTTATTGTTGCAGTTAGGTGTGTTCTGCATATAAGGAAATACACAGAGGAATTTTTACATTTTTTTGGCATGAAGAGTTATTACATTTTTTTTTTTTAAATCAAATTTGAGGATGAAAGCATATTTGTTGACGGTAACAAGGAGGAAATATTATTTTTAAGTTATAATCAAACTCCAAATTGTCTAACACTAATTTTGATCACAGTTCCATGGCACAACACACGTCAATGATGCTGTCACACAGAGCTACACACAACCCCATGTATGTCCCTAATGAGAGGTTCAATTGTTTGTTGGTGACAGCCAAAATTGCACCGTGTGGCACGAGTCTCACAACAAGAAGGCTACTGTACTGCACTGCAACTCTATGTGTAAGGAACACTGCACATGGGACGATATAAAGGCAACCATTCTTAAACTGAAATCTTGAAAGCAAATACCACTTGAGAATTTTTTTTTTTTTTTTAAACATTAAAAAAACTAAAGGTCAAAAGGACCACACACTTTGTATTGTGTTAATGATCTCTATGTGCATCATCTTTCTATATATTTAAAGTGAAATGGTTAGAAGACTAAAACAGACAAAACCTAGCTTAAATCAGTTCAAAACCTAGACTAAACCAGGACTAAAATGAGAAATCAGGACTATGCTTACAGTTAAGCTGTTACTGTATATTTTATTTTCCCATATAAGGATATTTTTCCCTTGCATTTGACCCATCCTTCAACACTGCACAGGCAATCTGTTAGGAGTAGGCCCCACAGTGTAGCACCAGGGGACCTACCAGATCTTGAGCTAGGCTTGGTCAGAACTAAAACAAAACCAGGACTAGAACAAGGCTAAACTAGTACTAAACAAGGAGCTAATCTAACATCAGGAAAAGACATTTGACCAGGCCTAAACCGGGATGGAACCAGGCTTGGGATGTAAATCAAAAGTCCAAGCAGCAAAATAACAAACTAGTGCACCACAGTTTGGAAACCACTGATAGAAACATCTCATTATGCTATAGCTTATATTTACCTGAAGAAATTATTTAAAGAGCCCATATTACGCTATTTTCTAATCTATGATATAATGTTGTTTCCTCATCCAAAAAAATACCCAGAATTATGTTTTGTTTCATTCTCACATATTTAACACACAAACCCCGCAGATTTAGGCTGAGTTCTTTTCTCAAACAGAAAACACTCTGTTCCACCTTGTGATGTCATGCGGTAATACAGGAAGCACTCCACTGTGTTTTTAAACTCCATACATCTTCACTAGAATCATTTGGATGATTTCAGCCAATCTCTACTGAATTAAAGGTAAAACGTAGCTGTTAACTTGAAAGCTACCACTGCATGACACATTTGAGCCTCTGAGATGTAGACAGAGTAATAATAAAGTGTTACTCAAACATGTGTGAATGAAACGAAACACAGCTCCAGGTATATTTTTGATGAGGTAACAACGTTCTAACATGGCTTATAGCTCACAAGAGTCAATTTTGCGTAATATAGGACCTTTAAGAGCCAGAACTTTTGCTAGTAAAATCTGTAGGTATGTTTAAATAATATGCCTTTTGGAGTAAAAGTGAACGCTGGCAGGCAAATCACCGAGTCCCTTAAAACGGAAATGTGGCCTTTATGTAAATGAGAACAGCTGCATCGAATTATCCTGTAGAAGCGCAGTGCTGCTCATTGTAGGGTATGCACAATCACGCACGCATATGCAGACTCCGGTAATGAATCCATAAAGACACGCTGCAGTTTATTTGGGCATATGAATGAATATTATGTCCTAACGTGATTCAATGTTTTAGTTCTGTAAAATGAAGAATCAGTTACACTGGTGCAGCCATCTGGAGATGGCCTAGAAAGTATATATGCAGAGTACAGCTTGAGAAACAGAAAATGAAATCAGGTTAAAACAAATCAAATCAGGTTAAAATCGGGGTGAAATGATTGAAGATACAGATTTTACAGCTGTTCTATAGAAAATAATGAAGCGTGATTTAAATGTTTTCCATTTCGATGAAGCACAAGTCTCAAACTCAATTTGACAGTTGGCTGGATAGGGAAATGAGGATTGTATTAGGGACTAAATGTATTGCTAAATGATCTGCTTCGATAGAGAGGAGGCAGGCTAACGGAGTATGACTTTACAGGATTTTAAATGTATAGGTGATTTCTATGGCTGGGGATTCAGACTGGAGTTTATTTGTTGAGAGATAACTACTCTGCTGTTAGCTCCTCCCTCAGAGAAAATAAATGTTATTCTGAAACCATTGCAAATGTTGTGATGTGTTTGTTTTTAAAAGAGTACAGAATATTTCTTTAAATAGATACTTAGGATACTTAAAGTTAAATTTTTATGTTTTACTGAGTTATATATCTTTTCTGCAACATTTTATTTAATTATCATAAGCAATTACAGTTTTTAAATAGCAGTAATAAAATCTATGGGAGCAGTGGAGCAGAAAGGTTATCAGTGTCACTAACAGGCAATAGATCAATAAGTACATAACCTTGCTTGTAATAAAGATAATGATTGTCTGTGTACTTAGTGCCAACCTTCTCAGTAACTGTAAGTAGAGCTCTGCCAAAAATCAAAAGATTGATAAATCGTAATCAGAACTTTGATTGATCTTGATGATAAGGCAAGTGCATTTTGATCGACAGGTCTACAGTCGATCCTGTGGCAGTAATAGTACAAGGTACTGAAGAGGAGTCACCGCTCACTTGTTTAGGTGAAAGCTACAGTACGTTTCTTTATGTCTCCTCATGTGTTGTCGCGTTTCACAAGTTTTGACTTAAATCTGCACAATTTGACTACATGTTCAGTGTCTTCCTCAGCCTCTCGAGTGTGCGGTGCCGTCTGCCCCGCTCCCCCTCCCTCTCTCTGATCCAGCCGCAGCTCCTCACCTTTTCCCCTCTCTTTCACTCCTCTGATGCATCTCATCATTATAATCCAAGTTACGGAAAGTAAACAACTATTTTCTCATCATTTGAGTGAAACTTAAGACCTGATTTGGCGATGGTAGCGGTAACACGTGTTTCTGCTAATAGTGGTAAAGCACACATGCTTTTAGGCTTAATATAATTTATACTAATGCATTCCAACCTTTTAATGTGGATTTCTACGGAATTATCCTGACACTCTGACCTCTGAACGTGAAGTCCAACTTCACCACCTTTTTTTTCCATAACACCCTAATCACCTACACTAATCAAACATGTATGCCTCATCATATCCAAAGAAGTTTGTTAGTATAAGTGGTAGCAAGTAGTACACATCTCGATTGAATGATATATCAGCTATTGTCCAACAATAGTAATGTGTTTTATTTAATTTCAAGCAGCATCATGTAACTTTGTTGGTTTGATGGTTTCCATGGAAATAAAAAGTTAAAACCATACTTTCAAACATTCGCAATGGATATGGATAATTTTATGTCATATTTTGGAATATTATAGCCAAAGGTACAACATTTTCATAAAAACAAGCAGGAAGAGGCCAAGTTAAAATCAGGTTTGAGGAGATGTGAGCACACTCACAGTAAGGATGCATGTTATTCTAGATTTTTGAGTGTAAGAAAAGCATCTAAAATGAAAAAACATATTTCTATTTTAGTCTATTTTTTTGGCCAAAAAGTTATACTTTCTAGTCTTTCTTTAAGGTTTTGTGGGTTTTATGATGACTGTAAAAGATCTCGGTTGACGGCAAGTGGGTGGGTGAGTGATGGAACAAGTCTCCAGCTATGACCGCTTCAATGCACAAAAGCGTGTATGGAAACACTTCAGGAATTCACTTACTTTTATTGAGACACGGCTATTGACTGAATTGTCTGACTGACAATAGGGCACTATGGTGTAATAACACTGTCATTGTCAATGGCTCTTGAACATGACAAGCTAATACCTCTACAACGGTCGGGGTGGTTTAGCGAGCCGCGGTTTAAGAGAATAGCCATAGATAATGAAAAGTTGAGCTGTCCTTCTCTGAATCATCCAAGCTGAACCTCAACCGGTCACAAGCCATGAGTCGTAGAAATGAAAGTCGCATACAAGGTCGTGTTCACTAAATCCATTTGAGTCTGCGTCGCGGTGAGAGTGTTAACCTCAAGGTGAATGGGTGTATTTGCATTCTGCTGGTCTGCTATGAAAAATGCATGCCGCTGATGAGAGGGCTTCCGCGAGCCAGACTTACTTGAATAGCCTATTGGGCACAAGCAAGCACAGATTGTTACTGCAAACATGATGATGGCGGTGGATTTGGCAACATGAGGGGAGGTTGACATTTTACAAATAGGGCAGAAATGTGGCGTAATTAGACATTCAGTGTTGGAGCTGTGATGGAGGGTAATAGAGGATTATATGGGTCATGGCAACACAGGAGCATGATTTTAAATGATGTGACACTAAAAGGCACACCACCAGCTGTTTGCTACAATAGAATGTGAGCAAGGTTGGCAAATTGCAGCTACAGTTGTAAAGCTAAGTACAATGCAAGCTAATAAAATGTAATTACCTTAAAGGGGCCTATATCAACCAATAAAGTTCTACCTTTCCGAGAGATATTATAAAGTAAAGCAAGTAGTTGTCGATTGCAATGTTGTAGATAGAAAGTTCCCAGAAGCACAGTACAGATCAATTTTAAGCGTGTTACTAGCTAATAAACTAGCAACAATTAGTTAGCCACATTTTTTGTGCAAGATTAACTTGAATTTATAATTACAAATCAGCCAAACTAACAGATACCTTTTGAAAACAACAAAAAATGACCTGTTATCACTTTTAAACTCAAAGCATTACATTAAATGTAAAATAAGTTAGCAGGTTAACGTTTCTCCAAGCTAATTAAACGATATGCTAATTGGTTCAGCCGACAAAAAAAGGACCCACGCTAGCATCCACTTATTGAAATGGACTTAGTTACACGTATGTAACAGCAGTAATGTGGCTTTTAAAACTCCTCAGTCATATAAAAGCTGTTAGGGAACACACTGGCACCTTGTTAAGAAGTTGTAATTATATTTGACTTAAGTGCCGTTTGGTGCAGTGGGTGTACACCGCGAAAAAAGAAGGGGCTGCTAACAGTTTCCATGGCGCTATTCGGAACCACATCCCCCGCGGGGTGTGTGCACGCTAGCTGTAGTTTTAGCCGCTAATATGTGCAAAAGTTGAGTCCTTAACATCAATAATATGCATTCATGTTAAGCAGCCCGTGCTAAGGAGCACTCAGTTCCTTCTTTGGCTTTTTAAAGAAGTCAGCAAGACACCTCCACTGAGCTGGAACAACACGAAACCAAATAGCATCCGAAATGTGCCTTATCTACAGGCTTAGTGGAGCAAGAACGCGGCGCTGCCAAATTTTCATCCTGCCGCACAAAAGACAGAAAGGATACCCCCTTCTTGTGATCTGCCCCCCTCCCCACGAGCTCCGATAGCACCGCCGCCCCCTCCCTATCCCCCCCTGCTCGCTCTCGGAAGAAGAGATCATAATAAATGTGCGTGGTTCCTCCGGTAAAGAGTTTGGAGATTACGCACGGCACGGCTCACCTTTGCTACGCAGGCTGGACGCACGGCGGCGGGAGAATGCTGTTTACAATGGCCACAGTGTAGTCCGTAATAATCCGTACTCGGGGTGTCCGCTGCTCTGACTGACTGAGCTGCTGCTGCTGCTGCTGGAGAATGTGCCAAACAAGCGCGAATGCCCTGATAGCTGTAATTACACACAAGGCTTCCGGTGTGGGGACGGTCCTGCCACAATAAGAGCGCGATGTTTAACTGCCAGCAAGGTGCCAAAGATGACCCCCCTGGAGTTTATGTCCAGATGAGTTTTAGTGAGAGAGCCACGCCGTGCAACTGCCCATAGCACGTGGCTCTGTTCACATCTAACACACAATGAAGAAGAGGTTGAACAAAAAAACTTGCATTGCATTTGAACCTTTTTAAAACATTTTTCTACCAAAGTTCAACAATAGACTGTACTGTAGTGGAATAACAACAGAGAATTGAAAAATACAGTACACAGCAGTCAGCTGTGGTGTGATGCAGTTCTGGAGGTAGATAAAAACCCAAATTGTATTTTGGAGTCTCGCTGTGGGGTGCCCTTAAAATACAAAGGAAATTCTGTTTACCTGGTCTAGAAGATATAGACCCCCTCCCCCTCTCTCTGTCTCTTTTCTCTGTCTGTCTCTCTCTCTCTGTCTCCTTCCCTCTCGATCTCTTTCTCTATCGCTCTCTATCTCACTCTCTTTTCTCTCTCTCTTTTTCTCTCTCTTGTCTCTGTCTCTCTCTCTGTCTCCCTTTCTGTCATCTCTCTCCCTCTCTCTCTCTATCTTGCTTTCTCTATCTTGCTCTCTCTCTTCGCTCTTTCTTCTCTCCCCCTCTCTCTTTCCTCTGTTTTTCTCTCTTTCCTGTCTCTCTCGCCTTCTCCCCCCCTCTCCTCTTCATTTCTCCCTCTTTCCTTTCTCTATCTTTCCTCTCTCTCTTTCCTTTTTCTCCTCTCTGTCTCTCTTTCCTCTCTTCCTCTCTCTATCCTCTCTCTGTCTTTCTCTCTCTCTCCCTCTGTGTCTCTCACTCTATCCTCTCTCTTCTCTTTCCTCTCTCTTCTTACTCCCTCTCTCTTTCTCTCTCCCTCTCTTTTCTCTCTCCATTTCTCTTCCTGTCTTTCCTCTCTCTCTGCCGTCCCTCTCTTCTCTCTCTTTCTCCCTCTCTCTCCTCTCTCTCCCATCTCCCTCCCTCTCTGTGCTCTCTCTGTCTCTCTCACTCTCTCCTCTCTTCCTCTCTCTCTTTCTTCCTCTCTATCCTCTGTCGTTCTCTCTTCCTCTCTCTGTCCTTTCTCTCCCTCTCTGTTTCTCTCTCTCCTCTCTCTGTCTATTGTTCTCTCTCTCCTCTCTCTGCCTCCTCTCTCTTCCTCTCTTTCTTATTCTCTCTCTCTCTGTCTCCCCCTTTCTCTCCCTCTCTCCCGTCTCCCTCTTTCTCTCTCTCTCTTTCTCTCCCTCTCTCCTATCTGTCTCTCTCTTCTCTCTTCCTCTCTCATCCTCTTTCTCTCTCCCTTTCTCTTTCTCTCTTTCCTCTCTCGCTGTCCCCCCTCTCTCTCCTCTGTCTCTACCTCTGTCTCCCCCCCCCCCTCTCCTCTCTTCCTCTCTCTCTCTCTCTCTTCCCCTCTTTCTCTCACTCTTTCTTGTAAACTTCTTTGTTTAAAACTCTGTGTTAGATTTTATTGAGTTTCTGGCCTTACTTCCGATCCTATCTGTCTGTGTAATCTAACTTGACTGTCCAGACCGTGCAGACCGCCTCCATGCGTGTCCCCACTCACCATGGATGTGTTAAAAGAGCTCCACACGAGGGCGCACTAACCCTGTTTTGTGTCTTTCATGATTACAGACTACAAAGGAAGTAATGAAAAGCTATTTTACAGAATCCAAAATTAGAAAATTAGACTTTGTGTTAAATTGTTGTTTCTTTGCATCCTTTTTTCTTCAAAATGTCTTTTTTTGTTCTTCCCAAAATGACCCATACAATTTTAATGTGGTTTACATTATATGCATATAAAATACCTTTGCTGTATGAAAAGATTTCCTAAAGGGTAAATCATTTAATGAAAACTTTGGGCATCACCTGGACTGACCATTGACCGCCAGTCTCCACGGCGGAACCATTCTTCTCCATCTCAGTTTCCGCTACGTGGTCAAACATCGCTGCACTCGTGTACCAAACATGCGCCATTGAAAACAAACGTAACCGAGACGGTAGACTTTTTTCATTGATTGCTTCAGTACTCTATTAGGTTTAAATTGTATTTAGCTGACGTTTACGTAAACAAACAGACATGGAAAGCATTTTAGAGCAACAGCGCCGCTATCATGAAGAGAAGGAGCGACTTATGGATGCGAAAACGAAAGAAATGTTGCACAAAAAGTCTACGGTAAGAAGTTCGCTGTAGCCTTGGTATAATGTAAATTACTCAAAATTTTCATTCGTAAAATAATTTTTTTCTCTGATTTCACTGGCAGCTTCGGGACCAAATTAATTCTGATCATCGGACAAGAGCAATGTTGGATGTAAGTTTTATTTATTTAAAATGCTAACACCGGCATGCTAACAGCTTTTAGCATCAAGATCAGCACCAGTTTCAGGTGCTTGTTTGCTCATCTTGCTAATGTGTCTATGTGAAAACTGCTACTTATAGATACATCGGTTACTGTATTCTTTTTTTTTTTTAATCTTGTATTGAGTTTTATTCATAATATCAATCTACTGTCGCCATCAAAGTTACCTATTGGTAGTGTTTAACTAAACCAATAATAATTATAGTAAATTCATGTTGTAATGCCAAACTCTTTTACACTGTTGAATTACTTTGAATAAAAATTGAAAGAATGAAGAATTAACAACAATGAATTATTTGTTTCACATAGCGGTACATGGAAGTCTGTGCAAACCTCAGAGACTCGTATGAAGACAAAGATGGGTAAGTGTTTTAAATCAATAAACTTACTTGACCAGTCAGTAGAGATGGCATGGTATGATAACATAGGTCTAAATGCTATCAAACCTTGTATTTGCTCAGGATGAGGAGGGATGAACTGGCTGCCATCTCCGGACCCAATGAGTTTGCAGAGTTCTACAACCGGCTCAAACACATCAAGGAGTTTCACAGAAAGCATCCAAATGAGGTACTGCTCTCTAGTTGTGTATGACATGTCAACTCTTAGAAGAATATGAATTCATTTCAGTATTTTCTTTCCCTAGATTTCCATTCCGATGTCAGCTGAGTTTGAAGAGCTATTTAAAGCTCAGGAGAACCCCAGTGAAGAGGCTCAGAGTAAGTTCAACTATATTGTTATGAATGACCATTGCTTTAAATCACTGTATCGTTTCTGTGTAAACTCCGCACACCTGACTGGGCGACAGGTGCGTAGGAGGTGAAGCACTTAACTAAAAACTAAAGAAAAACTCCCGCACACTGTCTCACTCTTAATGCAATTTTATTCCATACAACGTTTCGGTCGCTCTGACCTTCTTCAGGTATAAGGACAGCCCCTTCCGCTCCCCTTATATAAATCAAGGGACCGCCCCCTATAGTTTAATCAACCAATGGTCGTAAGACACATATATTCACAATCAGAACCCAAAAAAACACCCGCAAGATTGTGCATAATTTCCTTTACAAAAGTTGACTGAAACGTTGTATGGAATAAAATTGCATTAAGAGTGAGACAATGTGCGGGAGTTTTTCTTTAGTTTTTAAATCACTGTATCAAACATGTTTACAAAAATGTGACGACAACAGATAACTTCACAAAGGTGTTATTGGTTTCATAAGTTATTTATTAATAATTATTGTCGCAATAATGAAAATATTGAAAATATAAAATGTAGATTTGTCTATACCAAAACCTCTTTGTGATTTAAGGCAAGTTTATTTGTATAGCACAATTCATACGCAAAGTAATTCAAAGTGCTTTACAGAATAAGAAAGACATTAAAATCACACATATAAAACATAAATAATCACAACTAATCATGATAAAATTAACATTAAAACAGAAGAGTGCAAAATGTTAAAAAAAAATGTAAAAAGAACTGTTTTGAGCCTGGATTTAAACATTTAAAGCAGAGCTGCTTTAAAGTCTATTGTCTGAGCCACAGGAGCCAGTGCAGACACCTGAGCACAGGACTTATGTGCTCATACTTCCTGGTTCTAGTCAGGACCCAAGCAGCAGCGTTCTGGATGTACTACAGCTGTGTTAACACTCGTTTGGAGAGGCCAGTGAGCAGGACGTTACAGTAGTCTAACCTACTGCAGACAAATGCATGGATAAGTGTCTCTAAGTCTGGTTTTGACAGTATACCTTTTAATTTTTGCAATGTTTTTACATGTTAAAAAGCTGCAGATGTTATTGATCTAATGTGGCTGTTAAAGTTCAAGTCTGAGTCTATTATTATCTCCAGATTTCTAGCCTGATTTGAAAGTTTTAGGCTAGAGGTGTGAAGGTGCTTGTAAAGAAGCATTTTATGAAGCTAAGATATTCCCTGATTGTGGGAAAGGACTGGTGTGGGCAGAGTTGTGTTTTAAAGTTAATCATTCATTATTTGTTAGTTACAACTTAAAATCTTAACAGATCATCATTGACACCAATTATCAGCCACAACAGCAAAATATTGGATATACTAGAATTGACTGATAAAATATATTTTGGAGAATCCTTAAAGAAGACATAATATAGTGGCATATGCAGTTCTAATCTGACATCTGTGGATCAATATGTTACATTTTAAATCTCAATATTGATCTATAACGGCTTAATAAAAAACAAGTTTGCTGACTTTTGTGTTAGAGAACTGCACTGCTCAATGGGAGCAGATATTGCCATAAACATAATCGCAACAAAGAGACGTAACTGTTGGCACCTCCGATGGATGGCTGCACGAGTAGCGCATATTTTTCAGTTGTACAAAAATGACTGTGACGCTGCTGAATCCTTTGTGTATAATAGAAAATAAAATTTGAGAGCAAAGTACATAGCAATGGAAGCACTGACATCTTTCATACATGAGTTATACATTAGTCAAACGTGCATGAATAACTCTAAATACAACTTCGAGTGGGTAAATGAGAAGGGGAAACAACTATAATGTGGTTAAAAGCTCTGAAAAGTTTATTTTTGCAGAATAGTCCTGCTTTAAAAAAATGGGCTGAAGTTTATATTTGCATTGGTTTAAATATAGTTATCATAAAGTTTGACCAAAACTTTCATTTTTACGGCTAATGTACTTTTGCTTCATCACAACCTCAACATCTAAAAACATTTTTTTTAAACAATGATGCAAAAATAAACCTTTTATACATTGTTTCAAAAATTATAATGCTTCTCCTAAAAACAACACTAGATATTATGGCTATAAATTATTTCAAGATGTTATTTTCCCAGATCTGGTGGAGTTCACAGATGAGGAGGGATATGGCCGCTACCTGGACCTGCACGACTGTTACCTGAAATACATCAACCTGAAGGGCGCCGAGGTGCACAGCTTTGGACTCATGAATAATTCACCGCTAGCACCGCTCTGCGCTCCAGTCCACTTACCTCTGTCTGCTTTTCCTCCTCAGAAACTGGACTATATCACCTACTTATCCTCATTCGATCAGCTCTTCGACATCCCCAAAGACAGGAAGAACGCCGAATACAAAAGGTAAAATTTGTTATACTAAGTAAACCAAGCGCTCTTTTGTGACATTAATTGATAAGACAATTCTTTTAAATGCAAACTTGACATACAGGTAGCTGATTTGGGGAAATATTTTTCACCACTTATGTAGAGCTTAACAGTTTAAAATGGCTTATGTATAAAATGTCTTGTTGGTGCCTTTCAACAATAAGCTGAAATTTTGATTTCTCAAACACAGACTATAGTACAAAATATAAACACAATTATTTCTAACAAAGAGAAGATGGAATAGTGATAAAAATAAATGATACTAATGGCAAAATAATTGATTGTTGTTCCAAAAGTTGACCAGAGTACTTATCAAGGTGCTTTAATATTTGCGATCTTACCAAAAGTAAACTTAATAACTAAAATTGTGATTCATTTTCTTGTAACCCTTGAGAAACATATTTAACCTGGCAAAGGTACTGCTTCACTAATACATTTATCTGCCCTCCTCCATTTGATACTTCGGTTAAACCTTAAACCATAACCTTGCAATGAACACATGAACTGGTTGATTTAGGTATTATTTTATATTGTTTGTAAGTATTTAATGAAAAGTATACCTTCAGTAAAGTATTAAAGATAGTGTATTATCCATGGCAATTTTCCATAAATGTATGAAATGATACACTACAACTTCACAAACTTGATGTGCAGTAGTTTTATTAGCCAAATGCTCGCTGATTGTTTTATGATGGCACATTGAAGGGGGAGTGACATGGTGTGGGGAGCAAAAGGAGGGGAGATTCAGAGCGTCAAAAATGAAAGTGAAAATGACAAAATATGTTAATACATTGTTTTTGGCAAATATAGCCTTTTCAAAACTATAAAAGATAGCATGATGATCTAAATATGTATGTTGCGTCTGTGTAACACCTAACACCCTCAGCAAGTGTAATACCCCCTCTTTAAAATAGTGGACTGTGTAAAACCTCTTGTGCTGTTGTAGGTATCTGGAGATGCTGCTGGAGTATCTGCAGGAGTATACAGACAGAGTAAAGCCTTTACTGGACCAGAACGACCTGTACAACAAAGTGCTGATAGAGTTTGAGAAGAAATGGGACAATGGCACCTTCCCTGGCTGGCCTGTGGGTATCTTTTCTCCTTAACATGACTTGCCTATAAATGACTTGAACTATATTTTTTATGGCACAACATGTTTTATAAAATGTAAAACTATTTTCATTTCAGAAAGAGGCTAGCAGTGCTTTGACTCATGCCGGAGCTCATCTGGACCTTTCCGCTTTTTCGTCCTGGGAGGTAAACACTAAAATGTCTACAGTTATTACTAAAATTCCTAATATGTTAAGATGTTGGGTTTTATTTTGGCTAAATGTGTTTTGTTTTACAGGAATTGGCTTCCTTGGGTCTGGACAGGTTGAAGTCTGCTCTCATGGCTTTGGGTTTAAAATGTGGCGGGTAAGCTAATCATACACAGCAATACAACTTATGTATTATCAAATATTTGTTGTTGATTACTAAGTTCAAAGCAACAACTAAAATAAATGATATCTTTTAAAGAGTTATTCAGAGTTATTTTAAAGGTTCACCATGTAACTTCTCTGCTGGGGGTTGTTAGGGGGGGCTAGAGAGGACCACTGAAGTTCTTTATGTAGGAAGTAAAACATGAGGTGTAGAGTACAGAGGTGCTTGGCTGTTTCTGTCCCCACAACTCTTGTTTTAGTGCTTAAGCAGGTTTATCACAACTATAAGAGTTGCTCCTCTGAACTGAGTAAAACATATGTTTATGGCAAAGTAAGTGAGTGCAAAGACAAGTTGTATGATATAGTTATTATTAGGGAAAATACTTGCAACTAAGGGTTATTTTAGTAGTCAACTAGTCTTTTTTGGGGTGTTTTTTTTTTTAGTTGACAAGTCAAATGATTATTTCTGTTGAAACTTTGTAAATGCATTATGGTAATGGTCACATTTTATATAGTGCTTTTTCACCTTCAAGCACTTTACATCAATCACATAAATGTGGAAATATGGTGACTGAAGGCTTTTAAGTAAAGAATATTTATAGTGTATTATTATTATTATTTTGACATTCTGATTTATGATACCACTGTCTTTGTTATAGTCCAGATAACAATTTTGTTGCAGCCCTAGTTATTATGCCCACCTCAGACTAGCACATATTGCTGTGTCATTGGGCAAGACACTCCTCACACCTTGCATAAACCTATGTATGAATGGTGTAGAGAGGCACTCTGTCCTAGGGCTGTTAAAGCTTGACCACAGCAGAAAGAGGAGTTAATGAAGACTAGAGTGTAGTGCTTTGATGGGCTTGGCAAGATAGTAAGTCGCAAGTCAAATTAGTATAGTATAGTCTTTCATAGCCAAAAAATATTGACCCCACTGAAACTTGGAGGCTGAAGGGGACCTGATGACTTAAATAAGTAAAGGAAAAGCTAATGATATATGCAATTAAATGGAACAAAATTGGCATACCGTCTCGGCCAGGTTGATATAAAGAGTAATATAAAAATCTTTGTTTTGACAGAACTCTTGAAGAACGCGCTCAGAGATTGTTCAGCACTAAAGGCAAGTCCCTGGAATCACTGGACCCTTCTCTGTTTGCTAAGAACCCCAAAGCCAAGGGCCCAAAAAAGTAAGTACTTGTGAACCTGTACGTTTAATTGTATTAAATAATGCTTTTACTAACATGTATCACTTTTACAGAGACACAGAGCGTAACAAGGAGATTGGTTTCCTTGAGTCTCAAGTTTATGAATACGTGGAGATTCTTGGAGTAAGTTAATAACTGTACATATCAAAAGTACCACATTTTTTGGACTTTGGGCTGAGATATTGGACTTTCTTCAACAGGAGCAGAGGCAGTTGACTCACGAGAATGTCCAGAGAAAGCAGGCGCGCACAGGGGAGGAGAGAGAAGAGGAGGAGGAGGAGCAGATCAGTGAGAGCGAAAGTGAGGACGAAGACAACGAGATCATCTACAACCCCAAGAACCTGCCACTGGGCTGGGACGGAAAGGTTAGTCTGTACTACAGTCTCTAAATGCAGCGTGTCTGAATGATAATTTTCACATTATGTGGCATATAGTGTAGATCAGGGATGACGAGCTCATTTTGGATCACAGGTAAATTTTCAGGCGACATAAACATTAATATAAACCAAGAAGTTAAAAAAGTATTGCTTTCAAATATAAATGTACAGCAGCATGTGGGAAAAACTAGGATTTTTCCGTGGTTGAATTAGCAATAAGCCACAAACAAGATAATAAAACCTAAAATTAAAAAAATCTGTCATGTGTGGATTTACTGTTGTCTTTATAAATAATGTTGTATTCATAGACTTCCATCCTTGTCTCCATCTGTTAATTTGTATGAACTCCTTTGATTGTTCTTTCCGGTTTCCCTCAGCCCATTCCATACTGGCTTTACAAACTCCATGGGCTCAACATCAACTACAACTGTGAGATCTGTGGGAACTACACATACAGAGGACCCAAGGCTTTCCAGAGACACTTTGCAGTGAGTGTAGTTCATTTACCATAAGCTCCTTAAGCCCCAACAGGTAATTTAGCCAATAAACTGACAAAAATTAAAGCATGTTAGGTTTTTTTGGGGGGGTTGCATTTATTGAATAGAACATGCATCCTCTCTGAGGGCTTGCATCTCCACAAACTTGACTCTTGTTTGGCCTGGAGGATTACCTGAGGCTTTCAATTTATTATGATATGTAATGCTTTTAAAATCTACATCCTACCAATACCAATATGAACATTTTTTTACCTTGTATAGTTTGAAAAGGCAACAATTTAACTAAAATGTATTACACTTACCTTTAAACGTAGTAATTATGTTATCAGTTGGATGGAAAAATATGCCAATCTTATTATTTTTTTTATCTTAGCAATTTATGTTGATGCATATTGGACGAAGTGACAGTTTTAGAACCTTATGTCTAAACTAATTACATTTTATCACTTGTTTTTCAGGAATGGAGGCACGCTCACGGTATGCGCTGTCTGGGAATCCCCAACACAGCCCACTTTGCCAATGTCACACAGATTGAAGACGCAGTTTCTTGTAAGTGCTCTATTCTCTTCCCAATAGTAAATTTAGTTTCATACAGTGTCAGTCTGGAAAGTAAAATATTGATTGATTTTTATAACTAGTGTGGGCAAAGCTCAAGTCCCAGAAGGCTTTGGAAAGATGGCAGCCAGACACAGAGGTTGGTATTATTCAGTTTTATACATCACAATTGTAACTATTTTCTATTATATTGTATACACGTTTGTATTTTTTATAGTTTATTATTATTATTATTATTATTATTATTATTACAACAGGAGGAGTATGAGGATTCTATTGGAAATGTGGTGAACAAGAAGACGTACGAGGATCTGAAGAGGCAGGGCTTGCTCTAGATCATTTTATGACTTCATTTTTATTACGTCTTTTGCTTTTTATGTAAGTAATATAGTAATGGTGTTTTATGGCTACCCTTCATTCCCTCATCATTTTGTAATACGGTAACATTGATCCTTATAATAAATACAGTACTGCCACTGTTTGTTTCTAATGAATACTTTGTGTGAGATTAAATCTATAAACTCCACGGCTCTATTCTCCCTCACTTCAAGCTGCCCATCATCCGGGCTAATAAAGCTTACAGGCCAAAGGGGTTGGTTCACTTGAAAATTTGCATCAATAATTGAGAGCTGTGCCTATAATACTATTGTAATAAATGTTAGTGTTTGCTTGGCTGTTAAATCCATGCAGGTCTACAGCTGATTAGGCTGCATCGATGTGTTTAAGCAGAGTGTGGCCTTTGGAGAAATAAAGAGGAAAGCATGTTCTTGTTCAGGAACAGGTTTATTTTAAAAGATCATGTATCTTGTCTATCTTCACAAGCCATAGTAGTTTTAAATAAGAAAATTAAAGCCACAGTATGTAACTTTCCCGATAGTATGATCCATAAGATTTATGCCATACTGTGGAATATTATAGCCAAAGAAGCATTTCTTTGGAAACATGTAGGAAGAGGCGCTCCTCCAGACCACATAAGAGCCAGGTTTGTGAAGATTCAAGCCCACTCACAGTAAGGATCTATGTTTTTCTGTATTTCTCAGTGAAATAAGCAACCATAATGGAAAAAAAGCAAAAAACATGTTTTTATTTCTGTCTATACTTACATACATAGTTACATACTGTGACTTTAATATGGAAAATAATATCAAGACCAATCACTGAAGGCCTTAACCTTATCAAAATGAGGGTTTGTTTTTGCAAAGATTCTCAGACTTTACTTTGCTCATAGTATGCAGCAATGACCCAACACTCCATCAGGGGGCGCCCTTATATCAACATGACATAATAGACAAATCTTCTCATATCCTCTCATTAAATGATCATTTGCATTATAGTACATATTTTCTTAAATGTACAAACCTGCAAGAATAAAAGTAAAGCTATTTACACAGAAGTGTTTAATGTAAACTTGTCTTTTAATTTTATTTTCAAAAAGATACAGGAAAGGAATAGAAAAAAGGCAAAAAGAGATATTATTAACTGTACATTTAGAGACTGTTGGTGTGGACAAATCTATTACCAGGAAACAATGTCTGTCTCCAAAACTAAAAACAATGTGAGCGTGATATTCATAATTGTTTTCATAAGATTTTTACTAAGTCTTCAAATTCTGTTAGTGACATCTGTTGTGGTATAGCAACAATGTGAGTCACACAATAAAACACAAACACTATAATTTTGTGGTTTGCCAAGTGTTCCATTTTAAGTCAATTCAGCTTGTGCAAAAACTAGAAAAAAATGGTTTATATGCACAATAAACTTAATGACATTGACGTTTGGATTGTGGGATGATATTCTCCAGACGTAGCTGTTGTAAAATGCATATGCTCATTTGTTTTCATAGTTTTATATCATTGTATGCTGTACAAACATGTTAAGTGCACAAAACAGTGAGCATGTTTTTAAATGCCCTTTATTATGGAAAAAATAACATTTTGTAATGTAATTTTACATAACTTATATTGTGAAAATGATTTGGGCATACCAAAGATGTGCCCTTTTCTAGTGGACTAAGAAGTGAGTCAGTTTAAATGAAGCTACAAACAATAACTGCTAAAGTGTCGCAGTGGCGATTAAAACACTAATGATAAGTCCAGTGAAGTTTGACTTTTGCATACCTCCAGTGCAGAAAAAATTACAAAATTACCCCATTTTCATGAATAATACAAAACAGCTCTGGGTATGTTTTTTTCTAAATGAGGAAACAACATTGCAACATGACAAAAGCTTCAAAAAGTCATAATAAAGTAATATAATACAGGAGATTTGGTAACACTTTATAATAACTACAATTTAATTAGCCGAATAATGAATGAATAAAGACTCAGTTCATACTAGGTAATTAACACACTAACTCCAAACATAAGCCTTTATGTAGTTATTAAAGCCTGAATCATTCTTAAACTATTTGTTCATTATCAATTAATTCATAATGAACAAATTTATAATGATTCATAATGGTTTTTTTTTGTTTTAAAAAAAAAAAAAAAAAACTAAAATGTGTGCTTTCCTTTAAACAAAATGAAACTAAAGTTTGTGTTTTCTAGAGCAGCGCCAGAGTGCCGCAGAGTGGCTGAATGCTGTAGGTTCCTGTCAGCGAAACACAAGCAGTTTGTTTTTACATTGTGCTCTATGGGAAAAATGCTTTCAGAGCTGGAGAAGAGTTTTTCGCTGCACGGCCAATGGACTGACCACAAGTCCAAACTTGTGACAGGTGTAAGCTAGCTGTTCCCTATTACAGATCTGTGGAAAGTGTGCATTAGCATGCTAACTATTGTTAGCTTTAGCTTCACGATAAAACTCTGCACTTGTCTTTGAGAGTTGTGAAAAGCTCTTATAAGCTCACCACTGTGACTAATTAGGATGTTCAGAATGCATAAGATAAGTGAGGAATAATTGCAAACAGTTGCGTTTTTCAGGTTTTTAAGTCAGGTATGTGGAGTATGTACAGCTCCAGCTTTAAGTCTTTGTTCATGCTTTTATAAGACTAATTAAAAACATTATGAGGGTTGCACCGATCCAGGTTTCTGTTCTGATGTCAGTATTTTGGCTTTATGTTTCTGCCAATACCCGATATCAACTGATATAAGAGCCCATATCCTTCACCGGTATCATACTGGTGCATCCCTAGTTATTATAAAGTGGTACTGTTTAATTCATGTCTGTAAAATATTCACAGTAACCACTTGTCCTTCTCTTTGTTGAAGTTCTCAGCCCATTGGCGTGTCAGCTCTAGATAGTGCTCTGGCTGGTTGGGTAGGTAGTCCAAATACAGGCGCGTGGCTGTCTTTTTGGGCACCGCCTTCTCAATCTGCGTCCCTTCATGCCATTGGTTGAAGGAAGTTATCGTCACAATTTCAGGCCTCACTGATAACGCCGCTTGCAAGGACGTCTCATAATATCTCCCATTCACCCTGTTCCTCGTGTTGTGGTTATTCCAAGGCCGGACCGCCGTGTCAACGTACCCAGGCCCAACGCTCGGAATGAATAGTAGGTTATTGGTATCGCAAAATGTCTTGATGGCTTTCCAGTTCTGGTGGGAGGAGCCGAAGGAAAATCCGTTTGATGCAAAGTAGGTGTACATGCCGTCGAAGCCGCTAGCTAAGATGTCGTTTTTATGGCGTTCTTCGACAATCAGGGCAACAAAGACCGCGTCGTAGGGCGTGCCTCGAACGGTATGGGAGCCCTTGGGTGTCAGAAGCTCCGCCCACGAGTCAGAGGGGGTGAGGTACGAGTCATAGACGTAGAATAGAGGGAGGACCCGTCCTGTGCTGGAACGGAGTCGGTAGAAGGCGCCGTGTTTTCCATATCTGGGGAAAAACGTTTATAGACAGCACTTTATTAATCCTAAAGGAGACACTATGAACTTGGCCTCTCTGTCTCCACCAGACACTCACCATGTTCAGTTCATAGAAAGGCAGTGTGGGTTTTGACAGGTCTACAGTCACAAATGAAATACAATGTAATACAATTTAATTTAAATAAAGTGATGTGAGCTTTAACTGTCCTTAATGTGATTGTTTTCCATCCAAAAATCGTTTGGTTTAGTGAAATGTTTGAATAACTTAGCTGTTTATAAAGTTTCAGAAACAGATTTTTAAAAATATATATGACTCATGTCATGTCACACTCTGTTAGTAATCACACATTTTTCCTCAAAAAGTCATGGGGAAAAATAAAAGGCACCTCAAAGTAATTTACATATAAAAGTACATGATTTTCTTAGAACTTCTCACAACATTTTGGTTAAAAATAAATCACAGTGATGTCTCATAATTTGCACAAATAGTCGTAGCTTGTCATCTTAGTGGATTTAGAGAGACATGCTTGCAGGAAATCATAATATATTCCATTATGTATTAAGCATAACGCTGCTCTCAAGTTCCCCATAAATGTTTGAGTTATTTGACGTAACATTTTAAGTCAAGCCAATTTGAACTATTTTGTAGTTTGTTTGTGCGCCACGTTTGTGCATTATGAAACTAGACTTAAGAAGCCTTCCTGCTGCCCTTCTTAGCGACATCCACAGTGGAGGCATCTATATTTAACCACCAGGGCTCTTCATCAGGTTACCGCATCAGAGCTGAGAACCTAGAAACTATAATCCCAGAGAAATCGCCGCATACACTTACTTGTCAATGATATATCTGATGTTGTCATGCATGCTCTGCTCCGTCCGCCCCTTGTATGGCTGGATGTGGAAAGCCACCTGCAAATGTATACGGTATTAGAATTATTAAAGGCCATTTTGTGCGGTTACGTCCTGGAAAGTAAAGCGTTAATGAATCTTCACAGCCTGCAGAGTGTTATGTAAGCAAAGTGACTCATTTTTTACTGTTCTGTTACATCTTTCATCTGTTTTTATACCAAAGCCAAAGCTAAAAAAAACCCAACTTCGGATGTTGAAAACAGTGATTGTGTACTTTGTCTGCCTGTCTCAAACTATGAATGAAATTGAACCACAACAGAGAAACATAGTTAGTCCTGCGATTTAGCTCCATCTCACTCTCATTCTGAACCATGACAGAGGAACATACCTGACTTGAAATAGTTAGTCCCCCCTATCTCACTTTAATAAAGAACCAAGGTAGAAGAACATGGCTCTGTTTGATTAGTTAGTCCTGCTTATTTACTCCAATCGCACCTTTATTATGAACCATGATAGAATAACATAGCTCAATTTGAAAACGCTTGTCCTGCCTACTTAGTTCAATCTTATTTTCATTATGAACCGTGGTAGAAGAACACAGTAGAGCTTTACAGTCAGATGCGTCAGTCCAGCCTGCTTAGTCCAATCTCACTCTCATTGTGAACCATGACAGAATAACATGGCTAAGTTTTCATTGTTTGTCCCACCTACTTAGTCCCATTTCACTTTGACTATAAACCATGACAGAGGAACATGTCTCAATTTGATTAGTTAGTCTTGCTACTTAGTCCAATCTCATCTTGATAATAAACCATCATAGAGGAACATAGCTACATTTGAAAACGCTAGTCCTGCCTACTTAGTTCCAGCTCATTTTCATTATGAACTCACATGAGTCAGTCCAGCCTACTTAGCCCAATCTCACCTTTATAATAAACTATGATAAAGGAACATAGCTCAATTTGATTATTTGATTAGTTAGTCTTGCCTAATTAATCCCATTTCACTTTGATAATGAACTGTGATAAAAGAACATAGCTCAATTTGATTAGTGAGTCTTGCTACCTGGTCCAGCCTCACCTTTATTATAAACCATGATAGAGGAACATAGCTCAATCTGATTAGTTAGTCTTGTCCACCTAATCACATTTCACTTTGATAATCAACCATGCTAAAGTAACATAGCTCTGTTTGAACACTTAGTCAAGCTCACGATCTTGAACCATGACAGAAAAACCAACCAACCACATAGTCACTGGTAGTTGCTTCCATAGGGTTCACATCCAATGTAAAGATGTGGTGTTATAATGATAACATCTCTCATTTTAATCATTCCCGTGACAATCTGCACATTTGGGAAACGTTGTAATTCATTGATTCCATCCTTTTGTTGCTGGATGCACTTGAAACACAGATATGTCCCACCTCAATCTCTAGATCTGTTGTGAACAAATTTGTAAATGTTGCTATGGAAACTATTGCTGGGAAAAAAAACAAAAAAAACAAAACATGAGCTGCAGTAAATAAACGGCACAACAAAACTAGTTATTTTGTCGAATCTTATCGTTCCCATTTTGGGCAAATAAAAAATACACAAAATATATCTTCAGTACCCCTTAATAATATTATTTATTGGACATTGATTGAATAATAAATCAATATAGTAACTAAAATGACAGGATTAGTTTTAATAGGTTGACAGAAGGGCTTAATCAATCACAGTGAAAGGCAGTGACACAAGCACAAACACCCTGTCAAATACAAGTCTAAACTGGGGCTGAACCCAAAACTAAAGTTAGACTAAACTACCACTGTAACAGGACCCAAGCTGAACCAAAACAAGTCTACATCACAACTGAACTGGGCTCAAATCAGGACCATACCAGAACAACGCTCTGCTAACCTCTCAAACATAGCAATCCAGCATATCCTCTAGCATTCCTGCTTACATACTGTGTACTGTACATGTCCAAACCATTTCCACTGACAATTCTGGCTTTATCACCAATAAAAACAGAACTTTTCATTGTATGTATCCTAAGCCTGAGGCGGTGTATAAAACTGGATATTTTATAACATGCTTTTCTCAACCGTGTCTGCAGCGCTGTCCTTGGGAGAGTAAAGTGTCTGTAGTCTGCTATGTAACAAAAGCAGAGTGGACAGAGCGCTTGGCCTAAAAGAGGAATCTGATAAATGGTTTAGAGCGAGGAAGAAAAAGAGGAGTAGGAGAGGAGGAAGAGCAGAGGAGGAGAAATGACACAAATGTCGCTCTCGCAGACACGGGACAGTTTATCTGAGGACATTAATTCTGAGGATTAAAAATACACCACTCCATGAGAAGGCTTATACTGAGCTTGTCTTAAAAACACAACAAACATTCAGACAGGCAACACGGGTAACACAATGGCAGCGTGCAATGTCTGTTACTCTGTTTGAATTGCTGAATTACGTTTAGAAACAACTATCTTTCACAAAGCTAATTGGACACTTGATACGTTGATATTTGGACAATTTCTGGCACCTGCTTATTTCCATAAAAATGCTATTGCTTTTTCTGCAGTGTTCCACAGAATGGCATTAACTTTATCGATGTCGCCTTGAAAAACATGCATTCTTGCTGTGAGTGGGCTTGCTTCTCCATCGATCTGACCTGCAACTTGGCCTTGTAGTGTCACCTGCTTGTCTCCATGATAATACATAGATTTATAGAGCTTGGGATCAACTGTCAAAAAAAAAAAAATCCGCCATGTTTTTTTGCAGCAGTGCAGACTCGATAAGTTGCCGAGTCACTACTGGTCTGATAAATACACTTATCACACTATACTTTACGAATCTTCCTTCACTTGTCACTTTCATTTTACACAAAAAAGAAAAAATCCTGAGAAATGTTCTTTATTTTTTTTAATCCATTTTAGTCATCCTGTGTAACCTATGAGGAGTAATCTGTGCTAGTGTATGTGTGTTGGTGTTACGTTTTTCCATCTTAAAATCTCCACTGGTTTAAACACTGCGTTAAATGAAATCTGTAACTTATCTAAACACTCAGCAGACCAAACCAGCTCCCACTCAAATGCACTTTACCGCCCATAAACACTCCACTCAGTCTTTAAGTCTACAATGTGTGTGATGGATGTCAGCTGTAATCCATAGAAAATCATATTTACTGCAGTCAAAAGCGTATAACCTCAAACAACACGCTCGTCTCCATCTTTGAAAAGAGCTGATGCGTTTCCATGGTGACGCAGCGCCATTGGCACCTCCTCAGACCTTCAAGACAGCCCGGAGATCTTTGAAGGGCCGCTTAGGTAAGGCTGACGGGTCTGTTGAAGGCAGTGACGGCTGAGTGAGAAATGTTTCGCTGTTTTGTCAGAAGTGAACGCAGCTAAAGTCCAATAGGATTTCTTTACAGTTCAAGTTTGGTTATGTAACTTGTGAAAATAAACTTTTGTAGTAACATCCTAGTGAGTTAATCCAAGGATCTCAGAAAAATGGAAAAATAGGGCAGTTGCCAGAGAGATTAACGGGAGAAAAACAGAACTACTTTTTTTTTTTTTTTACTTTTTTATGATGATTATTTATGATTATTTATATTTTGATTTGCTGTATTGTGAGTTTAATGTCCCTCTTATTCTGTAAAGCACTTGAATTACTTTTTGTATGAATTGTGCTATACAAATAAACTTGCCTTGAAACTAGAGGCCAGGGTCGAATTTGCGGTCACAGTAATGCTAACAACAACATGCTAACAATGCACTTCCTGATTCTCTGACAAGGCTTTATATATAGATGCAGACAGTAGGTTACACAGTGGACTTAGTTTGACTTCGAGCTGCTTATATAATATATCTGTACTGAGGTAAGGCACATTTTGCTCAAGTACACGGACAAAAAAAATCAGGTACTTTAAAACTAAATATAACTATATGGGGAAAAGGTCATCAAAATGTTGCATATGAACAGGAAGCTGAAACTCATGAATAGGTTGCTGCCATGTGACGTTATAACAACTTCAAATGGCTTATGTAAAATAGATTTTGATGTTATAAAAAAATAAAACAAACGAGAAGGCTATTTGAATGTCCCCCTTTTCCGAGCTCAAAGTGCTCGTTGTAATGTGAACGACCAAGGCTGTGTTCACAAGTTGTTTAAAAAGCCTGAATTTGCAAATTTGCTGAACGTCTCCAAGAAGTCCCCCCCAATTTTACACACACACACATAAAAAAAATAAAAATAAAAAATCCTGAATAAATGTTCTTTACTTTTTGACCCATTTTAGTGCAGTTTTTACCATGGTATACAAAATTTCACATCATTGAAATCTTCCAAAACCTAATCACAAGTTTGGAAATCTCAGATATGAACTCCAAATAAGCAGCATCAATAACCTACAATACTGAGGCTACACCCTTCTCTGCCCTGACCAAAGCCTAAACTCTCTGCCCCCTCTGTGTAGCGACATCACAGTGCAGTGGGCTGAAGCGGTCAGTCTATGATTCATTAGTGGAGTGAGCGCTGGAGCCTGGAGGGGGCTATGGATCAGTGTCTGCCCACAGTTTGGTCTCTGCTCTGGGGCTGTCCGCTGCGGAAAGTCATCCAAGTCTGTGCTCACACCTTTTAATTACAGACACATCTAACCGTGACAGAGAGGGACAAATGGGACAGTAGTGGAGAGTAATACACTACTGAAACAAAGTGTAGCTTGTTTGTCTATCCAAGGCAGACAAAAATCTATTCTACAACTACTACTCAAGTAAGAATACAGGTACTTCACATAATACTACTCTAGCAGAAGTACAAAGTTATGGTTTAGGAAATTACTAAAATAAGAGTAAAAAAGTATTTAGGGAAACTATTAGTCGAGTAAGAGTAATTGTACGACTAGAGAACTGTCTGGACATAACATCTGATTTAAAATTTGAAGTGAATATGTATCAAAGTAATAAAATAATGCACAAAGTCTGGTGTTTTCAAAGGGCAGACCACAAAAACATGAGAAAAACTAAATCACATCTGAAGGAGCGGTGCAAGAAACACAAATCTTTAATTGTTGTCAATGTAAAGCTTTTGTCACTTGTAAATTTACTCACAGCGAGAAGAGTAACCTTAATTTTTACTCTGCCAAATGTATTACTCAAGTACTGTGTCTGAAAATACGCAAAGAAGTACAATTTTATGACAAATTAACTTAAGTAAACATAACTGAGTAAACTTAACCGAGTACTACACACAACATACTTTTGCATACAAACTGATATGTTGAAAAGTATAAACCTACCGGGGCTCTCACCAGTTACCTTGATGCTGTGTCTGTGGGCAGCGTCCAGAACAGCAGGCACCAGGTCTTCTGTAGGTTCTCCGTGGTCATCTGCCACTCCAGGAGGATACCAGGACAGCACCAGCACCCCTACAGCACAAAAAATACATAAAGACAAGAGTTCTCTTCACTTTTCCTTAAAAATAAAATGCTATATGCCACAAGTATGAAAAAAGCATGTCAATCTCTCTTTGAAATCTATAATACAATCTTACAATGGAAGCATAGCCAGGCGTGAATGTACAATACCACAAAGCATTTAAATCTCAGGATCCTGCACTGATGGTAAAGAAACCTCCTATGCTAAAACTCCAGCATCTTGCCTCTTCAACTCTCAGGGTACTTCAATTTATCTTACAACATTTGTGTCTCTTCTCATCTCTACCAATTACTACTGCTCTGAACGCATTTTCAGACCTGAACGCCCTCAACACTGCACTTAATATGATCAGTCACATCTGAACAATAGATCATGTTCAGAGGAGCAGCTCCCGGTGCCCGCCTTTGGACAGAGATCTTTTTTCTCCCACTGCACCAGGCTCTTTTGTTTATGTCTCTGTTTGAGGACAGATGCCTCTGATGCCTACTGAAGGCTACACCTGTAGACTGTGAACTGTGGAGTGTGTGGGTGAAGTGTTTGTGGTGGCTGCTCTTGTTGTGAATGTTTCTTGTCCTATGCTGCAGAACAGGAACAGATAAAAATAGTTTTTACTGAGTCAGGCCTAATTAAATGAAAATTTGTTTTAGCTTATGCACCATTTTGTTGGCTCACATTTTGTAAATTGTGCCTTGTTGTTACTTTACCTGCTGCAGCCTCTTCTATCTGCGACATATGATTCTCCAGGATTGTTGAATCTCTGGAGCTGTAGGGCCCCAGCTCTGGGTAGAAACTGGCCGCGATGTCTTCAGGAGGCGAGTGCTTTCCTTGGGCATGACTCGCCGCGATCTTAGGGTCCCAGTGTGGCACCAGCACATGATCCCAGTGAATATACTTCTGGTCCATGCTCGGAGCCCCATACCACAGGTAATAAAATATATGCACGTCGTAGAATATGCTGTACTCGCGGTCCGACCTGGTGAATACGACTTTGGTATCACTGTTGCCGGTTTGAGATTGGGGAGAAGCGGCTTGGAGGTCTTTAATATCGGCTCGTCTGCGTTCCGAGTGCTCACCCCCAGTGAAGTCTAGACCCGGCGCCATGTCGGAGAAGCCGTCGCTAGGCTTGAGGGTGCGCAGTCCCATCATGGTGCCAAAAATGAAGAGGGTGAAGAGGAAGAGGGCCACCAGAGCCTTCCGCCGCAGTCGAGTCATGGTGGCTGCGTTGGACAAGGGAAGATAAGGTTACTGTTTAAGAATCGGTCCATCCAAAAAGTGTTCGCATTTATTATTAGTAATTATTTTTAGGATTGACCAGCTGGCTTCCTTGGCAGAGCGGAGAGGTCTTGTTGGAGCATATGGTAAAATAAGTCTGATACGCTAAACCATTCAGAGCTATAAAAGTAAGCAATACAATTTTAAAACCAATCTAATATTTGATGGGAAGCTAATGTAGGGAACTAAAGTCAGGAGTAATTCTTATCTGGATGTGATGGCCAAAAATCTGGCATCTGAATTTTGCACAAGCTGTAATTTCTTAAGGTGAACTGTGACCATTGCAGTAATCTAGTCTGGAATAAATTAAAACACAAATAACTTTCTCCAGATCACTTTTGTTTTAGAAGCTGAAAACGGTTTTGAACCATTAAAATAAAACACCAAGATTTGTAACAGTCCTATATTACGCAGTATTGACTCTTATGAGCTTTAAACCATGTTGGAATGTTTTTACTTGATCAAAAACAGACCTGGAGTGGTGTTTTCTTTCATTCACACATGTTTAAGTAATCCTCTATTGTTAGTTTGTCTACATCTCCAAAGCTCAAAATGCTCTGTTCCATCTTGTGATGTCATGAAGTGGTAGTTTTCAAGTTAACAGCTACATTTTACCTTTAGTTCAGTAGAGATGGGTAATTCCAGGGGTGAAATCATTCAAATAATTCTAGCGAAGGTGTGTGGAGTTTAACAACACCATGGAGCACTTCTTGTATTACCACATGATGACATCACAAGGTGGAACAGAGTGTTTTCTGTTTAAAAGAAGAAATTATCTTAAATATGCAGGGTTTGTGCGTTGAGCATGTGTGAATGAACCAAAACACAACTCGAGGCATGTCTTTAATGAGGAAACATCAGTATAACATAGATCAGAATATAGCGTAATATAGTCCCTTTAAAATATGGGTCAGATCAGATTTATTATTATTGATTTTTTTGTTTGATTTGGAGCCATTTGGGGCCAACTAACCTAATAACCACATGCACCAATACAGTGTTTACCCCGGGCTTATTTATGGGGTTAACTGGTGAGCTCTTGCACCTGTTCTATTGGACTTTAAATCAAACTATGCAGTGTCCAATGCTCTAAACGTAATACCATTGTTTTTATGACAGTGACAGTAAACCTCTTGAACAACTGCGATGCCCGCAATGGAGGGCTGTAGTATTTGCAGACTACTGAGTGAGGCGGCCATGTAAACGATAAGAGACTTTACGCTGTTCTGAGGAAGAGCTAAGGGACTTGTTTTAGTTGGTTGTTTGAAAGTACTAATATAAGTAGAGCACATAGCAGATCCTCTCCACTCTGTAGACTTCCTTTTGAATTATTACTGCTGTAAGTGGGATCCGTTTTCTGAAAGTGAGCGTGTTATCAGAGCTGCAACCATAAATAGGCCAACACATTTACATGGAAGGAGAGATAGCATTACAGCGTATAGTAGAAGGTGAATTGATTTAATACAAATCTCCTATCTGGAAAAAAAAACAAAAACTGTTTTGTATTGCTATTAAGCGCATAATACTTTGGGAAAACATAACTTTGCTTTGTCTTATAGAGCCTTATGGTGTGAATTCTTGTGCCAAAAAGAGAGAAAAGGTTTACTTAACTTTTACACTTAAATACATGTGGTTTTGTGTCTAAAGCTGTGCATGCATGGGCCTATCCTAAACACTGAAATGACTCCAAATCCCCTGTATCCAAATCCCAGTTAAGTTGACAGTTAGTGAACACTCTGCTCATAAATTACACTCACTCAAATTATGATGGATTCTAAAACACATGACCTACAATTTCAGACATTAAAATATGGCGAAGCATAGACTTTATCTGTTTAGAATAAAGAGACTAAACCAGATCACCACACTGACTCCAGTCGCTGTCTGTGGTGCTGAACTACGTCGCTTCACCCACAGAGAGCTTATCCACAACCGAGCATCGAGCTAAAGCTGCAAAACCCCACACAATCTCTGCAATAACGGCGCACGGATCACCAACTATTACCAAACCATTACATTTCCCCATTTGGTCCGATAAACAGCACTCCACGCTTCCCTAACCGTCGTACCAACTGATTTTCCAGCGTTGAACATATCATTTGCAAGATAAATCCCCAATGCCACGCAACAGTTCAGACATGAGCAACATTTAAAGCGTGGATTATACAGCACTTTTTACCTTTTAGTCCTCACGCCTTCGTCTAAAACCTTCCAGGCGCCTTCAACCCATATTTTCTCGCCAACAACTGCAGAAAATAGAGACTAAAACCGTCTAAGTGTCGTGCGTAAAGGGAGGCGAAGAGAGGCGCATTTCCGACCCTGGCACAACACAAGTGGGGCGGGTCTAGCCTTGATTCAGTTCAAATGTGATTGGCTGATGGTCGTCACAGTCCAAGCTCATTGGGCAAATGGAGAGAGAGAGTTTGGGATCCGGAAGATAAGCAGTTTTTTGCAGAAAATATAAGAAATAAGTGTCAATATGTGCTAGTGTGTTTTGTTGTTATTTTCATACTTTAGTTTATTTGTGATAGGCTGAACTACAAAGTAACACAGAGACTATCCACATGAGTCTGTCTATTGTGTTGTATTGTCTGAGCATTGTTCATTACATCCAGTTGTGTTTAATAGCACATACACGTACAATAGAGTGCTTTGTACATCAATGCTCAGCTCAGCATTAGATTTGAGGATAGACACTGACCCATATCCGCCACAAGAGGGCGCTGCAGTCTGAAAGTCTTTTACAAAGTGACTATTATGTAATAGACCCTATATAGGCCACTTGGGTTCTGTGTAGGACTCATTGACCCAAGTGAGTGGATGTTAATTCATTCATTTAAATCAATCAACAAACATACAGCATATTTGAACCTGATTATTCAGTAAATATATTTCGAAAATCTTTAAAGTTTAAAGGTACATATAATCTGACGTTTTGCTCTGTCCAAGGTGCTGATTTAGGCTTCTTTTATGTATTTATTAATTTATTAAATGCTGCTAACATAAACGATAGGTGCCAATATTTGCAAGTGAGCAGCAAGTATCATCAGCAATTCAGACTATCAAGACTTTTACAAATAAAAAAATGCATTGGTTATGAATATCATATCAACCAAGTGTTTTATTATATATATATTTTTTTTAGAATTTGTATTTTTGTATTATTTCTATTCCAATTTTACTTTTCTTTTCTTTTAATTTTTGGACACTTGGAGGTGAAGTACTGCAAGAGTCTAACACAGCACCAGTCTCCTCCAAAACAACCTCCGAAAATATAGGCCTAATTAATTTTCCAATCCTGTGCTCTATGTTATGCATGAAATATAATTCACAAAACTTATCTGAGGCTGTTAGATGGAATTTAGATCTAATTGTATGACCAGTCCCTCCTAAAGTGGGTGGATTTTGGCTGGTCAGGCAACACATCTAACTGATTTAATAAGTGTTAGTGTGCCCAAACAATAACAGCCATGTCAGTCAGGGCATTTTTTTAATTTTGGTTCTAA
Source organism: Periophthalmus magnuspinnatus (assembly GCF_009829125.3). Lineage (NCBI taxonomy): Eukaryota > Metazoa > Chordata > Actinopteri > Gobiiformes > Gobiidae > Periophthalmus > Periophthalmus magnuspinnatus. The sequence continues at coordinate 25,084,274 of NC_047136.2, forward strand.
GCCAAATAAAAAAACAAAAAACAAAACTATGTCAAAATCTAAATCCCAACATTTTCTCTTACCAGTTAAAACAGAGGTTTTGTTCTGTGCCAATCAAAATGCTGATGGCTCTTTACATTAAAGTGAGGGTATTGTGTACATTCTTATATATTTTTTAAGCTTTCTACCATGTTATAGCGTTATTCCCTCATCAAAAACATGCCTGAAGCGGTTTTAGATGTCATCCATGCATGTTTGAGTATTTTAGCGATCTCTCCCGGGCTCTAGTCGAACCCTCCGTAAGATTAGCTGTACGATTCTGTATAAGTCTCCGCCCCCAAAAGCCTATGTCACCCATGCTCCCACATCCATAAATATACAAAAACATGATACAAAACTGTACACAGCAACTTGACAAACATGATGTAATGTAATGCAGTAGTTTCATTAGTGGGATGCGCACTGATTGTGTTGTGATAGTGCTCCGAAGGGGGAGTGACTTAGCCTGGAGAGCAAAAGGAGGCGAGACTCAAAGCATCAAAAAAAAAGTGAAACTTATGTTAACAAGTTAATATGGTTTTCGGTGAATATAGCATTTTCAAAACAGTAAAAGGAAACATGGTGATCTAAATATGTTTTGTGTTAGCAGTTAATACCCCACAGAAGTAAAATCTCCCCTCTTTAAGACCTGCCTAATCCAATACTGTTTTTCTTTTCTTTTTTATTTTATTTTTTCAGAATTGGCATTGACAATGATACAATGACTGCAATAAAAAGCAATACATTGTCCAGCTTCTTGTCAGTAGAATGATAAAAATATTGATATACGGCACAACAGCACTAGCACATTGTGATAAAATAAAAATAAGACCATGCATAAAAAAGGTGTTAAATAAAAATACACTTCAGATTATAAAATAAAAACTGCTCCTCTGTGTTTTTAAAGTCTATATGCCTTCAGACATCTTTGCATAGCACTGAAATTTACTTTTACTACAAGCAAATCTGGGCAGAATACATTTTACTTGTTTTTCTTACCCATAGAAAACATGAAATACCAAGACTAGCATGTCCAAAAAGATGTTCTATATAGAATCTATCTGAATATTTCACATAATTAATTTGTTTTCTAATATAATTTTGTATTTTCTTCAAGTATCCTACCAAAATCACACAGACCACAGTGTGCTCTCTGCTGAAATCCACAACACTGTCATTGTAACCACCATATTCCATGTTCTGTTTACATTTTCCATAACTACCAATGTCATTTCTGCATCTGCCAGAGCCATCATCTCTAATAGCCAACGTCAAATTTGTATTGATTCGATTCTGTCAAATACATCACACTGAATAGACTAATCCCTTATACACAACATACCCACCCACACACACACATTCACAACTCAACAAAGACTCTACACAGGCCTCTGTATCCAAGCGCATATTTTGACGTATCTTATTATGATTGGTGATATTTTGCATAAGGAAATCCTGGCCTGGAGCAGTCCCCGGGCGGTTGGTAGCGTTGGATGCATGTGGGAGGAGTATGTGTCACAGCATTTCAGTGTGTATAGATTTATTATTGATCAGGCTTATTGAGCGCCTTCCCCGTAGAGGTGGGGGGTCAAAGGGCAGCTGACAGGACCCCCCATAGGGACCTGAGCCCGGGAGAGCCAAATGCAACGTGTGCACTCAAATATGTTTGATATCTGCAGAGCTGTAGGTGTTTCTCATATAGAGCAATACATCGAGTACATAGGAAATAATGGAAATGATAAGTTGGGATATAATGATGTTTTGAGTTGTAATAATGTTACTAATGGGGTTTTATGTTTTATGAATTTTCTTTTTTGTGTCGTGGTACAAAACAACCATTGTATCTGAAGTAAGGAAGTAATAAAACACTAAGGGTGTCTTCAAACTTGTCCTGATTTGAACCCAGTTTAGTTCTGTTTTAGTCCTGGTTTAAAAATGGTCTAGTCTAGGTTTAGTTCCAGGTTTAGTCCCAGGTTAGATCCAGTTGTATTGTGATGTTTGTAGCGTGAAGGTGCTCATCTTCATGTGTAAATCAATATTTTTTGTAAAATTAATGTTTTTGTCAGATGATTACAAATGACTTTGATTTAATGTAGGTGTTTTTCTGTTTTAATAAATTCAGTTTCATAGATTTGAGACTTGTGGACCTATCTCCAGATCATGAGCTAGCTTTCGTCAGGACTACCTTAGCTGAACAACTTTCCCTGTTGTGCTTGTTCTGTTTGAGTTTTAATGCCACCTTTTCTTGGTAGCTTTTACATGCAGAGAACCTACAGAGACTGGAACTAAACTACTCAATTATAGCAAAACCATGTGTCATAAAATACAACTTTAAAACTGGTTTTGAACTCCACTCTAAATGTTGAGACTACAATCACCCAGATGTATTCCCCCACCGGTGATCTTTTTAGTTTAAGGCTAAATCCTATCTACAGAAATGAATGTAACAGATTAATCTTTCACAAAGGTTTAGCAGTATTAGTATTTTTGTCCATAAGATAAACATGTGATTGTATTTCAAGTTTTACAGATTTTGAAGTATTGTTTAATTTAGACAACAATAAACTTGGAGCAGATGGGGCCCAAAGACTTCCTGAAAAGAATGAGTGTGTAGATAAAAGGCATGTGGGGGGTCAGAGGTGGGGCTGAATGCACACGTGCCAAGCTTTTGTCCCCAGCCTGGTGAGCATCTCGGGTCACCTCAGGAGGGGAGGGGAGCAGGGGGTGTGATTTTGGGGGACAGCCGGTGAACAGTCCCCTCTCCACGCTGAGTCAAAGCCCTGTCACTGGAGCGTCAGATCCGGAGCATGAATGGATTCACTCAGATCAGTCAGGATGGTCCTCTGGTCCAGTCTGTGTGGGAGTCACTCAAGGATATGTGCTGTCACCTGTATTATTTATGTTATGGGCTACAAGCCAGATCTGACTAATACTGGCATCCCCTCATTGACCAAATGTTATACATATGTTAAATAATATTCAAATATGTATCTACTACTGTATTAATAATGGAACAAGAATAATGCAAACAAACTATTGCTCCTCTTAGTGTTCTATGACTTGTGACTATTATCATATGTGGAGTTAAATGTATTAATCTCTTTAGGTTCTATGCTTCAATGGTTCTGGCTGTGTGTATAAATGTGTGTGTGTCTCTATGTGTGTTTGTCTCCATGTGTGAAAGGGTGTGGTAGTTTTAATGCATGTATACTTTTTGTGTTTCAACTCATTGTCACTTTGTGTTTTGTCAAATGTTTGTGGGTTGTTCTTTTCCCTGTCAGGGGACTGCAGATGTACATTAGCCCAAGGCTAACTCTGGTACAATGCATCAAATGGCAACATTTATGTTCTAATTATACATGGTCCCTTTTAAAAAATAGATGGTGATGATAATGATGATGATGTATTTCATTTGATTTTTTAAGCATATCTTTTTAACTTTGTGCATGCCCTTATTTGTATTTGTATTTATTCAGTGTGTTTATGTTGCACTTTTTCACCGAAGCAAGTTCCTAGTTTGTGAACTGTGTTCACAGACTATGGCAATAAAAGTCTTCTGATTCTGGTTCTGATGATAATGATGATAATGATGATGATAATGATGATGATAATGATGATGATAATAATAATAATAATAATAATAATAATAATAATAATAATAATAATAATAATAATAATAATAATAATAATAATAATAATAATAATAATAATAATAATAATAATAATAATAATAATGCAGCTACCAGGGAAAAAAATCCTTGGTTGAACAAAAGACAAATGATTGCCTGTGATTTTGTTGAGAACTTCACATATTTGGGGGGTATTGCTCCTGGTTTGATCATGGTTTAGGGTACATTCACACACAACAGCAAAATTGGGACTAAACACAGAGCTCATAGCTAAACCTGGACTCGACCAGAACAGCACTAGACTAGAACCAAACGAAGTCTACATCCAGACAAATCTGGGCTCAAACCAGTGTGAACGCTCTCCCTTGTTTGGCCCATCTTTACTCCTGGTTTTGTCTTGGTCTAATCCAAGACTAGAGTGTGATAAAGTATCTACATTTAGCAATAAGCGCTACTTTTAAACTTATATCTCTATGCACTAATGCTACAGACTACAGCACAGCCTCCCATCTCTCAAGGACTTCTAAGTCTCCAAGACTCAGGAGTAAGCTGGTTTGGTTTGCAGCTGACCCTTCTCAGATCAGAAACTCTCACCACAAGAACAGTTTCCTCCTCTGCCGTTGGACTCATGAACACTCTATAACACCTGCCACTTTATAACACTGTATAACACTGGTTACTGCCACTTTAAACAACTGTAATTAACCTTTTGTATTGTATATGAAAGTCTATTTTTACCTCATTTTAATGCATCCCCTTATTTTTATTTTATTATTATTAGTATTATTCCTCATTATTCTTCAGCTTTTTCTGCATTTATGTAATTTCTCTCACCGTTTCCTTCCATAGACATTGCTCACTTTGCCTGTGCGGTACTCCTTAAACCTTTCTGACTTTGTTTCAGACTCTTGGTTCTCTTTGACGCATACACCAGAAACAAACATCCTTACAGTGTGCAAGTGTGAACACAGCCATCTGACCCATCTTTATCATGAACTGTAAACTGGGTGCTCCATCCTATGTGTTCTTTTGTGTAGAGGTTTAACATACCAATAAAACAATTTGCACTTGACACAGGCAGGTAAAAGACTCCTTTTTTCAAACTATTTAACTGAGATGCATAACAGATTGATTTAACAATTCAACCATTAATTTCACTGTAATAGCAAGGCTTTGTCAGGGAGAAACTTTTACCAGTTTACATGCAGTTATGGACTCCAAATCACACGGTCAAAAATGTGTTTTTCTGTGATTTTCATCTTCAGTGAATAGAGCGTTTACTCTTGAATTGGAGGATTGTCATTTCATTTCAAGTGATATCTTAGATTGTGTCATATTCAGTGCAGTAATAGTTACATTTAGCATTCCCATATTACACTATTCAGAACTTCCTGTTTCCCTATTTTCAGCCTCTTAACCGGACCACCAATTCTCCTTAGTCTTTGGCTGTCTCATTGTGTCCTTTACTGGAAGAGCATGACTCAGCCCTGTGGCTTTCTCTCCCTGTCCTGCTCCTAATTAGCTATTAATGAGCAGGTGAATGAACTGACTCCACGCACATCTCCTCTAGACCCAACACTCCTGAGTCATAGATACATGAAGACCCAGGCTGAAATCCAAACGCACTTTTTCTGCCACAAATATGAGTCAGCTGCCCGAGCCAAAGCCATCTGGACGTGACGAGATGTAACGTGAGTCCAGATGTAACCCGGGAGTCTTAATAGTTAATAAAGATATCAGCGTTACAACACCAACTTTTGGTTTTGGTGTCCTCTGATCTGGTAGTATACTTTGGGTGGTCATGCATTAAAAAAGTAACTATATATGTTCTTTAGAATACGACATTTAGTGAGCAGAGGATTGCTTGATTGCTTCCTGTACATTAGAAATGACCTTATCTTACCTTACAAGACCAAGTAGAGATATGATATTTTCTCTGTTGGTGAGGACATATTTGTCTCCAAAACATACTTACCTTTGTTGGAAAAGAAGGTTAAAGGAAGGTTAAATCTGGACAAAGTTTTAGAGTGAATAGATTTAAACTCTTAAAACTTTAACCAATTAAACCTTATTTTTCTATGAATCCTTTGCTTATTGTTGTTTTAAATGTACACAATTTACAAAATCCTAACACACAAATGAATAGATCAAAGTATTATTGTGCACTATTGGATCTCTGCACCAATTCTGGGCCTGGGATATTCTTCTCAGTCTCTTCTTTATTAATTATTTATCCACGTCAAAAAATATTGTCCTTGCAAGTACTGTACCACCTTAAAACTGACCATGATCTAATAATCTACAAAGTGCTGAAACCAGGACCTAAAATATTTTAAATTAGTACTAAATACATCTATATCAGTTTTAAACTAGTCCACAGATCCATTGGCACCCAAAAAAGTCTACACTAGTACTACAGTTAGTAATCTGAATTATTGTGAGATTGCCCACTGCATTTTCCATACAGGAGCAAACAAAAATACATGAACACATACAATAAATGAACTGTTACTGTAGATGCATGTATCCAGTTATTTGGATGCATTTCTATGTAATTTATTCTATAAGACAAGACAATTCAAAACATTTACTCCATTATCGTTGTGCGTAAAAGTTAGTGCGCCTGTTTGGCTGTGCGTAATACGTGCGTAAAAGTGTACAAGTGTAGAATGTGCTTGTGCTAAACGTTCGGCTTTTTGCTTTGTGACAAGTCCGCGCGAAGTGGGCGGGTCCACAGATGTATATTTCCCAGAGGGCCATTCTTTTATGTGAGCAGCGCCAATGCATCTCGCCCTCTGATTGGCTGCTCTCTCACCGTTTGGCTCCCTATCTTATTAGCCATGTGTGATTTATCTCCAATTGAGGATCACGTAGAGTTGACCTGAAGCTGCAGGGGCGAGGGGGGTGTGATCCCGCAGGCCTGGAGAGAGGTCAGAGAGCAGCGAGGACGCGAGGATACCACACGTAAGCACCGAGGAGCCGAGGAACAACGGGGGGAAAAAAAGCATGGATTCAGGCCGTTGGATGTGAGATTTTACCGGGTTGCTTCTGCAGGACGAGGCCGTGGAGTGGACTCGTCATGGCAGAAGGTATGGTGTGGAAAGAGGGAGCCTGGAGGGTGAGGTTTGGCGGTACTTTAACGAACAGTTTGGTTATTTCTTCAGCAGTGCAATGCAGTAATGTGGGATATGAAGGGGGAGTATACACGCATGTTTTTTTTGTTTTTTTTGTTTTTATTTACTTTTTGTGGCCTACTTCACAATAACGTCTTGTCAAGTGTTTTCAACAAATGGACTAACCTTGAGTTTCAGATGAATGGAAAAAAAATATTAAGACTGTTGCCATAGCAGCTCGATATTACATCTTTTGGATAATGAAAAGTCCACAAAATGTAACAGGAAGCTGAAACCCATGAACACGAGTTACAGTTATAATATGATTTGGCTTTGCTTTATGTCATACGCCTGGCATCAAATACAAATATACTTTAATTTATCAAAAAAGCTGTTTTGAAGAGATTTTAAATGGCACGCATCCAGTTTTTGTCCAAGATATCTGGTCAGTGGCAGTTTTGGGAGAGAATATGCATGTTTTATTTAGTTTTCGTGTTACTTGGCTATTTGAAAAAGGAAGTAGACTATTCCAGCGCAACTTGAGAAGCTTTCAAAACACAGCGCGCTTTTGGTGTGGGTGACGCACCGGGTTTGGGAAGCCCTTCGTCTCTCTCTGTGTGTGTGTGTGTCACCCCCGCTGCTGTGAACGTCTCTCTTCTCCACGCGCCTGTTCCATCTCCATAGTGATCCATATTGTGTCCCGTTTGTGAGCAGGAGGCAGTGCGCAGAGCGAGGAGGAGGAGGCCGCCCCAGTGTCCCGGGGCAGCGGCGTGTGCAAGTGGTTCAACGTGCGCATGGGCTTCGGATTCCTCTCCATGAGCAGCCGGGATGGGGTCGCAGTGGAGCCGCGCGTGGACGTATTTGTGCACCAGGTGAGAACCGGGACCAGGCGCACCGCACGCGTATGGACTCCGGTTACATTGACTCATCCTTTGTCTCTCTGTGCGTAAAATGGACCCATCTTTAACTAGAAGAAATGGCACGAGGGGAAAAAACGCTTTGAAAGTTACCTATCCAGATGTGCTAGGTCACCTGTGTTAAGCAGTTTTAGTTAATAACCTGCCACTCTGATCTATCCAACATTTAGATCCCAAATAAGTTTATATAAAGAGAAACAGGTGTGTTTTGTGTAAAGGCTGGGTATGTTATAGGGTATTGCTCTTGTAGGGAAAAGGGGCATCTGCATTTGACCCATCTGTCACAGCTTAGGGGCCTTTCCGTAGCCGAGACCCTTTTCCAAGTCTTCCTTTATTATTGGTAGTAATTGGAGCTTATATTACAAAGAATACCAATTTTAAGGTGCACCGTGCAATTTATCTCGTAGATATGTTACTGCTTGTCTGGAAGGTTTTAAAGTATGGCATTGAATGTATCCAACTGGCATGTATTCCTTGCTATTTATTACAAACGAAGAAATACCTTGTGAACAGTGTTGTCTCTCCACAGATCTGACCTATAACTTGGCCTGTTGGCAAAGCAATGCAGTCTTCATGGAGATAAATAGGTGTGATAAGTAGCAGAAAACCACAGTGCATTTTTGTATCTTTTCCAAATCTCAATTTTGAAATCCCTGGTAGGAAGGGAGGTGTGAACAGACTGAGCTTTACTCCTTTGACTTCAGTGGTCACATTTCATTTATTACCTCAGTATATTCATGCCTTTATCTGGATGTAAGAAACTACTAGATGACACTTTAAAACAATTCTTAACTTATGAAAAGCATCAAGTTGAAGATGAGCAAATCTATATATGACCCTTGCAAACTCCATCTTGAAGTAGACTCTCCTTTGCCCCTCTGACCCACAGCCTGGGGTTCTGTGGAAGTTAAGATGTATAAGAGCTTTGTGGTTCTGGCCTGTGTGTAAAGGGTTAAAGGATAAAGCGGATATACAGACTTCTTCCTCCTCTTCTCTCCTTTTAACTTTTGTTCCTTGTTCTGTGGTTATTAAATGTTATGAGCCCACCCAAACCAGACCTGACCTGCCCTGCCCCCTCCTTCTCACTGAGGCTGTGGCTTCTCATGTTTCTAGAGCCATTGTAAATCTTAAGACCGGAAAAAAAGGATTTAATGTGTTTGTGTGCATGGGACAAGTGAAGGTGTGAAAATGCTGTGATATTATTAGTGTTTGGTTGGTGGAAGGCAGTCAGAAAATTTGTTTTCAAATTGGATAAATGACAGGATTGCCATTTGTAAGAATTGAGAGGTAGTTAAGATCTGAGACTGGAATAGCTGTAGAATTTGAAGATCTGTTCGGGTTTATCTCAATCTGGTGTTGGAACACTATGGGTCTGTGTTTTGCTGAAGCAGACTCTACGCAGTGTCTATCTTGAGATTGATCAAATTTTGTTGTGCATCACATTGTAAGTAGAAAGTAATATTCAAATGAGACCTTTAGGAGCGTTTAGCCATGTTATCGTGATTTTCCCATTTAGAGTGATTCATGCATGTCTGAGTAATCTAATAGTTTTTTGTGCATTTCTTCAAGGTGCCACTGCTCAGAAAAATCCCATGATCACATAATAAAGCTACTATGTCACCTTTAAAACTAGGATACTTATATTTTTGTAAATTTGTTATGTGTTTTTTTTCACCTACTGCTTCCTCTTTCCATGGTTTGAAAATCAGTAGATATGAAACCTGCTCCACCATCCCCCTCCACTCACCTGGCGTTTGTTTAGCCTCACTTGTGCTCTCTGCTCTTCTTATGTGAGGCCGAAGCTGGCACATTAGACATCAGACAGCAGTAACATAGATCGCCTCTAGTGGTGATATGTGAGAATACAACAAAGCCAGGTCAGATTTCAAATGGTAGCTTTAAATCTGCAAGGGTGAGAATCTTGATCATTTGGTTTTCCTACAAACTGAACTGAGCTGACAGCATCATAAAAAAACATCAAAAAAGCAACAAAAGTCTTGTCCAAAGTTGAAACTTGCTTTAACCATGTCTATATTAATGTTAGGACGAACAGCATTTCTACTATTAAAGTGTAGGTTCTTGGGTGAGAAGTGGTTCCCCAGTAGCGTTCACCTCCGCCCTCTCCACCCCACCCCCCTCTCTAATAAAAGCAGTTCATCTGAGGGTGTGATCCTTTAAGACCACAGGACTGGTCGGGTCTGCATTAGGTTAATACAACCATCAAATACAGGAAGTGCACAGGAAACCACAGAGACGAGTGCCACCGGGGCTCTTAAAAGGCTTCACTGGTCATAGACTGTCATATTATTTTGTCTAATAAAACACTGACCATACTAGAGTTGACTCTTACTTTAGAATAGCGGTTAGCCACTTGAAGTCAGTTTGTTATGGTTATGTAATTTGATTATTTGCATAATTACATCAATGGCAGAAAATGTTTCAAAGGTAGTCATCTGGACAGTGTTGTAGAAATTGAGGTGTTTGTGCTGCCATCTGGAAGAACATTTCAATCTGAAGGAACTGTTCTGAGAAGCTACAAAATTATTGATATTTTGCAGTGACCTCACATGGGGGGTGTTTTGTATGTATACCTATGGATGAATATTCAGCAGTGACCATGATGGCACAATGCACACATTAGCAAACCCATTCGGATAAGTTTTAAAATAGTCTGAAAATTTATGAAAAATTACAAAATACATTTAGTTGTTTGAGTTTCAACAAAAAGATGAGCGTGGCAAACTGAATAAAACTGTTGGCTAATGCTAGCTAGCTTGTGACTGTTATTTGAGAGGGACTTGTTTAACAGCACAAAATCAGCTCAACTGTTGTAGTTCCGGCCATGTCAGTTCTTGATCAGATTGTTTTAAAGCAAACCTCAAATTAAGTCAAACTTATGTAAAAACTTCAGACAGAACAGTGCTTCCAGTTAGCATCACACCCCCACGGAATGATGATGACATCAGCTGCAAAGTATCAATACTACCCTGAACTAGATTGTCAGATAATTAACTTTTGAAACCTTTTCTGTCTGATTTATTAAACAATGGAAACAAAAAATATAACACTTGTTTCCCTTATTTTTTCTAAAGTTCTTTGCCCATATTTTATATCTTACAAATTGTCTTAAATCTTGAAAAAGCAGTGAGGGAATACTGAAATAATTTAGTTTTGCTGTTGACTTTTCTTTTTTTGGGTTGTATTTCAGCAGATAGGGTTTGGCTCCACACACTTGCCATATTAATCTTATGATTTTAAATCCTTCCAAATGACAAGAATCACATCTTTCATGTTGAATAAGGCACCACTTTTTGAAGCTATAGAGAAAAGAATGTCCTTTTGTCTAGTTATGCAGACAAACAAGACGTCAAAATATGTTCAGTTCAGCTAATTTGTGTTTCATTAGGCCCAGTAACCAGAAAATACGACTATAAACTCGTTTGGATTTTCACATCAAGTTCTGCAATAGAAACCTGACCAGTCCTCCAACTCTCCAACACATTTTATTGCTGTTTTTATTATTCTAGAGCAAACTGCACATGGAGGGGTTCCGCAGCCTGCGAGAGGGAGAGCCAGTGGAGTTTACATTCAAAAGGTCCTCTAAAGGCCTGGAGTCCCTGAGGGTAACCGGGCCAGAGGGAGCACCCTGCCTGGGGAGTGACCGCAGATCCAAGGGCAGCCAGAAACGACGATCCAAAACTGACCGGTATGTACAGACTGACTCACATTTTGACTCATTGATATGGGACATTGAATGATTCTCAGTTTATAAAAGCTTGAAAGAATTGACATGGTATTGTTTTAGTGCAAATTCTAGGCTGTTCATTTCCCTGTGGAAATTGTTCTAGTGGCACAGATTCCCTTTCAGTTCTAGTGTTGACTTAATTTAGAGTTTTATTCACTTTTTTCTCCTCCTATAGTCCTGGTTTAGAAAACTTTTGTGGCAATGGTGTAGTCCCAGACCAGGTTTAACTTTAGCCCTAGTTTAGCCTTGGTTTAGTCCTGTTCATAGACCTGGTGGTACGAAAAAGGCTAAATATTTTTCTTTGGTGGTACTTCTATACATTGGATAGTCCAGAGATGAAGTCATTGTTTAAGCATTAATTTATATTGTCATATGTATTGAGACTTTTCTGTTTATATCACGATATACGTTTTAGGCCATATAACTCTTGTCCTAGTGAAATATATGGCCCTGTGTAGTTTTTATTCTAGATATATTGATATTTTTGGCCTTTTCTGGGTTGGTCATTATTTAGAACTACTATAATATACAATGTAAATACATCTTGGTGGTACTTGGTGTGAAAACTTTGAGAATCACAGGCCTAGAGGATGACCAAAAAGGAGATTTTTTGATGTAGTAAAGCTGATGTGAAGTTGGTGTGAGAGAAGGAAGTGGAGGTTATCTTCATGAGCAAATTGATTTTAAATAAACAAGTCAGTAAATTTCAGACAGTTATGATGATTCATTTAAAACAACATTCACATTCAGAAGAAAGAACAACTGGGATAAATCTGACACATATTGATATGAGTTTTCTGAATTAAATTTGATCATACATATTTTGACCTTTTGTGAATGTCTTTGTCTTTTTCATAGCCCTACTGTGTCCAGTATGGATTTTATTTAGCCAATACACTATCTTATTTTTTATTTATTTTTTTATGTTATTAGTTTACTTAAATTTGCAGATCTTGCCAAATTTTAAAGTTGTAGATAAGTTTACTTTTCCCATTTCCAAAAAGAATCAAATCTATTTACCTAAATATAATGTTTTTGTACTGGTTATGGCGATAACGTAAAACCACAACCCCCTTTTAGGCTTCATTGTTTTTCTATTTCCATTACAAATAGAAAAAAAACCTCTAAGAATACACTGACCAGTTGGTCTTAGTCCCTTGAGCTGTAGCTGCCATGTTTTGGCAACATGGTTACAAACATTCCACTCTGCATATCAAATTTTAGAGCTAAACATAAAACCTGGGGGGACAGGGCCTTCTCCACAGCTGCCCCACCCTCTGGGACGACCTGCAGCTCTGAAAACTCACCTGTTCAAAACTGCCTTCAAATAACTGCATCTCCTTTTTTATCTGTTTCTTTCATTAGTGTTTTGTCTGTCTTGAATTGTGTGGAGCATCTTTAAGTGTCATGAAAAGTGCTATACAAGTAATGATATTAATATATTATATTAATATTATTAATTGTTATAAACTCTGACAACAGAATGAGACCTACTTAGTCAAATGGAAAGTTGGCAGCGGTTATAACACTGACTATTCATTAGCATTTCTGAAGGGACACTGAGTCCAATCAATAGATCAATATGTGGTTTGTTTTCTTGGGCTTGGCAGTTAAACAAGCTTCGGACTCCGGTTCCTCCCACCCCTCTGTGTGCAAAGTGGAGGCAGAGCAGAAGTAGAGATAAAGCTTCTCAAGTCTTAGCTTGAAACGTAAACAACTACAGTGGATCAGAAGTTTTACTTAAAATGTGTGTTTAATGTGACCATGTATGGGAGCTCTGCAGTGACGTGCTTCTTTTGAGCATGTCTTCTTTTTGATGGCCATTGTCCCTTTGAGCACTCGTATAAACATCAAGTCAATTTGTATAATTTGATCAGTATTATGATAAAGAAATTACAAAGTACAATCCGATTTTAGATTGATACTTGTTCAAATGAGTATCTAGTTATAATAAACTATTGATTCGAAAGAAAGTATCAAATTGTATATGATTGCACTGTAATCAGCACTCAAACAATAGCATAAATTCAAATATTTTAAGTCATGCAGAGAAGAAAGATATATAGAGAATGTATCTTTTTTGTTAGTAATCTATTACGATGTGATTCAATGATAGCATGTTTTTGTTTTGTTTTTGGTAATCATTAAATGGAAGTTTTCCTCTGCGAATGATTAACAAAACTTTGACATCTTAATCTAATCTTCACCTTGTTTTATGCTCAAGTTTATTTTTCATAGAACTTAGTCTGAAAACAAGGCTGAGGTGCAGCTTTTTTACTTTTGAGTCCTAAACGTTGTATTGAGAGAAGAGGAGATCCTATCCATATAATTGATACCAGATGTATGTGGCTGCCAGAGGTGAAAGGTCAGTGCTGCCATGGCAACAGCAGGGCGCGGTGTGCAAATGAGGTGAGGGAGAGGAGGGGTCAGGGTTCAGAGGTCACCCAGCCCAGTGGTCAAACAAAGAAGCTCTACCTTTCTGCATGGATCAATACTGACCATCACTGACCACTGCGGTGGGAGGGGGAGGGGCAGGGCAGAGGGGAGGCCAAGGGGACAAGAGATGGGATTCATCATCCATGGAATTTGCTGAGGATTAGGTTTTGGGTTTGGTCATTTTCTTGGCGTCATCAAAACCAATAGAATGGCAGTGTATTTTCAGCTAGTATGTTTTTTAATATGTATTTTAATATGTATTTAAAGGACGGGGCTGGTGGCCACAGGGCTGTGACTGTACTGTACTACTATTGTCAAATATTTGGCCTAAGGATAAAATTTAAACCTTCAGTCCATCAGTTGATGGGTTAAAGCTTTGCTAGTCCTGTGAATTGGGAACTGCAATGTTTAGAGTAGATTACTGATTTGGTGTTAAGTAAAGGCTTGTCAAAGTTTGAAGTCTTCTGGCTATGCAAGTTGGATTGTTGTGAGGTTTGCATTTTTAAACTCACAAGAATCCACCTTGTATCACTCCTGTTGGTATGTTTGAGTCCAGTATTATTACTTGTTAATGAGGTACCAAACATTAGAAAACTGTATGCATGATGCTACACATTAATTTAGCCCAAAGCTATAATTTTAAGTGGAGTTTTAGCCCATCACAGCAGTACATTGACATACTTCAATGAGAGTCCCTCTTTCTGAACGATACAGATGGGAGCCATCCAGATTGATGTTTAGAACTCAGTTCAGAGCATTACACAGATCAGTCTGGTGTTAACCAGGTTATCAGAAAATATCCCAATAAACATTAATATTGAAACGACTTTATGCCACTGCCACAATAACCATAAAGCAGGATGATCCAGTGCACTTGTCTCTAAACATGCAATATCATTAAAAACAAGAGCTATATTACCTTTTTTATAGCTGAATATTGAGCTAAAAGTTGAATAATACTAATCCTTATTATTATTATTATTTAATTATTGTAATTGCTGTGTCAGGCCTAGTTAAGCATTTGCCTAACACCAGGATGTAGAGTTCAAACCTTGTCTGAAGCACATCCTGTTTTTGTGGACAACCCTCTGCCTTGCCCACTTTGGGCTTTAGGGATGTGGGCACACTACCTCAGTATAGGATCTAAGTTGGGTTCAACAACTAGTATTTAAAACCTAGATAAGCACAATGTAGTAACTTGCAACATCTCCCTCCTTGCTGTAATGCTGATTTGTTCTTAATCACACAAGTCTCATTTGGGTTGCCAGTTTCAATGCTGAAATCCAGATGGTTTAAACCTAAAAGGCCTCTCTCTGATCTGAATCCTCACTGCCTAAAGCCCAACAACTGCAGTCAATCACGAATCAGTGCTAGTGCAGCCCCAGTGGGTGAATTTGAGAGGTTCTTCCACATGAGTCATGGCCTGTTCATATACAGAGAAAGGGAAACACTTCTCTATCTGCAGGTTATGGCACTGGCAACCCAGGTTCAGTTGTGACTGTAGATCAGCAAGAGTAGAACCCCCCCCCCCCCCATTCCATTTAATGTTTTGGTTTGGGAGTGACTTAAGTTGACTTGTGTGACATTATTTTTTATTCAGTGTTTTATTAAAAAATATAAAAATGTAATCTGACATGCAAAAATTATCAAAACATTCTAGAGATTTCATATAGTTTTTTGTCTTATTCCAAAGATAAGCCTGCCAGCTCTTGGTGCAACACTCCAACTCTATTCTGGTCCATTATTGCAGCAGTATTTTCGAGTAAAGAGGTTTGGTGTATAGTTTTATTGCGAGCCTCTTTTTTCACACACAAATCAAATCTTTACAGCTAAAAAAGTGCCATTTCCTCTTGTGCTTAATGTGGGAGGAGGGAGAGGTTAGTGCGTAGAAGCCAACTAGATTGTCCATAAAATCAATAGCTTGTGCTGCCTGTTTAAATGGCTACTGTTTCATCTTGTGTGACCTCCAGCTCATGAATTCACAAACAGGATTTCACTTAGCTCACAATTGTTAGCGTAAATAGCCATTGAGCTGCTATGGATTCAGCTGTAACAATAGACATTTACTGCAATACTCTCCACTCACACTTTACATGTTCATATAAAAGTATTGTTGATAATTTACAGTATTGTGTAAAATGTATTATATATGTGCAATAATGAAATAAGTAATAAGTGTGATCATATAGAATTAAATATTAAATGCAAAATATTAGGGATGGGGTGAGACGCAGACTCTTGATAATTTCAGGCTCACAAATGCTTGTTTATTTTACATTTGTGGTGTTTTTGTCATTGAGCTTTTTGAACTAAGGCTTCTCAAGAGATGTGATGATGATTATGTATAATAATAATAATTATTACAACAATAATAATTATCAGTATGATAATAGTTGTTATTATTATAGTAATTATAGTAATTATTGTTGTTATTTATCATTATTCCTTTCCCATTCCTTTATTTGGCTTGCAGAAAAACTTACAAGTCCATTTTCTATATGGAGCACAATCTTTGCATTTTTAAAAAATCTCCCAGGATCTTTTGGCACAGTCTCCCCCCAGTCCCGTTCATAATAAATTTTACATAATCATTATCTGGACTGTATGGACTCTAAAGCACATATGGAAATATCATTTTTAACAACAAAGACATGGTCATTTTAATTGTAAATATTCTATATCTGAAAGTGTTCTGTCACTGTCTCAACCTTTATTTGGCTAATAGTATTTTTTTAAAGACTAATACAAGAGCAATGAAGGTTTGACTAATCAAAGTTGATTGCTGACTAGTCAACTACTAAGACCTAATTTATAATCCCTATATTACATTGTCTTGATTGATTTTCTATGCTGTGTAAAACTTTTCAATATTCTCAAAATAAATATTTGCTTCATGTAAATACGTATGTGTTTACATTCTCCTATTTATTTGTGTGTGAAATGTGTGAAATCTCTAAATCTCTGGACTTGAGCTGAAGTGCTCTGGCAGAGGAGAGTCTGAATAGACTGAGATGACCCTGTCCTTGACAGCTGCTCACTGCCAAGGCTCTACAAATAACAGTGGTGAATGGCGCCCTCAAGTGGCTCTACTATGAAAGAGGAGTCTCACTTTTGTAATGGTTTCAAGCAATGCCATTATTTACCTGTAGGGACTCAAGTACTTGTTTTATGCATGTACATATTTCACAGTGACTGCACATTCTGGATGTAATTTGAAGAAAGATGACAACTCGCAAACACGCTTACCATATTATTTTTTAATCTTTTATTGATGGTTTAGTTTTATTATGTTTTTGGCAAAATAGATCATTTGGAGTCCATGTCTATTCACAACATGGATAGCTTAATCTGTAATTAGAAAATATTGTTTACAAAATGACAAAAACATTGAAATGTTTGAACAAAACACCACATTAGATTACAATAAGAAGAATTCCACCTTGTTTCTATAAAGTTGCATTTGTTTTTAATCCTTTTAGTTGAATCAAAAGTTCATATATTTCAGTACTGCTTCATGTTTTTCTCCTGCAGATGCTACAACTGTGGAACCCCGGGTCACCACGCCAAGGAGTGCCAGCTGCCCCCCCAGCCCAAAAAGTGCCACTTCTGCCAGAGCCTGTCTCACATGGTGGCCTCATGTCCACTCAAAGCACAGCAGAGGGCTGCACTGGACACCCAGGGAGCGGCCGTCGCCATGGAGACGGAGGCAGGACCCAGCCAAGGCATGGACACTGAGATGGCCGACTGACACTTTGACCTGGACTGTGGACAGTAGGCAGGAGTGGACAAAGCAGTGGAGAGGTAGAGGCTGTTTCCCAATCGCAAGGTCATCCATGTGGAATGATGTCTCCACATGTTTTCCATAGAATTCCCTACAATCAAATCAATAAAGGCACTGCAGCTGTGTCTTAAAAACAAACCTAGTTAATTTTAAACCGTTTGCAGAGGTCCAAAATTATTCCTCACTTACCTTACACATTCCAAGCATCCAAATAATTCGCTGCAATGAGTTTTATAAGTGCTTTTCACAACCAGAGCAGAGTTTTGCCATCACAGTAATTCTAACAGCTAGCATGCTAACCACACATGGGCTGTATGTGTAGTTTGATAGTCATGTTTCTGTTATTTCTGTTGCCCGCAGTGGTCTACTTTGGCTACAGGCGTAACTGACCATAAAAACTTGTGGTCAAAACAGTTTGATCATCTGGAAAAACTTGATGTTTTCCAGATACTCAAATGAATGTTCAAATGAAGTCACAGGAAGAAAGATAATTTCAATGGGGAAACAGACTGAAGCCACTGAAGCCTGGTATAGACTACTAACAACCAGCCACCTTTTGTAAACATGAGCGTTTTGTCTCCGTCACATCTCTCCCTCTGCTCTAGCTTTACCACTCCTTTGTACTGTAAGACAAACCACTGCTCCTTTATGTTGTATTCTAGGGTTTAAGCTTCTGACAAGTCTCTGAACATTCAAGTTGAACAATCGCAGACCAAGGGAAGTGTAGCCCAGTGAACTTTGTGCTTTCTCTGAATATCTCCAGTCTGTAAGTGAAGATATTAGCCCGTCCGAGCCTTCTAACATAGCAGCATGTAGCCTGAGAGGAGTATCCAGTGACTGCACTAGCCTAATGTAATGACACCTCTGTTTAAGTGCTGGTGTAGTGTTGCACCAGATTTGACTGGAATTCGACCCAATACCATTTTAAATAATACGGGAATGCCAGGACTTTCTGTAGTTACAACAATCATTATTAGAAGTACAATGACATGTTTAAAGAGGGGGTATTTTATTTCTTGGCCATTTATTTATATTTGGATGCTACCTTTTTTTGTTTGGAAAATGTTATATTCGGCCAAAACAACATATTAAGATGTTTAATATGTTCGTTTAGTTTTTGATGCTCTGAGTCTTCAGTGTGGCATCACAACACAATCACCATACGTCCCGTTAATAGTACTAGGGGTCAGGTTTGTGAAATTGCAGTGTATTGTTTTGCATCATGCTTTTACATATTTATGGAAAATGGCCGTGTGGGATCATGGGCTACATCAGCTTCTGGGCTAAGCCTTGTATAGGATCGTACTGCTTATCGTAAAGAGGATTTGAATAGGGCCCCAGAGAGATCGTAACTCATTACTCAAACATGCACGGATGACATATAAAACCTCTTCAGGCATGCTGATGAGGGAGCAATGTTATAACATGGCAGAAAGCTGCAAAAAGTCAATTTTGCATAATACCCCCTCTTTAATATACATTTACAGCAGAACTAGACGGTCTGTCTTTTGTGCCTTGATTTGATGGAGGAAGGGAGGATAAAGAGAGGCTTACAAATGAACACAGATGAACGCAACACTGAACAGCTGACTTCCATACTCTCGACAAAATATATATATAAAAACTGGATATTTTATTATTTTGAATTGAATGTAAATGAGCTCACTTCTGAATGTGAGAGAACGTCACGACCCAAGTGCCAGTGCCTCAGTGCAGGGAGCTTACTGAAAACATTATACAAACACAAAGTACCTTAACCTACGAAGGATCTTTCTATTGGGAAGAAATGCTATACCAAATACTGTATGTAGTCATTTTGTATGCAAGACCTGTAATGATTGTATGGCAGATATTGTCTGCCACAAACGAAAAATGAATGTTCTTCAATACATCTACAAAAATGAGGGTTGTTCAGAACAGGGCTGCACAATATGGAAAAAAATAGGCTACTGCAATATTTATATTCCTTGAGACGGTAAGTTCATTTCAGTTTGAGCAAAAAGTGTACATGACTTTATTTGCTAAAACAAAACGAAATAAATTGGTTTTAAAACTAAAATTTTAATAAAACCTTGGTTTTGTGATATAATAGCTGGTGTCTCATGATATGGATATTGCGTTAGCCTATTTAGCAATATTGATAATTCTGTAATGGATTGTGCAACCCTCGTTCTAAATATCAGAACTCTTGTTAAACAGTAAAAGTGTCTGGATTCTGCACTGATGAACAATTGAGCCAAGTGTTGAACGGAAAGACTGGTTCTACATGTCTTACAAATACATGGGTTCTGCTGAGATTATAAAGGATTATTATGGAACATTGTGAGGCCTTGCTGCCTTGCTTTATAAAACTAGTAATAATTGGCTTATTGGTATGAATGTCTTTAGATGGACTCAGGGGAAAACTGTAGAAACTTTTTTCATTGATGCAGTTGTGTAGCTTTAGTACTAAAACGGTGACATTGTTCAACAATACAGCAAACTAGCCGAATGCTAGTTATTACTTAGGACGATTTGAATTTAATGCATAACCTAAAATCAGAATTTCATCCTGCTTGTGTGTAAATCTTACAAAGAGAATAATTGTGGTTAACAGATTTTTATCCACCTATTTTTATTTGTTGTAACTGTGTAACTTTTGGTGTGAGGGTGTCATGCCACCTGCTTATCTCCAGTGAGATGGTATTTATTTGCATTGAATAGTCACAATTATTATATTCAATGTTTATAACTGTAGCCAGTAAAAACACTCTAGTTTGCAAGCAATTTTTCAGGGATTTAAGCATTAGCCATAATTGCCTGAGAGAAAAAAAAATTCATGTCAAGCCCTGCTAATTTTCCTATTTATTTAAATATTTATTTATTTAAATATTTATTTATTTATTGACACCGTGATGATGGACCAGGCCAGTAGCCTAGTTCTGTTCTTTTTACTATCAAATTCAATCTTCTATACTGATAATTTTGTATTTATGATTTAATTTATTAATGCGCACTGTTGGATTTTTGTCAGAAATGTCAGTTTCAATGTGTGATCTAATCAGTCCACAATGTTTGGCATACTGTAAATACAATTTAGTAATACAGTATATTGATTTATGCATGAAAGTAGTTATGTTTTTGTAGTATTTTTTTTAAGCAAATGGGACTTAAATGGAGGAATTGTGTTGGCCTAAAAGCATCTGTTCTGATGTCCACTTTACTGCCTTACAACAGACTCCATGTCTTTTCAGTGTTGTTAGTGAGTAGTTTCTTATATTTGATCAAGACCAAATTCGTCTTATCAAAAATCTATACAAGTCTACCTCAGGTTGTGTGGGATCGCGGGACATGTAACGAATACAAACCCGAAATCCATTGTTGTAAGTTTTTTTTTTTGGTTTTTCTAAATGATGTTTTTTTTTTGTTAATGTATTTTATATTTTTCCTCACAGAATGTATTTTTCCTTGTTGCTGCTGTAAAAATATGAAACCAAAGAAATGTCATGTGTTTTGGAGCGATACCAAAGTGTTCACAATCTAACATGTTTTAACAGTCACTGATGTTATCTACACATGAGCCTGTACACCCAAACAGATTTGGACACTTTTACCATGCTCAGGGACTTAACGCTGTGTAGACTAGACTTGATGAAGTGTATTTTTGTTAATGTTGCTGGTTTGAATGATTTTGTGTAGTAATAAAATGACTTTTACTAGCTTTGTGTGTGTTTTTAATTGTGTATTTTTCTTGATAAGTTGTAATGTTGCCATGTGTGCATTTATTGTTGCATGCCATTATATAATACATTAAAACTACCCTAAATCTATAGAATTTATAAAACCCACACCAGATATTTAATCGGTGCTTTCAGTGTAGTAATTGCTTGCTTTCAATGTGTAAACGTGACTGTTCGATTTTTAATAGCCCAACAATTGATTTTAACACCACGAGTCTAAACACGTGAGGAAAATAGCGGAAATGACAGTTTTCAAAATAAAATATCTCGTGTAATAGTGCAAGCCATGACTGCCAGTGATGTTAGAAATGGAACAAAAAAGTTATAAATGTTATGTATGCGTAATTTATAATGTAAGCCTATGTAGTGTACAGTACTGTATGAAGACGCAGTAATTAGGTAGTAACAGGATATTTTTTTTTTTCAAAATATAATGTATAATGCATAATGTATCAATATACTTAAACTTGCATTAGAATACTTGCTCATCTATAACTCCAATTGTATACAAACAAATTTTCATGGGGCAACTAGATTTGTAAAAAATAAAAACTTCTGGTTGAACGAGGTTAGTGTTGTACCATGTATTTTATTCATGTGAGGCCCCTCAGTCGTCCTGGTAGGAGCCATAGCAAAGAAAATTCAATACTGTTAACTGGACAAACGTTTTAGAGTGAAATATTCACTGACACAAAACCTTTGTCCGGTTGACAAAATTGAAATATCTTTTTGCTGGTATTTTATTGTGAAAGGCCCGAACGGAACTGGCCTCGCTGCGTCCTGCGCCGCTGCAGCGCGCCGCAGCTGCACGCGCTCCCTACAGCGCGAGACGAGCAGAGCGTGCCCTGTGCGGCGGTAATGGCTGCCAGCGAGAGACAACAAATGAGCCTCCGACACACGCTTTAAAGGTGAGATCACCTCCTCCACAGCTCCCCGCGGCCCTCGCCTAGTGCAGCCGCGGTTCTGCTCTCATGGTCGGTGTATGCGCTGGCTCCGCTCACATACTTGTTTGGCAGGTGTGTGTGTTTGGGGAAATCCGGATTGAATTTCCTATTGACACTCTCATGCATATACAATAAAGTGTCCATGCTCGGGCAGAGCACGCGTGTCCTCTTTGGACTTGAGGGACAGTGGGACTCGTTGGATCGGGGAGGATGAGGAGTTGGATCTTTGCACAGTTTGTTGGTTAAAGCTGGATTCTTTGTTAGCTGCTGTTAACGTGATTAGCTAACGTTAGCAGAACAACAACATTGTTCGCAGTCGGTGGCCAGGCCGGAGCTGTTAGCCAATCAGTCAGTGCAGGGAGAGCCAATTAGCCCCGCTAGCACACCGACTATTACACCGACCATCACCGACTATTACACCGACTATTACACCGACCATTACACCGACCATCACCCCGACCATCACCCCGGGCAGGCTCTCACTGTCCCTGACATGTAAACACAATGTGACAGGTGGTTCTGAAGCGACAAACTGTGTTTTAGAATGACATATTTTATAAATATCTCAGGTACTGATGGGATCATAACTTGTATGGGAATAATTAGTTATTGCATTAAATGTCACCAAATTTTGCTTTTAGCCATCATACTTAAAATATTTTAATGATGGAATAACGAAATATTTCACTATTGCTAAAGGTTTATTCAGTTATTCTTTTACATTGCAAAAGAAAAAATTTATTTTGCCCAATTGGCAAAATTACATTTTTATTTTGCTATGGATCTTACCTGGATGACTGAGGGATTACACAGACATCCCTTCTAGTAGTAAACACATTTTGGGAATAGCCAGATTTTAATTTTAATATTAGTGGAGAATGATTGTTGATATGACTAATTTCTATTTCAGTCATAATATATACAGGCAAATATTTTGTGCTCAAATATTTTGAACACTTGAGGCTTTAGGGCCAAAATAACCACATGCCTTTGCAGAGGTGTAAAGTACAAGGCTGTAGGTCTCATACACAGGAAGAACACATAGAGAAGTTATGATTTCATATTTATTTCATATGGAAGTTAACATTTGTATTACCGGTATATTACATTATTGTTCATAGGTTAGGTAATAGATAGAGGAAGTGGCAGGCAGCAGAGGTGGCAAATCATGGTATCAAATCTCGATGCATGTAAGTGGATATATTGGCAGCATGCAGCTAAAGAGCAAGCTTATGTAACTTGTTGGCAAAAGGGAACTGGTATGTTAATTATACTGGTGTGGCTAAAATGTAACAGAACATGTCATAAAGTTGTGAATGGAAAAAACGGTACCATACGTTTCTGTGTTTGTAAGTGCTGTAGTTGCTATGCTATTAAAATAAAGTATGTTTTATGTATTATTCTATGTTTTTTTACATTTGTATTACATTTTTCCAGTCATTTCACCACGTTCCAAAAAATTATAGCTGTTGGATGGAGCGACCTCTAGTGTTGGTTATGCAAATTGCAGCCAGTTAAATAGTATATTGTGACACTGTTCTAGTTTTGGTAAGGCCTTTCTCGAGAGCTTTTGTTATGTTGTCTGGTTTAGTGTAGAAAACATGTGAACTATGGGCATTCAAAGTTGGTGAATATCCTAGTACCTTTCTGTCATGATGCCTGTGATGGCAGTTAGCTGTAGATCAATTTTAAAATGGCTATAGTCAGTGAAGGTACGTTTATAAACTTTTTAAATTATTATTTTTTTAATAGTAGTAAAACCATGGCTTATAGTTACTTTAAAGGTCTGAGCCTGGGATTGTGTTGTCATACCTCACAGAATTATCAAGTAAGCCTAATGGAGATTTTGGAGAAGATGCAGAAAGTCCAGCACTTTCCATTCAATCAAAAGTATTCTGTAGTTTGATGAATACGTATTTATCAGTGACCCAGCACCTTATCAGCTTGTTCCATGGCTCTTTTGTTTACTTTTTAAAAATATTGTTTTTATATTGTTTTGGCTAATCTATCTCTATGGACGTTTAGCACATCTTGCCACTATTTTTGGCATTCAGTCCTCAGCTTTCTACAACACCCAGCCTTCTATATGACTGAAGGATTACACAGAAGAAGACCAGATGGTAATATAAAAGAAAGTACTACAAATAAATGTTGAAAATGCCCTTCAATTCCTAAATAAAGAGTGTTTTTATTATCCTCATGGTATCAGGAATTAATTTTGAAATTTTAGTATCATGACAGCACTATTTTTTAACATTGCTTTGGCTAATGTATCTTTATGGACGTTTTGCACATCTTGCCAATACTTTTTTTGCTGTTTAATTCCAAGCTCTACAATACAACACCCAGCCTCAATAATCACATTTTATGTACCACCGATTTTGGAACTACTATTCTAAACTTGCCAAAAATCTAAAGCTCAGTTTTATTTGACATTTAAAAATGTCAAATAAAACAATTAACTCTTCCAACTTTTTTGTCTTTTGCGCAGCGAGGACTAGAATGGTCAGCAGCCAACCCAAGTACGAGCTGATCCAGGAGGTGGGGCGGGGCAGCTACGGCGTGGTATACGAGGCCGTGGCTAGACGCACCGGGGCCCGCATGGCAGTCAAGAAGATCCGCTGCCACTCGCCCGAAAACGTGGAGTTGGCCCTTCGTGAATTCTGGGCCCTGAGCAGCATCCAGAGCCAACACCCCAACGTCATCCACCTGGAGGAGTGCATCCTGCAGAGGGATGAGCTGGCACAGAGGATGAGCCACGGGTCCAGCTCTCCGCTCTATCTAGAGGTGAGGGGCTAGAATCACGCAGGGGACATTTATTATTAGGACTGAATGATTTGGGAAAAATAACTAATTGCGATTTTTTTTTTCTGACAAGCATTGGCATTAGATTTGCGATTTATGTTTTTAATAATAGAATCCTGTTTTAAGTTCACATTTAAACGCGAAGAATTGACAAAAGGACTGAAATATGACAAAACTGAATAACTAATACAAGAATCAACATTTGTACAGATCTAAACTACGGGGTTTGCAGTTTTTACGAAGAATAAGTTTTAATTTGATTGAGATTAATCTAGCCCCACTACCACTGATTTTGGAAGTCCATGTTCTCATACTCTTTTGGAAGAAAATAGAAGTTTGGTATGACAAAGGCTAACCAGGTAACATGTTCTCCTTGTGCTGGGTGGGATGTCTGAAACCAGATGCAGTTTATCAAACAACCATATAATTTTCCATAGCCACATAGAGCATGTGTCTTTCAAATGTTGAAGACATCTCCTCTCACATGTGTCCTCTGTTTTGTTTGTCTTTCTTTTTTACTCGTAAGCCTCTGTTTGTTTTGACATGAACAGAGCAAGCTTTTAAACTCTTTACATAGTTGTAGCTTATTTTCGTGATATGGGTCATTGCTGTACACTTTGAGGAGTGTCTGTCAAATAGAGAACACGGTGTCTCATTCTGTTTGTTTGGACTGTGGGGTTCTGCATGTATATAATTATTCACTAAAATATAGTATCTTTAGTTGGGGCCAACGTGTGGCATTATGTCCAGTACTTGGCCATGTTGTCTACTGCAAACACCATGCAGACTATGTGAATGAACAAATACATGAGCCTCGCTTAGCCCTGAGCTCTAGTACTCCAGCTTTATTATTTTGACCTTGTCTTGTTCAAGAGATAAGCTCTATAAAACTTTAAAAAGTATGTAGTGTCAATATTCTATACACGGCTACTAGTATGTGGAACTTTACGCAGTGTTAAAGGCCCAATGTACATGATTTTCTTTTGAGTAAAAATATGACCCACATTCTTTGTCTCAATACATATATATTGTATAAGCAGCTCTTGAGTTGAAAGTATGTCCACGTGTGCCGTCTGCTTCTAATTGTAAAGCGTGTGAATGGTATCAGATAATCAGGATGTGCTTGTTAGCATGCTAGTTGTTATTAGTTTTACAGTGGCGACAAACGGGTCTCTCAATGTTATGTTAAACTCACTGTGAATAAATAGATTGCTAGGAATGTATAAGCTAAATGAGGAATAGCTGCAACACTGGGGCGAGATGATTGATTATTGATCTCTGTGATATTGCACCATGACACAGAAACAGCTGTCTACAATAGTGTCATGCAATTGCTTCATTATAGTTATCCAATATTTGCCTACTGTTTTGTGTCAATCTTGAAAATGTATCATTATAGAAACAAGTGTCTGGGATAGTGTTAGAAGTTTCCTATGATTCTTAGTAACAATGTGCCTGATTTGAAGAAAAAAGTGACCCTGTAGCTTCTGCATTAGCTTCTGTATCAGAGAATATGCAATGTAAAATGAATAGTTGATATTTTGCAGTCTCATTTTTGTTTTTTTATTTGGCTTCTTTAGCCATACAATGCATGATGTAAAGAACATTTATCTTGACTAGAATACATTAAAATCAGGGACAGCCCCTTTAAAACTGTATTTCTTTTGAGAGCATAAAGGCCAGTTTTGATTCCACTCTAGCTGCACTTTAAGTGGATACAGACAGTAAACATTTGGACATGTGCCTCTAACCGATCATTGCACCAAATATAGCCAAATAATAGACCCACCTTGCCTTGCAGCTGCTGCGGAGCTGGGGTGGTCCTCTGGGGCTCGGATGCATTTGCAGATGGAGGCTAAGTGGATCTGAGTGGGTCCAAATTACCTCCCATTAGAAATAAACATGGATTACTTTAGGCTATTTTCACTTTCTCATGCATAGTACTGTTAAGTACTCTTTAAGTACTATTACTATTAAGTTGGGCAAAAACTTTATTGTCATGTGTTAGGTGGAGACTGATGTATTAGTCGATATATCAGGCCGATATTAGCACTTTAAGTGTATGGGCTTTCGGCCTCAAATCTCTGGCATAGGCTGATATTTTGTTTGTCCCAAGTAGCTTCCCAAATATACAAGAATATATGCATAAAGCTTTATTTGAACTCTTTAGTAGAAAGAGGGTACTGTGAGGGTAATGTGACTGCACTGCTCTTGTTCCACTTTATAGTAAAACAAGGTTGTGGATGATAATTTGGGTAAAATGGACAAAATATCAGCAGTGAGTACATTGGTCTTAAAAAAAAAAAAAAAAAAAAAGACAACATATCAATCAATCTCTTGTTTTAGCATCCATGGAGAAAATCAGGTGACAAACCCTCTACCAATAAAGTTACATAGTACATCTTTAAGATAGTAATAACATTTTATTCCATCTCTTGAATTATTGTAGTTGTAGTGAAATTGGACAAAACACTTAACTTCCAAATGTTGTTTTCATGGCTACAAGGAAGTATAAATCTAAATCTAAATCAAAATCCAGTGGAATGTTTTGACTGCTTCTATCTGTCTGTCTGACTTTAGCAGAGAGTTATCTTTGCAAACGCATGTGACATTAAGTGAACATGAGATTACCCTCATACAACCTTCATGTACCTGGGTTAATTTGTTTCTAAAATACCTGAGATTTCTACCCTTCAAAAAATAGGTGTGGTCCTTAACCTTAGACAAACCAGATTGCCAGGTACTGACTGCAAAAACAATAAAATGAAAACAAATTAATTGTTGAACTGGATTGAGTCCAGGTTGAGATATGTATTTTTGTGAATTCATTTCTCAAGATACTAGTTTCTGCAGAAATGGATTAAACCAACAATAATTAAAAATTAGACTTAAAATATTTGAATACTTTGAATTAAAGACTTTTTCAGTCTAGGTAAAAAAGGTAGTGGAGTAGAAAGTACAGATACCTTCTCTCAAATGTAGTGAAGCAAAAAGTAATGAGCATCTACAGCAAAAGTTTGTTAAGCAAAGTACAGATACCTAAAAACTGGACTTAAGTAGAGTACTTTACAACTTGTCTTTTGTTATCTTCCACCACTGTGAATAATGCACACTAAAGCCTTTTTGAGTATATATAAATCTGATACATTAATATAATTATTTATTCATTGTCCAAACCTAAAGGAATCAGGAAGCTTAGTTTGGCAAGTACAATTCTGATCCCTGGAAACATGATCTATGGTCCACTAAATAGTTTTAATCCCAGTACACTTATTACAAGACTAGGCACTTGAATCTGAAGGATTATCGCAGTCAAATAAAATTGTCATTTGAAATGGTCATCATGACTCACGATTAGCTAATCACAAATGCCACAAATTGCAGAGGACTAGCAATAAAACTGCAAACCCCAGAGCCCTTTATCCAAAAGGACGTATTGTGCATTAAACCTGCTTACCACTGTTTAAACCTTTACAGGCATGTTTGTTTGAAATGTGCAATATTTGACTGAAAAAATCCAAATCTATCCAAATTGAAATGTGCCTATTTCAAAATGGATTGTTCAAATATTGAAATCTCTTATTTTGATAGGGTGGCAGTGCAGAATATGGCAGCCAGCCAAAGTCTCAATTATGTATGGGGGAACACTGAACTATGGCTGCACGCCTCATTTAAGACCAAGCCAAGTAGAAAGTGAGGTCTAGAATTCTTTGTCCTGCACTGCCCTGGGTGCCCAAGAGGGTGAGGGGAGAGGTGTTTGAAAAGTTTTGCTGTTCAGTAAATGGGAAATATCCAGTGTTGTGAGTTTAGGCTGTGCTACTCTTAATGATAATGATAATAATCATTTTGATGTGTTAAAGGG
Source organism: Periophthalmus magnuspinnatus (assembly GCF_009829125.3). Lineage (NCBI taxonomy): Eukaryota > Metazoa > Chordata > Actinopteri > Gobiiformes > Gobiidae > Periophthalmus > Periophthalmus magnuspinnatus. The sequence goes on from NC_047136.2 coordinate 25,113,243, forward strand.
CTTGGACACGATTGTTTCACATTTATTTGAGCAAAATTTGTCTTGCCCCAGTACAGATATATTGCATAAGTAGCTCTTGAGGTCAAAATAAGTTTTCTGCTTGATGTCTGCATCTAATTATTTTTTGTATTTTTTATTGTTCAGTAACCAGGAAGTGCACATTAGCATACTAGTTGGCAGTTAGTTTTACCATTACAGCAAAACACCACATTCAAAGCCTAGGGTATCTGACTAAATGAGGAAATCCTTTTATTCCCACATAGATTATGTCATAAAAGCACTTTATCATCTGAAGCTGTGCATATGCTTGAAAATTCATTTATCTCAATACTGGAGTTTGTGAGAGCCAACTAGTTTTATGCTTACGTCTGCTACAGTTTTAATAAGGGAACCCAGCTTTAACTAGCTTATTTTATTTTTACTATTACTACTGCAATATAATATTATATCATTGGAAACAGACACAGTAGTGGGGAAAGAATGCCGTTGGTTTGGATGTGTTGAGTTTTCTAGCCTGCTGTCCGTAGTTTCTGGTTGGAGTTTGAAATCACAGGGGCCAGTCTGTCTGTGGTCTGCCATGTCGTTCTTCCTCCCTGCTGCCTGATTAGGGCTGTGACAAAAATCGAAAGATCGCGATCTAAGCTTTGGTTGATCTTGATGTTAAGGCACTTTTTAATGGACAGGTCTACAGCCAACCCTGTGGCAGTAAAAGTGTGTAGTACTGAAGAGGAGTTGTGCTCTCTTGTTCATGTGAAAGGTTTGAGTCAGGGCCACATCGTGTCTCTTTGTCTTCGTGTCCTTGTGTTTAACAAGTTTTGACTTAAATCTGCTCAATTTGGCTAGAAGTCTAGTCTCGTCAGTCTTATCATTATAATCCAAGTTATGGAAAGTAAACTATTATTTTTTTCACCATTTATGAGTTAAACTTATGACCTAATTTAGAGCACGGACGTCACACTTTTTTGTGCACTTCTCTCCTTTAATGTTAATTTTATGATTATTATTTGTGTTTATTTATGTTTTGATTTGTTTTATTGTGATTTTAATGTCTCTTATTCTGTAAAGCACTGTGATATATAAATAAACATTCCATTGCCTTGCCTTTCTGCAGGTAACGGTAACATGCACATACATTTAGGCTTAATATATAGTACAAACTTATATTCCAAACTTTAAATGTGGATTTTCAGTAATTATTGATACTATCAACAGGAAAAAAACTGTAGTGGTCCTGATACCCTGCTCTTTATGCCTGAAGTCAACTTTTTTTCGAGATCAATCGAAAAGATCGATCAATATGGGGCAAAAAAAAATCTTGATTCTTTTTTTCCCCATATTGTCCAACCCGATGCCTGTTTATAGTCACTCAGCAGCACGTGGGGCCCCCTGGTCACTTTCTGCAGTGCAAGCATTGGACACCTTCCCAGATTCCCATTATTCCCGCTTCTGTCCTTTTATAGCCCCGTATTGTTCCAGTGCGTGCTTACAGAAGAACAAATGATAATAGAGCGGGATTATCTGACCGCACCAACTGTGGGATAATTTGTGCAGTTCTGTTGTTGGAAAGGATGCCTCGGCCTGTGGCATGCCAGACAATAAGCAGTCATTTGTTTACCGCACGGGAAAGGTTTGGTGTTTTTGTACGCAAAGCAGCTCGCAATATTTCAGTTTAGTTTAGCCACAGAAGCAGATTCATTTCCTCACAGCATTATTTTTTAACAAACCTGTAGCAGGTCCAATCTATCAAGTTCCTAAACCCAAGCCATTTAATCCTAATTGAATTTGAGATGGATGAAATGTAGCAAGTTTTTGGGCCATTGTCGAAAAAATAAAGATTAAATGAAGTTACTTCCTCAGGCTAGCATAAAAGATGAGAGGGTCCAGACGTCGCTTTGATTTGGAAAATCACTCACAAAGGAAGCAGAGACAACATGGCATGAATGCCAAGCCACAGCGGCACTGCTTACTCAGTTCTGAGACCTCTTTCTTCTCCCGCGCTCAGAGCATTTCCCTTTGCTGCTCATTTGTAAGTGAACATGAGAAAAACACGATGAGTGATGCAATCTCACGTACGCTCTTGTCTGCACTTCTGTAGGCAGATAAGAAGCACTGCACTGTGTCTCAATTTCTAGCAACAGAAGTTATAATATCAATACCACATCAACAACAAGCCCTTTACTTTGGCAGTAAATTAATGTCTCATTTTGTCCTTTGTAACCTTAAGTTTTAATGTTTTATTTTTTTTAGCAAGGCAAAACAAAGAAATGCAAGGCAAGGCGAGGCAAGGTTATTTGTATAGCACAATTTGTACACTACATAAATCATTGTCATCATGTTTTTTTTTACCGCTGACCACTAAAGGCAAATAATTACAACCATGAAACTATATAACATACTGAGAAATATAGATATGCAATAGATTAAAATAACATAATTGATGATGCCCCACAGTATGGCAGTTAACTTAAAATAGTAGAATTAATCAGTAGAATTGGCCCTAGAATGGATCCTTGTGGCACACCTAACTTTACATTTAGTTATCCATACAGATGTGACGCTTAATCAATTTCATAATTGTTTGTTTTATTACAATTACAACACTACAGTTTGACTATATTATCATAAGAATTTCTTGTTCATTTTCAGTTTACGAAGCACTAATTGATTGCGTAACACTGTACAACTATGTCATTTTAGTCCACTTGTTAACATCCTTTCTCTGTGTCCTTCAGCTGGTGGAAACATCCTTGAAAGGCGAGATCGCGTTTGACCCGTGCTGTGCCTACTACCTGTGGTTCGTCATGGACTTCTGTGACGGCGGTGACATGAACGCCTACCTGTTGTCCCGCAAACCCAGCCGCAAAACCAACACCAGCTTCATGCTCCAGCTTGGCAGCGCCTTGGCCTTCCTCCACCGCAACCAAATCATACACCGAGACCTCAAACCAGACAACATCCTCATCTCACAAAGTCCCTCAGCAGCCGGATCACCAGAACCCACCCTCAAGGTCGCCGATTTTGGGCTCAGTAAGGTCTGCTCAACTTCTGGGTTAAATCCGGAAGAGCCAGCGAGCGTCAACAAGTGCTTCCTGTCTACAGCATGCGGTACAGACTTCTACATGGCGCCCGAGGTGTGGGAAGGGCATTACACGGCTAAAGCGGACATCTTTGCTCTTGGGGTTATAATTTGGGCCATGGTGGAGAGGATTACCTTTGTGGATGTAGAGACTCAGAAGGAGCTGTTGGGCAGTTACGTGCAGCAGGGCTCGGAGATTGTACCGCTAGGGGAAGCACTCCTGGAGAATCCCAAAATGGAGTTGCTAATCCCGGCTAGGAAAAAGAGCATGAACACCCACATGAAGCAGCTCATAAGGGAGATGCTGTCAGCCAACCCTCAGGAGCGACCAGACGCCTTCGAGCTGGAGCTAAGACTATTGCGGATCGCGTGCAGGGAGATGGACTGGGATACGTGATGGTACTTGAACGCAACATGGACTATTGCCCCATCTACTGTTGTAATAAACTGTATGGGGAAAACTGTTTTGTAACTACGGACGATATCAAGTAGTGTTGTGTTTTATTGTCATGACTAAAGCCACTGTCCAAGCACATAAAGTTCTATTCTCGCTGTCTTTATACACAAGAAGAGAATCACTCACCTGCTGTTGCTGCTCCGCTGAACTGCAGCTCTGTCTCAGGCTAATCACATCTCAGCTTCCACTTAGACAAAAAAAAAAACTCAAGTCAAGTGTCGATACTGGTTTCCTGCGTTGTGGCGAAAATAGAACTGCTAATGTCTGGTGAAACTATTATTATGAAACTAATTTATGTCTAAAACATTTCACAAATCTTTGGCGATAAAACGCTTGACAAACTTTCACTGTAAAATAAATGGTTCCCTGTAAGTTGGCTGATATTATGGTACCCTGGCGTGCTATGTTACAAAAATGTTTCTTTTCTACTTTTTGGACAACGGATGCTGTTGCATTTTAACAATTTTAACTGTATCATACCCCACGTCAATTTGAAGAATTGGGCCCCTGTTCCCTAATAAGGGAAACTGAAAAAAAAACAAAACAAGAAAAACGCTACTGTCAAAGTTTATATTTCTTTTATATAAAATGAAATACTTGGGCTTACAAAATTGTTGTAAACAAACCTTGGCAGTATAATCCTAATTCAGCCTTAGCTCTTTCATCACATTGTTGGAAACCAATTTCTTTACTTGCATACACTAAAAGAGCAGATAGATCTCAATTTGGTAGCAGGTAAGAGGTTGCCTACAAATCCCATCATCCCGCTTGGTGCTAAGTTTTTCTCTTGCAATACAAGACACCACGCTGTGAACAGTACAGCATCCATGCATTGAACCTGCCTGGCACTACACCACCAGCACTACTGTGGCATACAGTCCTGGCATTATACAATCCTGCTGCTCAGGTAATACCGATAACAATTATGGGATTTGTTGGCAAACATGTGTCTAGGTAGGTCTGCTCTTTGGTATTGACAGGAAATCTGAAAACATTGATGCTTGAAGATACGTTGTGTTCTCTTTTCTTACAAAGCTGCTTTTTTGGGGTGGTTATGGGTGGGGTCGTTAGGGGTGGGGTGACTTTATCAGTAAGGGTCCAGCCATTAGATGCTAGTGGTACATTTTTTGTTGTCATTTAAGATAAGTTCCCTAGATACGCCTCATAACAAGTGAACCAGAATGTAAAAAAGATTGTATAGGGTGGATGAATTTAATTAATAAGGCGCCTTAAACACAAGCACTTGATGGTTAATGCTAGGAATGCAAGGGTATTTCAGGCGGGTTAGCGTTAGCTATATAAACTGATCTGGAGAGGAGCTATCAGTGGTATTGCAGGGTGTGCGAATTTGAAGCTGAAGATGGGCAAAAATGTCATAATATATTGCATTTGCATATAAATTATACGATTTAGGCACTTAAAACTATTATAATTCTAAAACTATATTGACCCTGTTTTCTGCCATTTAAGTATGTTGCAAAAAAACAACAATGTTTACAGCCTTTAACAATAAATATACTTTAAATACTTTTTATTGGCTCAATATTCCATAAATTATGTATGTGAGTAGAGACATGTTGGTAATAAAAAATGTAATGGATCCTGCTGTTAAACTTGAGGGCCTATTTACTTTCACTTTTGATTTTCCAAATGTTAAAAATAGCAGTCATTTTACCTTAAATATTTTGTTTGCCTTTGAATTATGTCCAGGTTACACGATTAATCAAGTAATGTAACATGTACTTTTGTTATTTGTTTTTAAGTAAGAAGTAAGACTAGTTAACAGGAAACATTAGCTTCCTGTTGGCTAGATCTGTGAATCTTGTAAACAAAGTAATGTTGTAATGACAGAGTTACTCCACCACACTAACGGAAATTAGGTTGGCCTACATTTAAGGCGGAATGGAATCCGTTTCCAATAACCTTTATGTTGCATAAAAACTTGACCCCCTTTAGGGCTTCTTTGTGTGAAAATGCAGAAGTCAGTCCCAATTATCCCAATTATGCTCAATAAGCGAAAATATGTCCATATAAATCTCCACTACTGACATCTGGTTTGAACTAGCTAAATTAAAAGAATTAGAGTACTGCATGCATTCGAATGGAAAAAGTGATATTTCAATAATATCAATGTTGCAAAAACAGTATTGGCTAGATTTGAGTTTACGCTTCACACCACTGCAAAATTAGGTCATTATTTTTACCACTTACATATAGGCCAATAGCGACCTTATTGTATTCAGGATATTATGGTTTAGTTAAAATAATGTTATTTGTCATAAGCGTAAGCCATTACAGCACCTCTGGGTAATTCAGTATTTTGTATGCCTTGCAACTACAAACTGACAAATGATTATCAAGCAATGGGGGCATAGAGTGTCACATTTTTGTGGTTTAAGTTTTTTTTTACAATAATGCCATGATCTCTGTAAATCACAAATGGTTAATTTAAATTCAAATCATCTTTATCCCCCTATTCAAGATCCAAGAGCAGATGGAAAAGGTGATGAGCCAGGTGTTGTAGATGATACTGCTCTCTGGAAAAGTCATCCCAGTGATTTTCCCCGCTGTTTTCACTACCCCCTGGAGTGCCTGCTCCTACCACACTAATAATCCATATGTCAGAACACTACTAATGGCACAGATGTAGAAATAAACATCAGTGGTCTGGGGATGTTGACTCTCCTCAGTTTCCTCAGGTAATAGAGGGGTTGGGCCTTCCCCACAGCTGAGGCAGTGTGAATGCCCCCCCAGGGCAGGTCCTTAGTTATGGTCACCCCCAGGCATTTTAAGTTGATCATCCTCTCTACCACATCAGTGCCGAAAGAGATCGGTGGTTGCTTTGTCAATTTTTGTGGAAGTCCACAAGGAGAACAATCTCCTTGGTCATCTTGGTGTTTAGGACCAGGTTACTGCTGTGACATCATGAGATGTTGCACCTTGTTTCTGTAGTTTGTCTCATTGTCATTGGTGATGAGTCTGAGCACATGGCGTCATTGGCGAATCTGACAGTGAGATTGGAGGAGGAAGAGGCAAAGCAGTCATTTGTGAACGGAGAGTAGAGCAGGGGGCTCAGCACACACCCTTGGGGGGGCACTGATGTTGATTAAAAGAGTTGAGGAGGAGTGCTAGTCCACTCTGACACTGCTGTTGGATTGTGGACTTTTTATCAAACACTACACAGAGTGGTGTATAGTCCATGGCTGTTGTTAAAGCAACTGTGCACTTGTGCTAGCACTAGCATAGCATTAACATCCAGTGGAATGTACACAGATGAAAACAGCAGTAAATTCCTTCAGGAGATAAAACAGCCGACACTTTAGTAGCAAGAGTTTGCCTCTAGACTACACAGTTTATCCACTGTAGTGCACCATGAGTTGTTACAGTAGATGCATAGTCCCCCGCTGGTCGTCTTAACCAGACTCCACGGTTTTGTTGGCTCAGTAGACTGTGCATCCCGCTAGCACTATGACCATGTCCGGAATAGATCTGTCTAGCAAAGTCTCAGAAAATCATGCAGCAACAGTTGTTAAGAGCCCTCTGCATAGACTTTTGCAGCTGTATTTCATTCATGTTATTCCGGATTGACCAATCATTGAAGAGAAAGATGGTAGAAAATGGTGGTCTGAGCGGTTTAGACTTTTTAGCATGGCACTTGCCTCTCTTCTAGCTCCACACACAGCATCTCCTCTGGCCTGCTGCTGTGGGTGTCCCGGGAGTTGGTCTGCCTCTCTCTGGGGGATGAAGTACTCAGCTGACAGGTGATGCTCAGTTGTAGGAGTTCAGTCAGACTGTACTGAAGTGCAATTGTGCCAACACTGTGCAAAATAATACAACTGCTTTAGTTTTTTCACTTTCTTGATGCTGTGAAAGAGCTCTAGATCTCTGCTTCTGTGTGCGTTGCCAACTATATCAGTCTCTCATAATTCCCTTTCTTTTTCATCTCTTCTTTCTCTGCTCTGTGAGCTTGGATTTGGCTCTGTAGTTTTTTTTTTTTTAACCTATCACTGTCAACTAGCATTCAATGAATTCACTCACCTACAATATGTGAAAGACACCAGCTCCCCAGTCCTCCCCTAACCTCTCTCTTCCCTCTTCTTCTCAACACATAATACTGTTGTTAAACCTGAGCTCTTCTCTCTGTCAGTGCTTGCTTCATTTCCTTTGGGCTTTCCAATCGTAATCCTTAATTCTCCATGCTTCCTACGGACAAATTCCTAAGCCTATTAAGTGGTTGCTTGCTGCACTTGGTGGCTGATCATGCTTAGGCACCTCTTTGACTTGTGGGTCATGCATAATTTTCACAGCCTGTGTCAAAAATTTGTCCTGGCTCCTTCAAAAATGGGTTGAAATTCTTCACATTGTGGTTTTTAAGTTCAGGACCGGTTATCATTGGTGATAGAGCCCTTCAAGTTCATTTGATGTTTGTGCCTTCTTTTTGCTAGTCCTAGTTACAGCTGGTTTAATCCTGTTTTAGACCTGTTTCAGACTTCTAGGCAGTATTATCAGAGTTCTTTGTCTTGATTAAGGTCTTAACCTGGAATTAATTTTTGACTAGACAGAACTAAACTAGGCTCAAACCAGGACTATACAAGGTCACGCACACTTACCCACATTTTAGTCCTAGTTTATTTCTGATCTGGAATTGGTCTAGAGGTGATATTTTAGTCCTATTGTTTGGATTGCATGGGATGTTCCTCAACATGGTACTAAACTGAACAATTCTTCAAGTCTTAATGATGTATTGTGGACCATTCCCAGCAAAGCAATAACATCTCTCTGGAAATAAAAGTTCCGTAGTCCACTTTTAAATCTTTAGACCTGGTTTAGTTCTCGTCTTACCCAATATTCTGTTTGAGACCAGCAGTGATTCTCGGATGGTTTAGTCTGTACATGGTCCTGATGTGAGTTCTGTTTTTAAGCTGGTTCCTGTTGATACTTGTAAATCCCAATCATGGTAGCCTACTTGATTTAAAACGTTGGTGGAGGATGTGGCCTTCCATTTCTTGTGTGGTGTAAGTTGGCATCTCCTGCTTTATTTGACAAAATTACTGCAAACTTAACAAACATTATGGCCTCATTGCTATTGCCCTTAACTTGCTGAAATCTATTTTAACTGCACCATTCAGTTTGAATCCAGGAAAAAACACTAAGCCATTCATTGCCAAAGTACTTAGCAAGCAATCATGTTAGCACAATTGGCTATTTCTCCAGTGAACTGAGGAAAATGAAACATTGCATTTACTCTCTAGCACTGTTGGCATCATAAAAAATAAAAAAAATGTCTCATAATCTTTGACTCTAAGGTCCAGTGTGCGTTTTTAGTCATCAATCATTATGCTAGCCTGATCTGCGCCATTACTGAATTTGTAGTGATTTGCCTGCCACAAATGCTTTCCAAGACCTGTTTTTACTCATGGTAGCTTTGACGGACATGGCTGAAATGTGGATGAAACAGCGATATACACACAGTGACAAAGTTTATTTGTGTGTGTGTATTATTGGTCTGCTCTCACGTTTTGCTTTTTAAAAATCATTCAGAATGTATTCCACAATCCTGAACAAGTGTGTCCTTAGTTTGTTAATCACAGACATTTTAATGAATTTTACTGAAATCATTTGTTGCCACTTGTGAGTTTAAAATATGCTTTTTTATTACACTATTTTTATTTTCAGGCTCCATGAATTTTCGATTTGAACATTTAAATAGTGTAATATTTTTGGCTTGATTTTGATTTTTATAATAAACCACAAAACTGTAGCAAATTCTCAAATCAAATAATGGCAACTCCACAGTAGCCACATGCTTTGTTTTATCATGGTATTTCTTTGCACATGTGTACAAACTGTATAGGGTAATGGGACGGATAAGGTTACTATTGTACATTTGGACTGGCTGTGCTCTGTTTTCTAGGGCCCCACTTGTTTGTATAAAGTTGTGTTGGGTTTCTTCAACTCATTATTTTTAAGTTTATGTCAATCATGAAAGGTGTGCTCTATTTGAAGGTTTAATATTGTCAATGTGCTTGTGAGAATTCAGTTTTTGTTGGCATATTGTTTGTAAGAAAAACGGTATTGGGTTGGTTGATTCTGCTGAACTGGAAATGGGGTAATAGAACTAACCGCAAAATTGCTGTCATGATTCATACAACTTCGACGAGGCATCAGGTGGCTGCTGTTACTTGGCTTGATTGACATGTTGGACTAAATTTGTGTATTTGAATTTTGGCACTCCCATGTGGCAGTAAGTGGCACTGCAATGTACTATTTTGTATTTTGTATTCATTGGCAATCAGAAACATGTGCATGCCCATTTAAACTGCCTAGTAAGTCAGTGTATAAGAAGACACACTGATATGGCCCAGTAAAAATAAATATTTAATTTGATTCAGATTATGAATTGATTTGAGTAATTTGGAAAAGTTGCATTTATTTACCTATTTGGATAAGTTTATTTATAGTACTTTATTGCATCATGATATTGTATTTTCTCATTTCAAAATTGACATTACAGCAGAAATATGCAAGTGAAATCTGAAAATAAAATAATATTCTATTGGCACATAAACTAGTTAAAAAATAGAATATATAAAAAATATTATGCCTAAAAGAAAATGTCTATCCCTTCTTCATCAAAGTTGTCAAAACCACTCAATTTAATATTGTAAATTCCTAGCCACATACACTGACACCCACAGTTATTTATTTACACACTTTTGGTACATTTCTCAGCAATTTATGATGTGCAAAAATTTCCAAAAATAAATTGGTCAGTGCTTGATGACTTGATGCCTGGTCTTACTGCTCCATTGTCTGTAATTTCCCGACCGTAACCAAACCTCTTTCACTTTTTTAACAAATGTTCTCTGCTACATATTTTCAATAACCTGTCAATCACTGTTGCATTGATGGATTTGAATAAATAAAACTTTAAAAACATATCTTTGTAAGTCCTTGCTGATTGCTGTAATTCAGTCCACCTGAGCAGGTTTAGGCTTGGATTCTCTTTTCCTGTTTCCAGATGCTGCCAGTGTGATGAAGTAATGCAGTTTTTACCATGTTGAACCAAGGTAAAACTAATACAAATGACATTACAATTTCAATTTGTTTAAAATTTTTAATCAACATGTTTTGTTTTGACAGACACTTCCAAGGAGGGTCCAGGCTGGCAGACAGGAGCCAAAGCAGCAGGGATAAAGGTGCATAGATGGGAGAGAAGTTCCGAGTTTTCCGGCATGCAACTGAAAACTGCATTATTAACAGGCTGATTTGAATGCAGAAGGCCACTCTTCAGATCCTGCCCTGTACAGTGTCCCAACTTCTATCTGCCTCTTTGGATCACAGTGGGGCCTTTGCCATTGGGGATCTGGAGCTTAACCAGGTATGCAACAAGCAATCAATTCAAGATAATACTGGATAATTTGCATAATGATGATAATGTTAGGGATTTAGGTTTAAATGTAGGGTTGAAGTTAAAGTGTTAGGTACACCATGTAGCTGCCCCATGGGCTGAAAGTCAGTGCCACCCTGGGGTTCTTTTATCACACATAACCACAGTGCTCACAGACAGTGTCCAATCGTGCAGACATATCCACTGTGATAATGCACATCGGCTTCAATCACATTAAACCACAACAGTCCCAGTTGTTGGAAAGTGACTTTAAATCACTTATAGATGCGGTGCTAAAGTCAGGAAAACGACTCGTAATGTCTGGTCCAGTTCCATCTCCCAGTTTCAGTGCCATGAAATTTCGGCGTCACATGTGACTCTTTAATTTGTTTCAATGCAGAATCTATGTGCAGATTTCATGTAGAATGTCTTGTGGACATGAAAAAACTATCGTACAACTTGATATCAATATTACCGACAAACCTAATTCCCAGGTGACCCCGGTCAATCTCAAACAGGCCTAGTATCCCTAAAGACCCAGGCCTATTTGATATGTAAAATTTCAAGACAAAGGAGGGACTGGGAATTGTACATATGAAAGTACATAGTATCACATCTAAATGAGATTACATTAAGGTCTGGACAAATCAAACCGATCCAGATATGTCCATTTTCTGAAACCTGGCTATGAAATAAGTAAAATATAAGGAAATCAGTATTGGAAAGTACATATTTTTTTGTTGTGACAGGGAAGCTAAAGGAGGTGGTGTTGCGTGGTCCATTTGAGCTTCTCAAAAAATACTTCTTTAAACTGTTTGATCTCCTAAAAACATGTGGGAAATTAATATACATCAGTGACCGTCTTCCCTCTGTAGGCCATGGAGCTGAACAATTTAGTAGGGAAATCCAACTTCACGACAAGATACAGTCTGTTTATGACTTCCACTTTGTAGACAACTTTAATTTATTTTGGGACCGCACCACCTTTTACAAGAATGACGGCTTACATCCAAGAGAGAGGGGCAGCTTGAAAGCTTGCTGCTAATATCCAGCATGCTGTGCACAGACTTAAATGATTGACCAAAATCCAACCAGCTCCTCCTCCTAATTGTACTGCATGCACGCCTACTTACTTGTCCCCCTGTAACAACTCCAAATGTTGCTTACCCATTTCCCTGTGTAAATGAGAAATTATTAATCATAATAGTGTAAGTTTATATCAAAAGGAGGATCTAAATTACCCCTCCCCTTGAGACTTATTCTATTCGAACATACTGGCCCCTTCAAACCAACACAAATGTCTCTCACTGTCGCTCTATTAAAATCAACAGTACTTTATCCCCAGAAGTCCCATTTGGCACATTCAAATTTGCTCTATTACACTCAAGATCAGTTGTAAACAAGAGCTTCATTCTAAATTACATTTTATATCCCAAAAACATGGCTAAACCCAGTGACAATTCTCCACTCCATGACCTTTGCTCACTTGAGTGTAAATTTCTCAACTCCCCAAGGTTTTTTGGTCGAGGTGAGGGTCTAGCAACAATTTTTTAAAACTGCAAACTTTTATCACTGAGCCTACACGAATAATTTGAAGCACAGTTTTCATATGTGCCCTGATGTATAGACTCCCTAAATCTACTTCCAATTTTGTCATTGCACTCTCTGGTCCTGTCTATTTTATGTCTAGCCCAGTGATGTGTTGCTTTAATGTCCACATGTACTGGCCCTCTAAACCTATGGTCAAAGAGTTCTTATCTGATCATACAGCCTACTACAATCTGTCTCTGGCTACCATCACCACCAGGGTCATACTTTGGACTTGATTCTCTCATCTGGCCTTCTTATCACCGTCCTAGACATTATTGATTGTTGGGTATCCGACCATTTTTTTAAATCACATTCAAGTCCGTCCTTCCCAGTCTGCCCCATAACTCTTCAGTCACCATGTCCTGTTCGTTCTACAAACCCTTCACGGTTCTCTGCCATGTTCAATAACAGTCTTTGGGCAATAAGTGCACTAACACAAACGGACTGTTGACCCTGTTTAACAATCTGAGCACTTTCATTTTGGACAGTGTGGCCTCACTTAAACTTAGAAGAACAGAAAGTGGAAGATCAATTAAAGATGACACCTGACATTTTTAAAGATGCTCTGAAAAATTATAAGTTGACAGAAAAAAACAAAAACAAAAAACAAACAAAAACCCTTGTTTCAAACTATAAAGGAGCTTACAAATGCCCCAAATGGACCTGCATCCTCCTCAACAGAACAATGTGAAGAGTTTTTTTTTTTTTTTTCTCAATAAAACTATCAGGCAACACATTCCTACTCCTTGTGTCTATTCTGTCTGCTCACAAAATACTGGGGCTTATTTCTCTGATTTTAAACTAATGGATCCAACTAAAGAAATTGGTCTCCCAGCTCAAACCCACCAACTGTGTCTCTGACCCTATGCCATCTTGTCTTTTTATAGGATGTTTTTAATACTGTCTGCCCATTGATCTTGGCTATCATGAATTCCTCCCCATCAGAGGCTGTTGTTTCTGATGATTTTGAACATGCTACTGCATGAGACCCAAGAAACACAGCCTTGACCTTGATGTTCTCTCAAACTACAGACCAATCTCCAAGCTCTCCTTTTTGTAGCACTGGAAAAGATTGTATTCACTCAAGTTGTGTCAGCCTCTACCCCCATCACCTGTGGCCTACCTCAAGGCTCATTTCTAGCTCCTCTTTTATTTTCACCATTTACAATTTGATTCTGGAGAAGTACAATGTCCAGTCCCATATTTACGCAGATGGCACTCATTATGTCCTTGGCTCCCTGTCACTTTACACCAGTGTCTTACTGAAATAAAATCATGGAGGTCCAGTAATTTTCTACAATTGAATGACAAAAGGACTGAGGTGATTGTTTTTGGCCCCAATACTGATGGCTTAAGTGGAGCCCTGGGCCCCCCATCTGCAAATTTGCACAGTTCAGTAAAAAAAACCTCGGTGTTCTTGATTCTGGTTTTAATTTTGATAAACGGATCTCTAACGTGGTGAAAGGAAAGTATTTCCAGCTTCGAGCCATTGCACAATTAAAATAAATTTTATCTCTAAAAATCTAGAAATTGCAACCCATGCTTTTATTGCAAGCAGACTGAATTTTAGCAGTTCTCTTTATTTTGGACTGCCACAATCTTCGCTCAATAGGCTCCAGATGGTTCAAAATGCAGCCGCAAGGTTTTTAACTAGTACAAAAAAGAGGGGGCATATTACTCCAATCTCAGCAAAGTTTCACTGGCTCCCAATAAAGTACAGGATTGATTTTAAACTTCTACTCTTTGATTTTAAAGCGCTTCATGGCACTGCCCAGGAATACAGCATAGATCTGCTAACTCGCTACACTGGTCCCCCTCAGGTCAGACTCTCAGCGCCTCGTCTCTGTCCCTCATGCTCGCCTCAAAAACAGATCATCAGACTTTCTCCATCTTCTCCCAAACTTTGAAATGTGCTCACACTTCACACTAGAATCTGTCCCATAATGTCTCTTTTAATTCTATGGACCTGCTCAAAGCCTAAATGTTTTAAATGCTCTTAATGATCTATTCATGATTCTTTCTAAAACGGAAAATTATGAGGTCCTAATAATGGGCGATATAAATGTTAACTGGCTGGAGAAAAACTCCAAAACTTTGAAAGACCAATGCGATGGTCTTACACAACTAATTTCTATTCCAACTAGACCTGGAATATAATCTTAACAAACCAAGTGATAAGGCAAATGTTTTTTCCCTCTTGTATTTGGAACACACCCAATCAGACAGTGGTCGCTAAAATCCAAAGTAAAATGTAAAGGTGAGAATTTCATATAAACATTTCTATGAGCAACCGTTCATCTGTAACCTGTATTACAATGACATTGGGCTAAAATCAACATTCTGACCCTGATGTGGCCTTAAATCTTTTTATCAGTACGTTTAATGAAATTGCAGTCAGGCAGGGGAAAAAAAAATATAAAGAATTGCAGCAATCCTTGGTTCAACACAGAAATGACAAGTTTAGAGAAATACTGCCTGGAAAACTGCACACACAACTAGGTCAGATTTGGATTGAACCTTTTTTTCACTAATGGATATTTTATTGGATTCAGCTATTGTAAATTCTAAAGAAAAAAAAAATGATGCTTTTAATGGGCATTTTATCTCTGCATGTGATGTTTAGAATAATAATAATGATCCCCCTGATCTTGATTACGTTGAATCTGAACATCTGTCAGATGGCAGTCAGATTTTGTCTTTAAGACCTTTCACTTACATGGATGTCTTAAATGCTCCATAGACCCAGAGAAGTCCACAGGAGCTGATGATCTTGTTATACCAGAATCATGGAAACGGCACACATTTATGTAAAGGCAAAACATGTTCCAACTAAAATTGTTTTGAATTTATTTTAAAAAGACTCCAAAATGGAGCATTTATCAGGTTTTAGAAAAGGGCATAGTCCTGTCACTGCAACCACAAAAGTTTTACATGACGTTTTCACAGCCCTTGTTGACAAACAAATTTATGTAGCCCTGTTTGATTTATCATCCTTTGTGATATTAAAACAAACTTACTGACATTTCTTCAATGGAAACTCAAAATTGTAGTTAGACTTAGAAAATGTGTTATGGTCCATTAAATTTTAATTTTATGACTTTTTTTGCCTGGCCAGTCCAGACTGATATCTCTAATTTGTGGGTCCCACGTCCTCCGTTAAATCTCAAGCCCAGCCAAATGTGATTGTGTGGGCAGATTTGATTTGCAAATAAAATCTAATGTATCTCACCTGAGATTAATAAACCTTAACACACCCATTGATTCTGGAGAAATCTGCAATGTTTTTCAGCCCTGTGTGACATATTTTTCTGATACGGACGAACTATGCCTCCCCAATTGGCTAATCCACCTGTCAATCATGCCCATTTGAACAATTTGAAACTAGAGATTCACCAGTGACCAGATTCATATCTTTGTAAAGTATTGTTGTGTGTTCTGGATGGAGGCAATGATGAGCTAGCATTTTAAAGTTTTGACTGGCAGTAGGCCCACTTACCTTGCCTCTTTTTATCACCATAGCTCTAAAATACATTTTAGTTTTTCCCTGTCAAAAAGCTTTTGCAATCTATAAATCACATTGTTTACAATAATAGGCGTACTGTATATCCTTGAGGTGTTGATTTTCATTCAGTTCAGTGTGACCCATAAATATTTCATTGTTTACAGCAGATAAACAGTGTTATGATCCATTTTAAATCATGTTCATTTTTCAGGTGTCTCTGGTGGGCATTGTCCGCAAGTCTTCTCCCTGTTCCACCTACAACCAGTATTCTGTGGACGACATGACCGGGCCTCCTCTCACTGTCCGCCAGTGGGTCAACGCGGATGTTAGTCATTGCAGGGCCTTTCAGTAATGTCTGCAATCCGGATATATTCTATAGTTATTCAGAACATGAGATTTTCTGATCTGCCAAACTGTTCAGTGATTCTCAAATATTTTTAGACCTAATTCAGAATCTATTCAGTTTTCTTAAAAAAAAAAAGAAAATGTAATTATTATGGTGACACCAGACAGTCTAATTAGCTATGGTTTCTTGACATCAATGTTAAAACTAATTATTAAAAAAAAAAAAAGTCTTATTTATATTAAGTCAGGGTTGTCAATATAAAAGTAGGGCATTGCAATAGTGACCTTAATTAACTGTACTGCAACTGTAAGTGTTGTGTTGAATCATTTATGTTTTCAGGATGCTTCAGATCAGTTGGAACTTCAACCAGGAGTGTATGTAAAAGTGCATGGAAGTCTACGAGTTTTCCAAGTAATAAAAGAAATGTACTATTTTAATTTTATCATCATTTAGCTTACCAAGGCATGTGCTTTGTTTTCATGTAGGGTAAAAAGTCTTTGTTGGCCATGAACATCCACTGTCTTAAGGATCTGAATGAGATCACGTCCCATATGTTAGAAGTGGTATACGCTCACAAGCAACTCTTTGGAAAGGTACCCCCAGCCCACACAGAAAAATAACAGCATTTAATTAATTTATTCTTATCTTATTTCTTCTAGGGTTGTGATGTAAATATGAATGCATTACCGGTGTCTGATGCACCCCAAACATCATCTGAAGAATACATGGCAAGAGGCATGTCCACCATCCAGGGACAGGTGAGTGATAATAACTTATAGTGAATAACTGATGATCACTTTGTACTCCGAAACACGTACATCAAATAAATTAAAAGTCAAACGAGAAAAGTAATGCTAATTCTACTATTATTGTTAAATACTACCTAAAATCTTCGAGGAGTCCCCGGGGAACATAAGACATGTTGGAGGGACTATGTCTCTCGGCTGGCCTGGGAACACCTAGGGGTCCCACCGGAGCATGCGTCTGGAGTGAGGGAAGTCTGGGAGTTCCTGTTTAGACTGCTGCCCCCACAACTCGGCCCCGGTTAAGCGGAAGAAAATTAATGGAAGGAAAAGTAAAAGGATTGGGAAAAAAAAGCGAATAAGGAGCTAGCCATAGCTACAGTACATCTGTAGTCGTTACTTTTTATGTTACGAACTTATTTCATTTGTTATTATCTTAACACATATTTCAGTTGTGGGAATTAGAGCCTGGAATGAAAAAAGTTGCCAGTATCAGAATCTGAATTAGTTTTGTTCATCTCCAAGGGGAAATTCTTTTCTTTACACCAGATGTGTCAAACACATTTTCACTTAGGGCCACATCAGCAAAACGGCTGCTCTCAAAGGGCCAGATGTAAAATAAATCGAACTACTTTTTTAAACTTGTTAATTAACTGTTTCTGTATTTAGTAGTTTTTCAGGTTACAACTATTGCATATGTATTTTCTTAGATGTAAAAAATGGCTGTGTAACTGTATCTCCTGATAAACAGATTTTTAAAACCATCATACTTTTTAATTTACCCTGTCGAGGGCCACATAAAATAATGTGGAGGGCCACATTGGGCTTGCGGGCCTTGAGTTTGACGGATGTGCTTTACACACATGCAGCTGTCCAGCAAAAGAATAGTGTTATAAAAAATTAAAGTTTAAATGAAATATCAGTAGCTTAAACAAAATAAGTACAGTAAGTCTCTATCAACTAAACCAGTGAAAATAAAATAAACTTGCATTATAACTAAAATGGTAAAAATGGAGCATGCCCATAACACATTTACATCTGTATATACAGTTTTACAACAATGAGATATAGAACAGAATACTGCAGAAGGATTGTACAGTGACACTCTGACAGCAGAGTTCAGCAGTTTGATGGCGACAGGCAGAAATGATTTCCTGAGTGTCTCGGTGGAGCAGTAACAATCTATGAGCTCTTGTAGTTCACTAGCATATTGTGGAGTAGGTGGGATGGAGGGAGAGTCCAGAAAAGTCCTGATTTGGTCCTGTCCAACACTACAGCCAGAGTCCAGCTCCTCCCCCACAACACTGCCAGCCTTCTTGATGATCTTATTGAGTCAGTTAGTGTACCGCAGATTGCTTCCTCAGCAGACCACAGCGTACATGATGGCACCGGCCACAGTAGACTCATAAATCACCCATAGCACTGTCCTGCAGATGTCCAAGGACTTCAGCTCAGACAGCATCCATATTCCCGCTCCAGTCCAGTTCATTGTCCAAGTACACACCCCAGTTACTTGTACTTCTCCACCACATCCACACTGCCTAGACTGCCAGAATTAACTTATTTTAGACTCTCCAAAAACTTGCGTTATTGGTCAAATGTTTCAAACAACCTCAAAAAAGTAAGAAAGTGTGTTTTGTATTGTAGGTGTTGCATGTAATCAGCCAACACTCTGTGAAGCAAGATGGCATCAGTTTCCAAGACCTGACCACACTGTTGGACTACATTGGTATTCAGGAAATCAGGTACTGTGGAATACGTCTGTGTAATCCCTCAGTCATCCAGGTCTGATCCATGGCAAAAAACAAAATTAAATCGGTCAACTAGACAATTTGTTGTAGGAGTGAAGATGTTTCACTGCTCGTCCAAGCCGCTTCTTCAGTTCTGGTCAGTTCTGGTCTATTACAGCAATTCTCCAAACTGCCAAATCGTCTCCTCCATGCATACCTCAATAAAAACATTTGTACTTTTTAAAATTTTGTTTTAGTCAGCATACAGAGGTGGATAGAGAAGCCAAAATTTGAACTCAAGTAAGAATAACATTACTTTAAGATAATGTTACTCAAGTCGAAGTACAAAGTAGTGGCCGAAATAGTAGTTACTCATGTAATAGTGTAAAAGTATTTGGTGATACTATTTCTAGAATACTCTGTGGGTAACCAAAACTTTTACTCGAGTGAGAATTATTTAGCATTGGAGTAGAAGTATTTTTTGAAGAAATTGTATTTTTTTAGTAGTTTTCAGAAGGCAGCTTTGCATGTAAATTGCCCCTGCATTTTAGATTGAATATTCTGTGTTGAAGATATGGGTAGAAGTATTACATTTTAGAAGGCACAGGCTACTTCCTGTATTTTTTCCTGCCACAAACCGCCACCTAACAGATGTAAAACTATGATGAATATTTACCACAGGTGCTATCCAACCAAACAATGTACTTGAACCCAGAAAAGTACAACGGCAAACATTTCAATCCTTAACAACTTTTACATAATGTATTGTTTTGTACATTAACACTGAATGAAACGAATTGAAATGACTACATTTCTAACCTGTTGATGTGCCCTCATAGGAAGTCCTTGGCGTTCCTGATAAATGAAGGACGTGTTTTCTCCAGCATGGACGAGAACCATTTCAAGTCCACACATTAGACTAGATCAAAACAGAACAATGGTGCAAAACATGGCTGACGGCGAAGTAACGGGAGTGTTGTTTGATGCTTAAGGAATTTTGTGTTTTGATTTTTGTGTTCTGTAAATACTTTAGTGTGTAATTTAAGCAAACTTCGCCTTTGTTTTTTCTGCAGATTTTGTAGCGTGTTTGGCTGCAATATTACATTTGTGTTTCTATTATAATGTAACCAATGTGTGCTTCTGTTGTATTCTTGGACTAGACACTTCTAAATGTTTAAATGTTTTGGTGTGTGGCTTTAAGAGGGGGGTATTTTACTTCTACGGGGTTAACTGCTAACTGCTCACACATATAACATTTTTAGATAATCATGGTACAGTTTATTGTTTTGAAAATGCTATATATTCACCAAACAAACTATTAACATGTTTTATAAGTTTCACTTTAATTTTTGATGCTCTGACTTTCCCCTCACTTTGCTCTCTACGTCAAGTCACTCCCCCTTCAGAGCACTATCACAACACAATCAGCGTGCATCCTGCTAATGAAACTACTGCACGTCACATCAGGTTTGTGAAGTTGTAGAGTACAGTTTTGCATCATGTTTTTGTTTATTTATGTAGAATCATCATGTGAGCATGGGTGATATAGGCTTGTGGGCGGAGCATTGCACACTGGTCCTAAATGACGTCTTTCATAGGAACGATTACAAAAAGTGAGAGCTGCTGTTGCCAAATGTTCCTAGACATGAAAACTAATATTACAAACTATATTGTGAATTCCCTGAGGAGCCTTGTCTCTCTCATCACTCAGTTTTGAACGGGTGTGGCGTGTCTATGGATTATTTTTACACAACGCACGGTTCTGATGGAAGAACAGTGAATCAGATCAACAGGTCTGAACAGAACTGGGCCCGTAGAGGTTGTGTGGGTGCACAAAGTCATTTTGAGTTCACTAGGGGCGACGGGAAGCGCAGTTTGTAGATCCACTGACCCACAGGTTGGCGCTGCGATTCTAGCTCCCAGAGATGAACGCTGTCGTGTCCTTGGGCAAGACGTGTCAATAAGTGTCTGTGTACGCTGGTGTATGAATGTGTGTGTGGAATTGTTGTGCTTTGAAGGTGAAAATGCGCTATATAAAATGTAACCACTGACCATAGTTCCCAATATTTTTTTTTTTTTTTCTCAAAGCCCTCCAGTGGAACACAAGACTTGCCAGGCCGTAATACAGCTAAAGACTCTGATCTAGCATACATGTCAGACGTGAAGTTGAGATTATTACTATTTATTTGAGCCTGCCATCCCAAGTTTGAACAGTATATGCTTCTACACTCGACTGTCCTTGAGCAAGACACTTCACCACCCTGCATGAACATAGTGTCTGTGTAATTGGCAGTCACATGTTGCCTCTCAGCCAAAATAACTTTTAAATCAGATTTTATGGAAGAAAATATCTTTGGAATACATGGGAAGTTGATTGGTTTACCGGGCTAGGTTTGAGGGGCCAATGGCACAGATTGGCAGCCTCCATCAGTCTAACCCAGGGCAGATGTGGCTACAGATGGTTTTGTAGTGAATTTTCATAAACCACATTTTGAAATACATTTGAGGAAAAGTTTTGGATAAACTGCTTTTTGCTGGGCTGTTATGACCATATAAAGCCAACCTATAATCTAATTTGGTGATGTAGTCTGCAGTTCTGTTCCATATTGATATTCATAACCGTGTTGCTTTGAGTAATATTTGATGTGTCTCCAGTATTCTAAATGTGAAATAGCTCTTTGTAAGTTTGTGCTAATAGGGCACATCCTCCTCTCCGTGGACTTAACCCGCACCTGCTCAGAAGAGAGCTCACATCAATTATTCTGTGCCCTGTGACTCCACCGTGACCCCTCACTGACCCCACTGTGACCCCTGCATGACCTCACACAGACAGGGAAACCAGTGGGGGCAAAGTGCTGGAGAGTCAGTTACTTTTTTATGTTTTATTAGAGATTTTTGAGGGTGATTTAATAAATTGATGGTTATAATCCGGCTTATGAGGACACTATTCAGTTCAGTCAAGACATTTTATAACTTCAAATATTGTGCAAGGAAAATGTCTTATTTTATTTATTGTAACTACAAGAGAACACTGGGATATGTTGTTCTACATGTACAAAAAATACGTACTCATAATATTTTGAGCAACTGTTGCTGTTATTGTTTCATTTGGAGGTATTCAGAGTACAGTTACTTTTCTAAAATCAAGGGAGTACATTACAGTTTGTGATCATGCAATTTTGGCTTCGAACTGCAAATATGAAGATAACACTTTTCCAGTTCTACATAACCACATAGCTAACAGTGCAACAAATGTTATTTCAGTCATTTATGTCACATTTTTACACTATAATATTATTCTCAAAGTATTCAAAATACAGTTCTGGAGTAGATAATATTCTTCCATCGCTTTTCATGAGGTTCAGCTTCCTGTTTATAAGCACCAGGACTTTTCCTTATTCAGAAGATATAACTACGGAGCCCTGCATAGGACATTTGCAAAATATATTAATGCATGGCCACAAGATAATATCACGTTCCCACATGATATTATCTTGAGGGAACGACTTGATTATCATGAGGGAGTGAGATATTATTTTTATTTTTTAAGTTAAATATCTTGTGCGTTTGTGAAAATATATGTATAGAAATTATTATGTTCCCTCAAGATAATTATGTCATTCTTTCAAGATATCTTGTCCCCTCAAGATAAATATCTCGTTCCCTCAAGACAATTATATTGTTCCCTCAAGATAATATTTCGTTCCCTCAAGATAAATATCTCGTTCCCTCGAGATATTTTGTTTCCTCAAGATAATTATCTCGTTCTTGAGATAATATATATTTTTATTTAGTAAATATTATTCTCCTTTACACCATCTATGGGGCTCTGTACTTAACAGTTTGTTTTGAGCTGTTATAAATCCTGTAGCAACTGTGTTAATTTTCAAAACCTCTAAAACCCATGAATATCAGCACAGCAACTATCATGATGCTAATAAGTCATTGTGATGTGAATGCATATATGTTATGGTTAGATAAAAAGAAATAATTAAAAAATAATAGAGGAAAGAGGGAAACAAATAGCAAGAAAAGATTAGCATAAACGTTGTTAATAATGTTGAAATATCTCTGTAAAGTTATTTCCAAGTTGTTTTTTAAAAATACCAAAGCGTTTTTTCTTTTTCACTTTTTTGTTTTTGTCCTTGCAGTTGTTGGGACTTCCTGTTTCTCGTCTCCTGTCTCCTGCATGTCCTCTACCCGGAGCTCCATCACACCGGGGGGGCAGCGCAGGAGTGCAAGGGCCTGCCGGGAGTGCCTACAGTCGAGCAGCAGTAGTATGTGTGAGCAGTAGGCCTTTGTTCATCACAGCTGGGGGTCTCAATAAAAGATTTTTTTAAAAGTACAGATTTTTTTTTTTTCTTCACTTGGAAAAAAAATGATGTGTTTCTTAAGATCAGAAAAAACGGGAGAATGACTGTTGGAGAGGCATAAATAATTCACGGCTCAAGAGAGTTTGGGTTTTGCTCAAAAAGATGAAGAGAAGCAAATTTCAGATGTTTTTATTTAAAAAAAAAAAATAGTTGCATGATTCCAAAGTCAGTCAGTACAAAAACTATGTAATGTGTTCAGAATGTTTTTATTATGTGTTCTGCAAAATAAAGAAAGCAGTTAAAGGTGCACTATGGAACTTGTTTCCATGGAGATGTTATTGCTTTGCCTGGAATGATTCACAGTATGGCATCAAAAGTATCTGTATTGCCTTTATTCAATTATACGTATTGGTATAACTTAAATCAGACCTATTCTGCAAAATGGACTTTTCAGAACTTTTATCCGTGTTATAGTTGTTTTCTCATTTACCCTCTGAAGTTAGTTGTGGAGTGATTCGTGCATGTTTGAGCAATCTTTAATCGCTTATTTTCATATCAACCCCTATTTTCACCACCACAGCACACGCCCACTGTGACGTACGCACTCCATTCTCTAATTTTATTTTCTTAACAACTTCTTGGCTCTTTGTTGTGATGACGTTTACGGCGACGTCAGCTCCCATTGGGCACCGCGGGTTTCTAATGTGGAATTCAGTGGACTTGTTTCTTTTATTAATTTATTTTAGATACATTTTGAGATTTAAAATGTGCTTAGATTATAAACAACATTGTATAAAACATACATATAAGGGACTACTTGATAGACTGCCTGAACATCTCACTTGTTTGTTGAACTTTTAATACAATATCTCTTAATTGTCTACATTTAAAACTTGGCCGCACTCCCAAAAATGGAATACATTTCAAGAACATGCAAAACTGGATATATTGGTACAATTATAATCACACCTGCTCCTGTTTTTAATCTCTTAAATGGACCTATGTTATAATTTATTTTGCATGTTTTTGTTTGTATTGTTCTGTATTTTAACAGGGTGTTAATCAAAAAGAGTCTGATGCTCATTTACAGCAGGTTCAAGCACAATACGTCTTGTTTCAAAATTACAGTGAAAAACATGCATTCTTACTGTGAGTGGGGTAGCCTCTCCGCAGATCTGACCCATGACTTGGCCCGCTCCACTTTAGTTTATTTATTAAATTTATTTACCGGTATTTTAATTAGGACAGTGCATATTAATCAACATGTCAACAAACAACATCATTAATGTCATACTGTAAAGCAATAACATTTCCTTGAAGACAAAAAAATGGCAGATGCTTCTCCAGAAAAGCTGCACACTGTAACTTTAAATCTTCTGTTTAGTATTGTATGAAAAAATAAGTCATATTGGCTCTCTATGAATTAATGTGAAAAAAAGTTTTAAAATATATTCCAGCGAATTGTAAATTATAAAGAACTATGTCACTGCACTGTTTAATTGAAATGACAGCTATCTTCGTGGTGAGTTAAAGGTCAGATCTGTGGAGAGGCGACCCGCACTCGCTAGAATAATGCCTGTTATTCAATGTTTGTCTCAGCAATAAAACCACCTGTAATTAAAACACAAGACCAGCAGGTTTAATGCCATACTGCGGAACACCCCCAGGCAAAGCAATAGCAGATGGCAGACGTTTATGTTGTCAGCCAATCACAGCCCACTACTTTAATACTTATTTAACTTCAGTAAACTACTCATTTGTCGTCAATCAACACTGCACTGAATCACTGAATCACTGAACACATTATTTACACGTTATTTGTTACTTACGCTGTGTTCGGGAGGTCATTGGGAACTTGGGAAAATGTTTTTCCAAGTTGAAAAATGCACATCAAACCTCGCTCAAGTCAGAAAAACAACTTGGGAACTCGGGAACTCGGGAACTCGGGAACTCGGGTGAAAGCGAACAGCCTGACTTCCACACCTGATGTCGCCTGCTGTGTGGAGACAGACAAAATTCAGCAGATTTTTCACTTTATCTAAAACATTTGAACTAAACATTATATTTAAAGGTTTACTGTCCATTGTGCATATCATAAGAGCAAAAAAGACCAGACACTACTGTTTAAATAACTGCAGAAGTAATGTTAACTAGTGTTATCATTAACGTTCAACTTTTGAGAAGGCTAACAACAAGAAATCTTACTAGCTCTATTAAACGCTGTTAATGACGACCCCAATGACTTTATTATTGGTGACGTCCGAGATAAAAGCACATGAACACAAACACGTCAGGACCTCGACATTTCATCTCGTAACCCCGAATTCCCGAGGAGCACATGAACGCAGCATTATTCTTTTATATATGAAGGGTGGAGCCTGTATTATAAAGCATGTCCACAGTAATGGTATGATGTCACTTTTTACGACACAGGCCTAAGCAGTGAGTGTGTGTGGACCATTACATTGATGAGTTTATGAAATATGCATTCTGTGTCACTCCGGGCTAACTGTGCACATATGCTAACTGTGCACGCATGCTAACTGTGCACGCATGCTGACAGTGCACACATGCTAACTGTGCACAGAAGCTAACAGTGCACACATGCTAACAGTGCACAGAAGCTAACAATTGTAAGGTATTTTCTAGCAGTACACCACTACATAAACCTTGTATCTCGATTTACTAATGCTAAGGTAAATTACACTTGCCCACCAGTGGATAAGGAATGCATGAGGGATCACTAAGATGCTATGGAGACCAGCATGGGGGACTATAAGGACGTGTGGACAATAAGATAACAGCTATGTTCTGGTCATTTTGTTTAAAGCCACATCTCAAGAATTGTTCGACTTTTCCTAAAATGTCTTAATGTGTAACGCCATGCTGACCAGAAGAGGACCTGCCCCACACACATACATTGAGAGACACTATACAAGCTGTCAACATGCACATCTCAAGGCTCTCTTCTGATCCTTTCCTGAGTCTGCTACTTCATTGTTCATTTTACCTGTGTGGAACTCATTAAAACCCCTTTGATTTTATATTCCAGACTCTTGATCCTCTTTGATGCTTACACCAGTGCACATATGCTAACTGTGCACAGAAACTAACAGTGCACAGAAGTTAACTGTACAAACATGCTAACAGTGCACACTTTTTGAGAGGGTTTATGGGGGAGATAAAGGTTTATGTGCACATAAGCATAAAGTAATGTCACGTCTCCTCTGGACACTCTGCCTCTTGACATTAAAGCTGTAGTCTGAGTACACATAGTTTTACCCATAATTATCTCTAATAAAATATACACTGAGGTGTGGTTTGCTTTATTCAGTTTAAATGTGGTGTATAGGTTCAAAAATATATTTCATAAACATTACCTATGTCGCCAAAAAGCAGACTTTTTGGAGCTTTTATTCAGTTGATATTGTTCCATAGACTTGTGGTATGTGGGATGTTCATAGATAAAATGTCACAAACTTCAACAAATCAAACCAAAAGCTTGGTCAGGGCTAATCAGCTACGTTGTAACTAGCAACGTCAACACCTATGATTTTACTTAATATGTTTAATTTTTATAAACCGTAAAGTTATTTAGCAGAATCTTGCATTATGGATTAGTTAGCATGTAGCTGGTTAGCCTCCGCAGTGCCTTTGGACTCTTAATATTTGAATTTTTTTGCAAAGTCTATGGGAAAAACTAATGAAAATTTTACTTTCAGAACCAGAGCTAACTTGTCCCCCAATATGGACACAATAAATACTTTGTACTGTTCTTTTCAGGTCTGTGTGCTTTATATTAGCAATGATAGCATCTAAAATCTACACTGAATCACTATTACAGCTGTGAAAACCTGACATACCATATACATTCATTATATAGGACCTTCAGAGTGCACTCACATTCTCCAGCATTTAAACTTGACTTGAATGTTCAATACCCGCTAACATTAGCCTATACTTTCCACAAATATCACATCACATTTTATTTTCTTTCATATCTCTACTTTGCATATTGTCCTAACATTTCTCTTCTTCCTTCTGCACATATTTTGGTCAGGGCCTTCTTCTTGACAAAAATAGCCGGTCGGAGAGCTAGCATCACGCTACCTGTAATGAAACGTGACAGGGCTACGAACCCGCTATCTAACCTCGCTTCTCAACTCCTCAAACGACGCACACTTTTTTATGACAAACCAATCAATTCTATGCTATTTTTATACCCTCTATGAAGCTACCAATAGCATAAGACTTTTATTGGTTTTCGCCACGCTTGATATTCCGTATAATAATAATCATCCATCCATACTTCGCTTGGGAATGTTACAGATCCGGCTAAGCTAGTCCCAAGGGAAATCTCCCTCGGTGCTAACTTTGCTTTTATGTATTGCTATCTTATACTCTTGAGAGTGCTAATTAAGCTATTTTTTCTCTCTTTTTTAGCTAACTGATTTTGATAGCACGTCTCCGGCACGTGCTAAAAGTGTCATCTTCCTCCCACGTTGATGAAGATATCCTCAGAAGATTCCAGGCACCTATCTGTTCTTGTCTTTTGAATCCCCGCCTGATTGGTGACAGCTATTGCTTTTGAAAATGAGCATGATGTCGACGCGATGCGGATCAGGTAAGTGGCATTTTTTATTGCTTTATTTTTGCCTCCCATAATTGCCATTCGGTGCGCTCCCAGTAGCCGTTAATAATGTCCTGTAATGAGTTTTGACTTTACAATGCTCTGAGTGGCCTTTAGCAGCTTGTGTGAAATGTTTGTTATTTGTTGTTTATCCACCAGAGGGCGACGTGTGTACTGGAATCAGCCACACAAGCCCCAGGGAGTATTGGCTTCATTTGTGGCTCTCCTTCACATGCAAATCATATCTGTTTTTAACACTTTTTCTCTTCAGCAAATGCCAAATTTAATCTCTGGTGAATCGGCAAATGCCAAAAAAATGTAATTAGGATTCCGGATTTGGAGACTGCTGTGCCACAATGCAAGCAAACGGGAAAATCAAAGGTGATATTAATAAAGCCTTGTGCTCCTGAAGGACAAAACTGAATGGATGTGCAAGGAGATACTTAAAATTTCAGAGCGGGTCTATCTATAGTTAAATGAAATGCATTGTTGAAATTATTTTGATATTCATTTTTATTTTATTTTTACATATTCTCTCTGTCAAAGATTTATATTAATCCTCTGCATCCTCACCTCAGTTAACTTCATGTCTGCTTATAAATCTTAAGCTAGGCTTCCTTTTTTTCTGGGTAAAGTTAAAGCAGCCCTGATCAAGCTCTACATTTGTATACGAGTCTCTAGACATTGTGGAGTTTGCATGTTCTTCCTGTGTCTGGGTGTTTCCTCCTGACCAAGCGTAGCCCATGATTCGGAGATGGGTTCCTTGGTGTTCCACTGTGGTTGCTCGCTGCTGTTCTCATGTTCTCCGTATGAAGAATGGGTCAAATACACAAGACAAATTTCCCAGGGAGACCAAATGCACTTTGTAAATTTTCTGGCAGAGTGTCCTGGAATGTTCCACTGTATGACATTAACTTGTATATCTCACATTTATTCAATTATGTGTTTATACTGCAAAAGTAATACCTCAAAAAACATGTATTCTTACTGTGAGTGGGGTCACCTCTCCACAGATCTCACCTGTAACTGGTCCGGTCCTGTTACCTGCTTGATTCCATAGAGATTGATAAGTTTACCATGGAAAATTTCAGTCAAAGCCATAAAAAATCGCCATGGAGACAAGCAGATGATGAACCTTTAATCATTAAGCGCATCTATCTGTTAGCCACATGTTGGTAATAAGCTTGTTTTCTTTTGTTTTTATGAGTTTAAAAGTACTTCACCTCCACTCTTACCACCATAAAGTATCGGTAACCTCATCCAAGTGTTCAAAGTGAAAATGAGCGATGACTTGTTACGTGAAAAAATGAAATACCAAACGCAATGCTGTCGAATTGTAGCATATAAAAAGCTAGAATCCATCAGAGCGTCTCAACTGCAAATAATTTCATTTTTCATAACTTTGACTTCTTACATTCCAGCATCTACCTGTAGGGGTCTCTCCATCTCTTCTCCCCCTGGCTGTCTCACCACTTCAGATAAATGGCACCTCGTTAATCAAATCTGCATGAGTGCGCGCAGGTTGCCATGGCAATAATTATCAGAGCTGCCTAATTAACTTTCTCAATTGCTTAATGATATACGACCCTCTGAACTCCCTCCTTTTTTTTCCCCTCTAATCCGACTTGTTGTGTTTTTATTC
Organism: Periophthalmus magnuspinnatus; assembly: GCF_009829125.3. Classification (NCBI taxonomy): domain Eukaryota; kingdom Metazoa; phylum Chordata; class Actinopteri; order Gobiiformes; family Gobiidae; genus Periophthalmus; species Periophthalmus magnuspinnatus. The sequence continues at coordinate 25,142,662 of NC_047136.2, forward strand.
CTCCATTTTGGCTGGCCGTCGCTAACCCGTGACCGTGGAGATAATAGAAATTATGGACATATTAAATTCAGAGCCACGTCGTTCGCTGTGAGTCCATCGGCAAAGGACAGAGACTTCAGAATACACGGCTTTAAAGTTGACTGCTGCCCCGGTGTGCCACTGCGCAAGAACGGGTGAGGTTTATTTTGGAACTGCTTTGATTAAAATTTTACTCATTATACGTCACATTGGGCCGTATGAGTTAGAAAGGGTTTATTATCTATACACAAATTTTATAATCAAATATATCTGCTGTACAAATAACTGCTACAAAATACACTGCCTGGACAAAAAAAAGGCGCCACCTGGATTTAATTAAGCAAATAGGTATGAGGCTCCTGCAGTTGGTCCGATCTAGGTTCAGCAACAGAATGAGGTCAGCTGACACCTGAATATACTGAATGACCAGGTTATTCCATCAGTGTATTTTTTCTTCCCTGATGACACGGGCATATTCCAAGACGACAATGCCAGGATTCAAATTGTGACAGAGTGGTTCAGGAGCATGAGACGTCATTTTCACACATGGATTGTCCACCACAGAGTCCAGACCTTAACCCCATTGAGAATCTTTGGGATGTGCTGGAGAAGCTTTGTGCAGCGTCAAACTTGACCATCATCAATGAAACATCTCTGTGAAAAATGAATGCAACACTGGATGGAAATAAATGTTGTGACGTTGCAGAAGCGAAATCGAAACAATGCCACAGTGAATGTGTGACGTAATCAAAGCTAAAGGAGGTCCAACCAAATATTAGAGTGTGTGACCTTTTTCTGGCCAGGCAGTGTATTTAAAAGTATCATAAATAAAAACAACAATACTATTAATAATAAGTACAACATATAACCATTGGCGTCTCCGTCTTTTCTTCACGACAAACTATTTCATGTCTTAGACGAGAGGATTCTATATCACTGATGTCTCATTTACTGTTTACTGACAAACAAGTCAACTCCAATAAAAACATCTCCTCCTACGTTAATTAATGACGATAACGACGTGTACAGCAGCAAACAGTATTGTGCTTTTATAACTAAACAACATTCTCAAAGTGCTACAATGAGGCCTTTTTAATTCACTTACCACACATGCTGTAATTTTTCACTGCTTCAATGGGGCTGACCGACTGAAATATGGCTGCCAGTCCACCGCCAATTTCTCACAACATATTTATATCTACAAAAATGCTTTAAAGCGCTTTTCCATCTTCAAGCCTCTCAAAGTGCTTTACATTCCATACATAACACTCACCCATTTACACACACATTCATACCCCAGTCTACACAGACAATGGGAGGAAAGGTGAGTTAAGTGTTTTGCCGAAGGACACAACGACAGTATTCATGTGTGGAAGCTGGAATCACATCTCCAACTTGTGCGTCAGTGGATCTGATCACTCTCTACCAGTGATGTTTATGTCGAGACCGGGATTCGAACCAGTGAACAGACACTCTAACAACTGAGCTACTGCCGCCCAACAAAGGTGTCTTGCCCAAGGACACAGACAGTATGTAATGGTCAAACCGACATTCTTGTTATTTGTATCGTAATGCACTTTACAAGCTGTCCTGGTGTAGAATGACGGAAGTGTGCCAATCTACTCCAACAGCCCCTTTGTCCACCTCCAACACTCACACATACACCCACCATATTCACATAAAGATGGGTGAAGTGTCTTGCCCAGGGACACAAGGACAGTACTCGGTTCGATCTGGGTTTGAACTGCCAACCATTGTGTTTATGGACAAACACTCTACTGGAGCCACTGTCTCTGTTACTAATTCTGCGACTTCAAACTCAAATCCTGAGTATTATTTAATATCATAAAGTTTCCCCATCCAGCCGCCTCTGGTTCTTGTTTAACCGAGCCGCGGTGCTCCCGTCCCAGTGTAGTGTGTCTCTGCGTGGCCCGTACAGTTCGCCTCTCTGCTGACCCAGGCCTGACAGCTGACGGAGGGTTGGGAGCAGCGAGCAGGCCTGTCGTCTCTGATCATCCAGGCAGAACTCCGGAGATCCAGGAGACAGGGGGGAGCGTACCTGTGACAAGGCCCTGTCACGGCTGCTCTGGGCCCCCTCTGTCACGGCCGACGCCTCACCCCTCCCTCCGCCGTCCTCCATCCTCCACCATCACCGGGCTCCTGTCAACACGGGAGCCACTCAACAGCACAAATCACAAGCAAGTTTTACTCAGCGGATCATGGGGGGAGAAGTTTGGAGAGAGGGAGGGTGGTAGAGGTAAAAATGGAGGCTAGAAAGTAAGAGAGGGAAGGTGGATGAAGGGAATAAAGTTGAAAAGATGAGATAAGTTGATTAAATAAATGAAGGGGGATCACTTCATGGGGATGTGTAGATGAAATGGAACAACAGTCTTCCTCATTCTAAACTTGAATTATCTTATTTTATGAGATTTTTTTTAGCTTAGAAGTTATATTTTTGTTTTTGTTTTTTGAAAATTTTTGAGTAATTCTGTATATGCAAAGTGGGTTGTGGGTTTGACTCCCCCACAGTGTAGTTTATGAGTGTCCTCTGAGCACTCCAGTGTCCCTTATCAACCAAATCCCCTCGCCTGGTGAATCAGTCTCTCATTCTTTCTGTCAGAACGCAAAAGGATCTCGAAGCAGACAATAAAATCCGTCAGACAGTCCTTACCAACCTTACTGCTTTAGTGCTTTGCTCATTGATTTTCATTGAAATTCTTTTTTTCTATTCTTTTTTTACTCAACACCATGTTTTTGTTAGGAATGGACCATGCGTCTCTGATATGACAGGATGAGGATCTAGACCATAATGTGTGTAGTCTTTGCCCCTGTACTGTCCCATAGGGAAATTTGTCCTCTGCATTTTACCCATTCTTCAATGCCGCTGGGGCGTCTCCTCAGGAGCAGTGAGCACCACAGAACAGTGCTCAGGGACCCATTTTCGTGATGTTGTTGCAGGACTACACTGACTGGAGGATTTGACCTATGGTGCATGTTTTGGGTTGATGGGGGAAAGCAGAGTGCCCAAAGGAAACCCACACAGATACATGGAGAAACATGCAAAGTCCACATAGAAAGCCACACACCTAGCCACCATATCAGACTCTAAGTGCCACAGCCCATCAGTACAACTATTTACAATTTCAGCTATGCAGTACAGTGGCACAGTGACTAGCACTTTTTCAAGCAAAACAATTTTTGAGACAGATCCCTGTCCACTGCTCCTGTCAGCTTGAGTCAAACGCAGAGGACATTTCCCTACGATGACAATAAAGGCTAACTTTAACTAGGGATGCACTAATTCTCGTATCAAATATTGGCTCTGATACTGAAAAATTTGCTGGATGGGGTATTGGTTCCATGATATTGGTTAAGCCGATATACTGGATGAGTCTTTAACTGGATGAAGTAAGACTCATTTTGGCCCAGAACTTTCATACAAAGCTGTTCAATAGTGATTTGACAGATAAATAACAGTTGCATAACACAATTTGATTTCTTGTGTAATAAGTTCACTATGTTTAAAAGAAACAAATGCCATTTTCTGTCACTACGCTGGTATTGATTTATATTGGGTTTCAGCAGATACTTAAGTCAAGCTGTATTGGTGCATCTGTAGTCTAAACCTTGACCCAGAGCTTATTTCTCACACCTCACATTATGTATGCGATTGAAGGACACTGTGACTGTAGGCTGTACTGTGTGGGAGAGCATCTTCTCACATACCTCTAATGCTGATGTCTTGTCAATTTAGCCTTTGGTTTGTAGGGCACAACAAAGAAAATTCTCTTCTTTGATCACTTGACCTCCTGGATGACCCCTCTGTCCAGGCAGTCTGTGGTGGTCTGTGGAGGTGTGTGGAGGTCTGTGGGGGTCTATGGAGATCTGTGGAAGTCTGTGGAGGTGGGTAGGGGTGTGCGGAGGTGTGTGGAGGTCTGCGGAGGTCTGTGGAGGTGTGTGGAGGTCTGTGGGGGTCTATGGAGGTCTGTGGGGGTCTGTGGGGGCCTGTGGAGGTCTGTGGAGGTATGTGGAAGTCTGTGGAGGCGTGTAGAGGTGTGTGGAGGTCTGTGGGGGTCTATGGAGTTCTGTGGGGGTCTATGGAGGTCTGTGGGGGTCTGTGGTGGTCTGTGGAGGTCTGCGGAGGTCTGTGGAGGTCTGTGGAGGCTTGTGGGGGTCTGTGGGGCCATGCTTTCTTCTCACAGACTGCTCACATCTGGGATCACAGCTGGGTCAGGACACCGCAGAGAGCTGGCAGTGCTGGTGAAATTAACTTTGCCAAAAAAACCACACATCAGAGTGGTTAGCAAAGTGTTTCATATGCAGAGCTAAGAGTGGTACATGGCCTATGGTTGGGTAAAGTGGTCAAAAAAAAAGAAAAAAAGAAAATGAAATCCAGATTTAAAAAAAAAAAACTTTTCTTGACTCACCCTTGCGGCGCCCATTGGGTGTGGTACCTTTGGCCCTAGCACCAAACCTAAAGTGATGCCTTCTTTGTGTGTCAATGAAGACAGCTCCTGTTTTAATTGCAGCTTGCGTTCTTTTGTTGCCTCCGAGTCGGTGAGGAAAAAGTGGCGGGGGAAGATTATCTTTGTAACACCGGCGCAGCGTATTTGCTTCCTCTTGTGAGTGGATTTCATGCTTGAGAGTGCAGTTTGAAATAGGATTAGCAGTATGTGTCGGGTAGTGTTAGCTAAAGCTCTCTCTGTCAGGTGCAGGAGAGGAGACTGTCATGGCGTCGGCTTGAACCCTTTTCACCGCCGCACAGCCTCCGGGCGCTGCTTTAATGTGACTCAGTGTGTGCAATTATCAAACAAGTGTGAAGCAGACGCACATACACAGAGCTTAGACCTGTGAAGAGTCTGGTACCAAGCCTTTACTAATGCTAGTGTTCAGTGGGAGATGATCTACACTTGTACCTGTACTTATGAAGAGAGGAGAGGGTAGCAGCACAGCACACACTCCTCTAGTGTGAGGCCAAAGGAGAAGCTCTTGGACCTAAGTGAGCAGGTGGGTGGGTTTATTCCTTTGGGGACATAGATCCTTTGCTCCTCCTCAACCTCCAGGTGAGGGGAGTGGAACATCTGTGCTGGGCCTGCTGTACCCTCCCTGGAGAGGTGTGCAGGGCTCATCCTACAGGAGGAGTCCTGGGAAAATGGACAGAGGAACAGAGGAAGGCTCCAGGGACTGTGTCACGGCTGTGGGAAAGTCACAGTATTATTATTATTATTCATCTGAACGGTGGGCTGTGATATCTGTGTCTTTGCTCAAACATGGATTCTCACCTATTACATCTCATACATGGACTTACCTCTGTAGCCACAGCTGCCCTGGGGCAGACTGAGAGAGCCCTGGCATTCTGTGCCACAGATTCTTAAGCCAGATGGTGCTATGTCTAATGAAACACAAACCTTTCAATTAAGTGGTACAAGTTTGAAATGCTTTCCATTCTTCAGGAAACAAAATTATATTTTATATCTAAAATATAAAGCTAGAAGAAAAAAAAGTGTACTAGAGACACACAGATATGTTTAAATCAGCTGACCAGACACGTAACATCAATATCATGTGACATTTGAAGAGAGCAGTGTGCTGCAGAAACTGTCAAGGTATTTAGAAATAATAATAATAATAATAATAATAAGAAACCACTAATCCCAGAGACATGTTTTTTCTTCTCATGTACTGTCTTTTCTTCCCTTCAGGCCAGGCCAAAGTGCCTGTGTCTTCAGTCTGAAGGCTGTAGTGACAGGGAGAGGATGCTGTCCTGGGGCAGTGTTAGAGAGCACCCCCCCTCCCTCTGCTCCCCCAGTCTCCACACACCACAGCCTGTCGCTCCCTTAGAACACTACAGGACTGAACCAGTTATGTAAGTGCTCTGTGTGTGAGCAAAACAAAAGGTGACTAGTTTTAAAAATCTAATTTTTAGTTTATTTTTTCTTTACTAAATTCCATATGTGTCCATTCATAGTTTAGTTGCCTTTAGTGAGCATCAACAATGTAAATAATCATGGAAATAAATAAGAAACATAAATGAAAGTGTTTATCCAAACCTTTGACTGTTATTATAATATCAGGTCTTTAATCCACTAATCTGGTTTATTGGCATTTAACTATTATTGCCAGGTCAATATTAATCTGATTAACATGTCCCCCATAGTCTTATTGACAATAGTGAAGTGGGTGTGGAATCTCTTGAACGGAGCGAGAAGACAACAGCAAACAATATTAAACATTTACATACAAGATATTTATGCAATTAAAAACATTGAAAGGCATTTCCTTAAGAACAAGGGCACCAACTGATGATCATTATGTGGAACAGAGCATTTTAACTCTGGAAAGATGGTCCATGTATCAAATGTGCATGTATTAATCAAAGATGTGATTATATTTACTATCACACTTATTGCATTATACTGAGGAGGAGAACATAAAGAAGAAGAGACAAGTTTTTAAAATGTTTAGTATGATACCTACAGCAGAGAATACCCCTCCCACTCCCCCTTTGGAAAACACATCGATAATCTCGCAGTTTGAACGAGGAGCCGCTGGTAGACCTGCGGAGAAGAGGCAATTAGAGCTAACTCTGAGGACCATCCAGGGCCTGGAACAGTTAGCGGTGTAATGCTAAAGAGAGCGGCCCATGCTAACGGCACAGTAGGTGAGCGGACTGGTGAGTATAACCGCCAAATCAAAGCAATCCACCAGGGCATAAATCCTCCCCTTTAAGAGCTAACTTTACACACATCTTTCATTAGCCGGGCGCAGCGTGGGAGTCTGCGTTAAAGGAGCACTCTGTTTCATTTAAAAGTGGCGTAGGTGAATATAAAGTCAAACTGAACTGGTTTGTATTGGTGAAATTCGGGTAAATAAGCCTAAATTAAATGCTGCATTGTATCCAGCACGTGAACTAAGGCAATATTGTTTTTTTTCCCTATGCATATATTAATACATAAAGTTTTTTCCAGACATTTAGCCAATCTGCTACGACAAAGTTTGGAGAAAAGTGCCATTATGTCGCTTGGCTGGCTGAATATTCCACTTTCTTGCATGATCCAACATGGGGCAAGAGTGTCTCAGTGGTTAGCGCACTCATCCACCAACCCAAAGGTTCTGTCGTTCTGCAACTCAGCAATGTGTTTCATTTTCTACCTTGGCCAGCCACCCTGTTTGTGGTAAGAATGCATATTTTAGACCAATAAAATACCTGTAATTGAATAAATGCAAGAAAAGATGACAAGCAGAAAACTTACATGCTGAACTTTTATATTTAGCTTGAAATCCTCACTGCAATGTCCAAGATCTTGTGTATTGTTAAAATGGTAAATAGTTTGGGGTTTGTTTCGTGAGTGATTAAACAAGAGAGAAATGTGAGAAAATGTTAATGCCTTTGTGAGAAAAGTGTATAAAGTGTGTGGTGAGGGGTTTTACAGCAAAAAACTGAAGAATAATTGTAAAAAATAAAGCTGATACTTCGCGAATTTCACCTATTGTGGGTTATTTTTAGAACGTAACCCCTTGCGATAAACGAGGGACCACTGTAGCGCTTTTCTACCTCACTCAAAGCGCTTTACATCAAGGAACCACTCACACATTCACACGCAGATTCTGGGGCTGAGGAGGGTTAAGTGTCTTACTCATTTTATCAGTGACGTTTATGTCGAGAACGGGATTCACACCGTTAGCCTTCAGATCAGTGGACAAACACTCTACTAACTGAGCTACTGTCGCCCCGCTACTGTCGACCTGTGAAATGTTAGGGCGTCCCACAGTTTATTTCGATTTCCCTCGCTGATTACACCACTCCGGTCATGAAAAAGTTATATAAAAGTTGGATATTCGCTCTGTTTTTTGGACAACAGTTGGAGTTGGAGCAGTTGGTCACGTTAGCATGGAAACATAAAACATAAAAGCTGATCTGGATTCTGCGGACCCTGCCAAGTTGTGTGGGGTGTGGCATCCTACAGGACCTTTTACTAGAAGCCTAGTAATTAAATAGATTGTAAATGTCAAAATTATTTATTCCCAAGAACGCTCTGGTGGGATAATTGAGAGCTTGACATATGCAGTCATCTCATGCAACACTTTACAGCACTGCGGATTCAAGCCATTTTGAATCATTCAATATAGACTATTATGGTATGGAAACTCGTGTGGGTTTACAATAAATCAATGAATACACAATGACTTTCTTTTCTACTTTTAAAAACAGCAAAGATAATCTGCGCAGTTTTATATATGTATTTTTAAAATTCGACAGAACTCTGGTGTCTGAAAATATGAAACAAAAATAAATAAAAAATGAGTTAGTAGTGAAAATAAAAACTCTTAATTTAAAACCACAATATGCAAAAAATACAAATATATATATATATATATATATATATATATATATATATATATATATATATTTTTTTTTTTCATTTTGATTGTGTTTATTGCACTGAAAAACTCAAAAAACCATGCATCCTAACTGAGTGAGCTTGCATCGCCACAAACTTGACTCGTACTTGGCCTCCTCCTGCTTGTTTCCATGGAAATATTGTTCCTTTGCTGATAATATTCCACATTATAACATAAAACATATTAATCTCTCTGGGAAATGTCTCAAAGTATGGTTTTAACTCTCTATATCCATTAAATCATGTAGGTGACATCCCCTCCAGAAAGTTACACAGTGTACCTTTAGTGTAATCATTAAAGGTTTTGGTATTTTCATGGATTTAAAGATGCGCTGTGTAACTTTTTTGGAAAACAGTTTTTAGAATGTTCTATATATGTCATTAAACTTACTGTATCTATCTCAATGGAGGTCAAGGGGCAAGATCAGATCTGTGGAGAGGCGACCCCACTCAGAGAAAGAAATCTATATGATTCAATAAAAAACACACCTGTCACTTGATAAATGAAAGGTAGATCAGTTTAATACAATACTGTGGAACATTCAAGTAAAGCATGCAATAATATCTCATTGGAGACTAATTTAGGTGGCAGTCATCCCTCTAGAAAAGTTACGTAGTTCTCCTTTAATCGACACTGTTATGGAAAAAAGTTTACTGTTACAACTCTGAAAAAACACTATCTTTCTTCAATTATAATTTCTGTCCTTCTATTTTTGTAAAGCATTAGATTCACACCTCCACCTGTCTGGCTTGTGCATGTGTTAGCTTAGAGCGCGGTGGTGTGCTATGCTAGAGGGAGGTGGCTGCGCTGACAGTCAATATGCATATCATGAATATTTGATACGCAGAAAATAACAGGACAATGGATAAACACAAATCGCACATGAGCCCAGCTGGAACAAGCATTTAATCTGACAAATACCAGCGGAAAAGAAACTGTGACCAAAACACGAGTATCATATTTCTGCAAGACCCTGGTTGTGTGGAGCGTAGATACAGTGGGGTGTTTTAATTAGTATATAATCAGGTATCAATACTTCATTATGAAAGTGTGACGTAGATGCATATGCACAGGTGTGTAGGGTTGTTAAAGGTAATGGAAATCAGATACTACACGATACTATTGAAACGACATTCAAAAGTACAGCTGATAACTGATTTGAGCAAGTATTGATGCTAAAAAATCACATTCACAGGACAGAATTGAACCTTTCCTGAATCTTTAGAATGACCTTGAGCTGTATCAGAAAAAATATAAGCCACATAGACCAGTAAACACCCATGGAGGGATTACACAGATATAAGAAAGAAAAAGAAAGTACTAATATTTAGTGTTGAAAATGATACTCTATTGTCTTTTTTTAATTATCATTGTGTTATTGGAATCAGTATTGAGTATCGAGTCTTCTAATGTGTGTTCTGTGTCAACTTTTCTGGTACAATGTCTATCACTTGCTTGCTTCCATGGTTATTGGTTTGCTTGGAATGTTCCACAATATGACATTAAACTCACTCATCTTGCACAATTTACACATGTTTTATTGCTGTGAAAAACATGCATTATTAGTGAGTGGTGACGCCTCTTAGCAGATGTGACCTGTAATATGGCCTGGGGTGACTAGATGAGTTTAATGCAATACTGTGGAACATTCCAAGCAAAGCAATAGCATCTCCATGGAGACCAGCAGGTTGCAGACCCTCTACTAGAAAAGGTTGCATAAGTATTTAAGCTGTTTTGTGGGTAAAAATAAGGTTTCACAAGTCGATACTGGTGTAGTCCTGACTTGGTTTGATCCTGGTTTAGTTCTGCTCTAGTCCAGGTTTAGTCCCAGGTAATTCCTAGTTTTGATGTAGTGTGTGTTTGTGCAAGTGTGAACACAGCTTAATTCAAATGTCACCAATATAGCTGATTTAAAGTGTCACAATATACCGTGCAATGCATATGGAGCTGCTAAAGCGCTTATGCTAATCAGGTACATAATCATTTATTTGTAGGGTGTGTAATTCAAGGTCATATGTTAAAATGATTCGCCAGTACTGAAAACTGTATTGTGACTATGGAGAGTGCATACGGTTGTTGTGCCCCTGAGCAAGACACCAACATTGCCTTTTTCCATGACTAATTTGGACGGGTTAAAAATCTCCTCTGTAATAATATGTCAAATCACAGTGGCACTAGAATGGCATTAAATAAAGGTTTCTCTTAATAATGCATTAGTCTTGTAGAGCTCTGGAAGTTGATTTACAATTTAGTGCATTATTCATTCACTCCATACTCGAAGGTAATAAGATCCTATTGTAGCCACAGCTGCCCTGGGGACAGTGAATAAGTGTTATATCAAATTAACCATTAAGGAGATTGTGATTAAACCTTGTCAAAGTCTGATATCATCAAATCTGAAAAGCTAAACAAGACCAGGCCTGGTTAGGACTTGGATGGGAGAGCTCTGGGACACAGTGGTGAGATGTCGGAGGCAAATAACTGACATTGTGTCCTGGGGGTTTCCGTGGGCAAGTGCATTATTTTTGTCGCTGTATATTACCCAAGTAGGAGTAAAAGTATGATGTCTCTAAACTACTGAAAAGGTGACTCAAATATGCTTTATGTACTGGAGTAAATGTAATTAAGTGCCACCCACCTCTGAATATATAAATACACCAGTGTAAAATGCGTTCACTCCCTGCGGTGTTGCTTGTGTCTCCAGGCCACATGACCACAGTCTGGTCTGTCAGGTTGTAGTAATGCTGCGTCTCCCTGTGACTTATATGGGCAGGTCCACGCTCCATCACTTCCACTCTTCCTCCTTCACCCTCACCACCACCCCTCACACCCCCTCCATGCTCACACTGTTGTCATTCCACCCTGCAGACGTCACAGAATACTCCACAACCTCCTCTCCCAAACCGCACACAAATGTGTTTAACATTTGCTTCCTGTTTGTTCCAGTTTACAGCATCTTTCTGTCCACTCTTTTTTCACCACGCTAAAGGGCTAGTCCTTTTATAAAGTTCATGTGACATCACAACATTGTAGAATCCCTTAAAGCAACACTGCGTAACCTCAGGAGGTGGCACATCACCTGCATTTCAAAGGAAATAGAAAATTAAAATCATACTTTGGAACATTCTCCATAGAGATATACCTTTTTTCCATACTGTGTAATACACCCATCAGACCACTCTATCCACAATGTTTATGTCGATAGCTCGAACTGCCATCCTTTGCATCTATGGATGAACACTCCACCAACTGAAAGTCAGGTTTGTGGAGATGAATATAAGGTAAGATACACTTTATTGTCCCTATAGGACAATTTGTTGCTGGGGGAACCAGTCAGGAGCAGTGGGCACCACATTTCAAGATGTTTCACAAAGTTTGGTCAGGACTACCTTAGATATTGTGCATGTTTTGGGTTAATAGAAACTGCCTGGAGGAAGCCCACCCAGACACTAGAAGAACATGCAAACACCACACGGAAAAGCCCGGGGCCTGAGAATTGAACCCAGAACCTTCTAACTGTAAGGCTGAGTGTGCGTGTGCTGATTAAGGTAAATTAAGTAGTTACTAAGCCTCATTCTTTACAGTTTCATCATTATGAATGAAGTCTTGGGACCATGTTCATGTTTTATTGAGGCTAAAGTGTAGTTTAGCGTAGTTATAATTATTACCATACACAGTAATGCTTTTGTAGTCAAGTAACAGTACTGTTACTACAAAATACTGCAGACAAGCTCAAATAAGTGCAAATAAATTACTCTAATAAAATCACACTTAAGCCTCCGCAGCCCTAAAATCTCTCCTCTTCCAAACCCACGGTGCCATGTGTTTCAGATTTTCCTCCTGTTTGCCCTGCATCTTTCTACCCTCTATTCTCTCTCTCTCTGTCTCTATCTCTCTGTTTCTTTCTCTCTCTGTCTCATTCTCTCTCTGTCTCTCTCTCTGTCTTTCTCTCTTTCTCTCTGTCTCTTTCTCTCTCTGTTTCTTTTTCTCTGTCTCTGTCTCTTTCTCTCTCTCTGTTTCTTTTTCTCTTTCTCTCTGTCTCTTTCTCTCTCTCTTTCTCCCTCTTTCTCTCTCCTGTGGTTGCGTCCCATTGATGACTGGGCCCTCTTCATGTTGATAGGCCCATTTAGTCCTCATGAAAGCATTCCATTTAGGTGCATCTGAGGTTATGGTTGTCATTGACGACCAGCTGTCAGAGTGGTCGTCTTTTTTCACCGAGGGGAGGGGCCGTGAGGGGGTGGGGATAGAGCATCTATTGATACTTTTATAGACTAGAAGAGGCACCGTATAGCCTGTAGCGTGAGAGACATTTGCTCGTCAGAGGTGGGTGGAAGTAAGAGTAATGTAAGTAAATGTAACGTAAGTAAAAAATGTTTAGTAAAATGAGTAAGAGTAATTATAAGAGTCTGGGCGTAACATTTGATTTGATATTTACAAAGAATAGACACAATATGCATGGATGAATAGACACAATAAACCCCTCCCCGAACCGCCACCTTAACGTGGTGGAGGGGTTTGAGCACCCGAATGATCCTGGGAGCTATGTTGTCGGGGGCTTCATGCCCCTGGTAGGGTCACCCATGGCAAACAGGTCCTGGGAGACGGGTCTGACTAAGAGCGGTTCAGAAGCCCTTCATGAAGAAAAACACAACAAGGCCGTTTACGTCGCCCGGACTGGCGTTACCGGGGCCCCACCCTGGAGCCAGGCCTGGGGTGGGTGCTCGGCAGCGAGCGCCTGGTGGCCGGGCCTTTCCTCACGGGGCCCGGCCGGGCCCAGCCTGAAGGAACGACGTGGGGCCGTCCTCCCGTGGACCCACCACCTGCGAGAGGAGCCATGAGGGGCGGGTGCAGAGAGATCTGGGCGGCAGTCGAAGGCGGGGGCCTCGACGACCGGATCTCCGGACATGGAGACTAGCTCTGGGGACATGGAATGTCACCTCGCTGGGGGGGAAGGAGACTGAGCTTGTGCGGGAGGTTGAGCGTTACCAGCTAGATGTAGTCGGCCTCACCTCCACGCACAGGCTCGGGCTCTGGAACCCAACTTCTTGAGAGGGGCTGGACTCTCCATTTCTTTGGCGTTGCCCGCGGGGAGCGGCGGCGAGCTGGTGTGGGCTTGCTCATTGCCCCACAGCTCAGCCGTTGTGTGTTGGGGTTCACTCCGGTGAACGAGAGGGTCGCGTCCCTGCGCCTTCGGGTCGGGGACAGGTCTCTCACTGTTGTGTCGGCCTACGGGCCAAGCAGCAGTCCGGAGTACCCGGCCTTCTTGGAGTCCCTGGGAGGGGTACTAGACAGTGCACCAACCGGGGACTCCGTTGTTCTCCTGGGGAACTTCAACGGCCATGTGGGTAATGACAGTGACACCTGGAGGGGCATGATTGGGAGGAACGGCCTCCCCGATCTGAACCCGAGCGGTGTTTTGTTATTGGACTTCTGTGCTAGTCACAGTTTGTCCATAACGAACACCATGTTCGAGCAAAAGGGTGTCCATCGGTGCACGTGGCACCAGGACACTCTAGGTCGGAGGTCGATGATCGACCTCCGACCGCGTGTCTTGGTCACGTGGTGAAGAGAGGGGCTGAGCTGTCAACTGATCACCACCTGGTGCTGAGTTGGATCCACTGGCGGAGGAGGAAGCAGGACAGACCTGGCAGGCCCAAGCGCATTGTGAGGGTCTGCTGGGAACGTCTGGTGGAGCCCTCTGTCAGGGGGGTCTTCAACTCCCACCTCCGGGAGAGCTTCTCCCTGATCCCGGGGGAGGTTGGAGACATGGACTCCGAGTGGGCCATGTTCTCCACCTCTATTGACGATGCGGCTGCTCGTAGCTGTGGTCGTAAGGTCTGTGGTGCTTGTCGCGGCGGCAATCCCCGAACCCGGTGGTGGACACCGGAAGTAAGGGATGCCGTCAAGCTGAAGAAGGAGTCCTATCGAGCCTTGTTGGCTCGTGGGACTCCTGAGGCAGCTGATGAGTACCGGCGGGCCAAACGTGCCGCGGCTCGGGCAGTCACAGAGGCAAAAACTCAGGGTTGGGAGGAGTTCGGGGAGGCCATGGAGGAGGACTATCGGACGGCCTCAAAGAAATTCTGGCAAACCGTCCGACGCCTCAGGAGGGGGAAGCAGTGCTTCACCAACACTGTTTACAGTGCGAGTGGAGAGCTGCTGACCTCGACTGGGGATGTTGTCGGGCGGTGGAAGGAATACTTTGAGGATCTCCTCAATCCCACTGTCACGTCTTCCGAGGAGGAAGCAGAAACTGGGGACCCGGAGGTGGACTCGTCCATCACCCTGGCTGAAGTCACTGAGGTGGTTGGCAAGCTCCTCGGTGGCAAGGCTCCGGGGGTGGACGAGATCCGTCCTGAGTACCTCAAGTCTCTGGATGCTGTGGGACTGTCTTGGCTGACACGTCTCTGCAACATCGCGTGGCGGTCGGGGACAGTACCTGTGGAATGGCAGACCGGGGTGGTGGTCCCTCTGTATAAGAAGGGGGACCGGAGGGTGTGTTCCAATTACAGGGGAATCACACTCCTCAGCCTTCCCGGTAAGGTCTATTCCAGGGTACTGGAGAGGAGAATCCGACCGATAGTCGAACCTCGGATTCAGGAGGAGCAGTGTGGTTTTCGTCCTGGTCGTGGAACACTGGACCAGCTCTATACTCTCCATCGGGTCCTCGAGGGTTCATGGGAGTTTGTCCAACCAGTCCACATGTGTTTTGTGGATCTGGAGAAGGCATTCGACCGTGTCCCTCGTGGTGTCCTTTGGGGGGTGCTCTGGGAGTATGGGGTCCGGGGCTCTTTGCTAAGGGCTGTCCGGTCCCTGTATGACCGGAGCAGGAGCTGTGTTCGCATTGCAGGCAGTAAGTCAGACCTGTTCCCGGTGCATGTTGGACTCCGCCAGGGCTGCCCTTTGTCACCGGTTCTGTTCATTATATTTATGGACAGAATTTCTAGGCGCAGCCAGGGGCCGGAGGGGGCCTGGTTTGGGAACCACAGGATTTCATCTCTGCTGTTTGCGGATGATGTTGTCCTGATGGCTTCTTCGAGCCAGGACCTACAACAGGCACTGGGGTGGTTTGCAGCCGAGTGTGAAGCGGCTGGGATGAGAATCAGCTCCTCCAAATCCGAGGCCATGGTTCTCGACCGGAAAAAGGTGGTTTGCCCTCTCCGGGTGGGTGGTGAGTCTCTGCCCCAAGTGGAGGAGTTCAAGTATCTCGGGGTCTTGTTCACGAGTGAGGGAAGGATGGAGCGGGAGATTGACAGGCGGATCGGTGCAGCGTCTGCAGTGATGCGGTCGCTGTATCGGTCCGTTGTGGTGAAGAAGGAGCTGAGCTCAAAGGCGAAGCTCTCGATTTACCGGTCAATCTACGTTCCTACCCTCACCTATGGTCATGAGCTCTGAGTAATGACCGAAAGGACAAGGTCGCGGATACAAGCGGCTGAAATGGGCTTCCTCCACAGAGTGGCCGGGCGCACCCTTAGGGATAGGGTGAGGAGCTCGGTCACACGGGAGGAGCTCAGAGTAGAGCCGCTGCTCCTACACATTGAGAGGAACCAGTTGAGGTGGCTCGGGCATCTGCTCAGGATGCCTCCTGGACGCCTCCCTAGGGAGGTGTTCTGGGCATGTCCCACCGGGAGGAGGCCCCGGGGAAGACCCAGGACACGCTGGAGGGACTATGTCTCTCGGCTGGCCTGGGAACGCCTTGGGGTCCCACCGGAGGAGCTGGAGGACGTGTCCGGGGTGAGGGAAGTCTGGGAGTCCCTGCTTAGACTGCTGCCCCCGCGACCCGGCCCCGGATAAGCGGAAGAAAATGGATGGATGGATGGATGAATAGACACAATAAATAGAAAAAAAGAGCGCTGCAAGAAACACAATTGTTCAAATCATTTCATATTGTTGACATAAAGATTTTGTCACTAAGATTTACTCACAGTGGGAAGATCAAAGAATATTGTTTCTGAAAACTACTCTGACAAGTACAATTTCTTTACAGACGGGTACTACACTTCTGTGACGTATAAATCGCTTACACATGACATACTTAAATCACAATGTTGCCTTTTATATTCGCAGAAAACAACATAGTAACATGTTTAATAAGTTTTAGTACCCCCCTCCGTTTGCTCCCTGCGCTAAGTCACTCCCCCCTTCAGAGCGCTGTCACATTATGATCTGCGTGCAATCCGGTAATGAAACTAGTGCACATTCTGTCAGGTTTGTGAAGTTGTAGTGTACAGTTGTGCAACATGCTTTTGTATATTTATGGAAAATTGGACAGGATCTAACTGCTAACCGCAAGGAGGGGTTCGAATAGTACCCGGGGGAGATCGCTAAATACTCATGCATGGATGACATCTGTAACCTCTTCCTGCATGCTCTTGAGAAGGGAATGGTATTACTTGGTTCTTCTTTAAAAGGTTACTCAAGTAAATGTAACTAACCCACCCCTGATGCTAGTTTTGTGAGTTTTCTGAACCAGCAAATAGACGATATATCAAGACCGAAGTGGACAAGCAGAGTAAAGTCTGATGTGGTGAGACGATCAGGAGTAAAATCTGGTAAACCGAAGAATTCACAAGAAAACTATAATCATATGTAACAAGCTCAAATGTGAGTGGGACATTTGAGAAAGTTTGGTTTCGGGGTTTGGAATTAAGTTTTTTGTTTGAAGTTTGATGAAATTCATGAGGAGGTTACGAGGAGGCGGTGCGTTTGAGGACAGTCAGGTCTGTGGAACGCTTCAGAACTGCAAAAATTATGCTGTGTGCCGAGTGTTAATTTGAGTTATAGGACTAACATAAAAGACCAGCCGAGGTGAGGTGCTGTCTTCACAGTTTAAGTGCATATGACAGGTTATACAACAGACAGATTATACAAAAATACACAAACATTACTAGATTTGAAAGTGCACTATGTAACTTTTCTGGTGGAGGGTCTGCACATGCTTATCTCCATGAAGATTTGCATTTATTCAAAGCGTGTGTTTTTATTGCTCAAACAAAACACTTTGAAAATCAGGCATTCAGGGGTCACCTCTCCACAAACGTGTCCTGTAACTTGACAAGATGCTGGTCCCTGCTTGTCTCCTGGAGGTAGATATGTTTATAAATGTCATACTGTACTTTCTTGACAAACCATTAACATCTCCATGGACACAAGCATGTTGGCAGCAAAGTTACATAGTGAACTTTGATAAAAATCTGCAGTTTTCTCAAGTTTGACAATTTTTGGTGAAGTTTATACTATAATTTTCTTATTTGAGCTTGAAAAAGGAGGTCTTGCCCAATAACACAATGACAGTGTTCATGTGTGAGAGCTGGAATCGCACCACCAACCTGGGGGTCAGTGAATGTGACCGCTCCGTTAATGATATTTACGTCAAGAGCGGGATTTGAACCACCGACCTATAGATCAGTGGACACCAACACCAACTGGGCGACTGTGTTCCTTATATTCTGTGTACACTTTCGTTGATGACCGAGGTAAAGGGATTTCAATATTTTTCCATTTTTTCCCCTTCATTTCTTCACAAACTGTCTCTGTGATAATGTAAAACTATGACAAATATTCTCCGCAGGTTTTATCTCACAAAACATCACGCACTTTACCCTTACGTCAGTCCTCCATTTGCCCTCCTCGTTTCTCCATGCTACACTGTGGTCTAATATTTTGATCAAATAATCCAGAATTTCACAACTTTCCAAAAAAGCATCTGTTCCGAGTAAAGATTTTTCATTCATGTGGAAAAAACCCAAACATTTTTCTGCTCATATTCTTTTGTACAGTGCCATTTTTAAAATCCTCTAATCCGAAAATCCAAGTTGCTCTTGCCAAACTTCCCGAGCACATTGGGGTGTGATTCGTATTTACAAAGTGTTACTGTAAAATGATGTGGCATAACATTTGGTTAGAATTAAGCATGTTCTGTTTACCTGGCCAACCAGAACACACACTTTGACCAAGCTTTACAAAGACGAGTGGATCTGGAGCCGTCTCACTTTTCCCTGTGAGCTCTGTGTCGTAATATTCGAGTAAGTCCGAGTTTGTTCTGCAGTGGACGGTGTGGATCAAACAGCAGGTATTGGTCAGTGTGTGTGGGCTTTCTGAAGACTTCCACCTGGAGTCGCCGGTCCTCTGCTTTCGTTACTGCACAATTTGAAAAGGCCAGTTTATTTCCTTGATTTCAGAGGGTGCGCTTGACCAGCGGATTAACCAATCAGAGAAATCCATGGTCTGATCGTGTCAAAACAAACAAGGACAAAAAAATTCAAAAATTTAACACATAGATCTTCAAAATGGCATTGATTTCTGCAGAATCAACAAGTAAACAACCAAACTGTTATTTGTCTCAGGTGAACAAAGTTATATATTTTTAGTACTGAATGATTTGGGAATTTTTGAGAACAGATTTGAGACACATGTAATCCAAACTAGCAGCTGTCGTTGGGCCATCCCGAGTTAGGACAGAGGTTTTTCATGGTCCGATTCCAAACCCTTGAGCAAAATTTGTCTCGCCCCAGTACAGATATATCGTATACGCAGATCTTGAGGTCAAAATATGTCCGCTGTGAACTGCCTGCCTTTAATTATAAATCGTTTTATTGCCCGAGAATCAGTTATTAGCATGCTAGTTGTTGTTAGTTTTACTCCTTCACTCCAAAAATGTGTCTAAAAGTTGTAAAAAGCACTAAAAAACTCATTGAGGTGAATAATTCGGATGCGCTGAATGCATAAGATAAGTGAGGAATGACTTTGAACCACTGCAAACTGTTCTGTTTTTCACGTACAGCGCCTTTAAGACAAAACTTCAACACATATTAACAGATAACTTATTTTTTACAGTAGAAAAGTATTTTAATCAGCATTTATTTTATGTTATTTATTTTATTTTTAAGATTTTTACAGCTCCAACGTCCGACGCAGATGTTTGTCCTATTTACCAAAAGTGTGAAGGGGCTTCTAGTGTGAATTTTAGCTTTGCCAAATGACTATTCGTTTTACAGCCAGGCTTTAAAACGGCACAAACCAGCGGAAAATACACAGCCAAAATACCACTTCAAACGCTCTTCAAAATTTCAGAATTTTAAACCAAAATAGCCGCTTTTATGTTCTTTGAAGCTTCACATGTCTCTGTATTTAACGAGTCGTGGACGGGCAAAACTTTGATTAATAATAAATCAACTCAATAATGATCTATTTTTTAATTTGGTATTTCATTAATGATCCAGTCCGTATTTAATAAACTGTGACGATTTGTATTAGTTTTAGCCCAAGTAGATAAAAGTATAGACCAGTAACAATGAGGTAAACCTGTCTGCAATTAAATAATCTGGTGATAAACATTTACACTCACACCTGCACCTTTTTAATGTTTTAAATGGACTTAGATTGTTTGTTTTTTGCTTGTATTTTTCTGTATTTGAACAAGACGCTCATGAAAAGGAGAGTCTGAGTGCTCTCATTGGGCTTTCCCTGTGTAAATAAAGATAAAAAAAACAAAAAAAAAACAACCAAGTCCTTTAAGCCTACATAATAAATAGATAACTAAATACATGCATGCATAAATAAAAATAAATTCTTGTATACTAGCAAGTGTTTATACAATCACAGTCTATAGCTGATAATACAACTTTATAATGTAATTTGCAGGTTAAATCATTCTTTATCAGTGAAAAAGCCAAATCAACCTTTTTGGTCTTGGCTGAGTAATCCTACAATCACAAGTTGACAGTACTCATTACAGATAGCATAGCCACGTGTATAGTTTTTGGGGTAATTGTACTTTTTGTGGCAGATTTTAACCTCTGTATTTGTACTTGTACTTGTATTATTCTACCTACTTGTGCTTGATTACATTTAAAAACAAACCCCAGTTGTCCCAGTGCGGGGCTGTCTCACCTGTGTCTCTGCTCCTCTCTACAAAAACACACACAACACACACATAACACACACAACACACACATAACACACACAACACAGCACCACTCTTTAAAACAATGCATTCAGCTTTAAACTGTTCATGTTGAGGTTTTGCATAAAAGCGATATTTAAAATACTTAAATGTGAGATAAAAAAATAACTAGGCCAGACTAATACTTTGAGTTGCTCATGTAGTCTACTTTACTTATACTTAAATACAGTTTTGGCAGTAGCTTGTAGGCTGTGGAGTGCGTTTCTAGCCGTGTAGCTGTGTACTTTACACATTTTCAGTACTCTTCCACCACTGGTATTAATAATGTAGATGTACATAATATAGTCTACTGAGCATTTCGCGCAACAACTCATCTGATTGGGCTTTTGTCGCTGCTTTGTGCGCGTACATCGGCCCCGTATTGCGCCTCCCGTGCGCTCTCAGACAGCCCGGTGCTGTTGTGGAGGGAGGGGAGTGACTGGATCCGTGCGCTCGTCCAATTACACGGAGGCAGCAGCGGCAGAGCCACTTCTTTTCACTTCTTTCCCTTCAGCTTAAGTGGCTCCAAACCTTCCGAGACGCACACACACATACAAACACACACAGGCACACACGGGCTTGCGACGCACACACGTACACGTACACGAACACTCACAGGCCGGTCTCGTAGTGGAACGGGGAGCTGCGTCGCGATAGGAGGAGAGCCGCTGCCCATGTGACACGTGCGCAAAGACAAAGGTAGATTTCTGTGCCTCTGTCAAACGGCGTGCTTGGATCAGACGCGCGCGGGGGGAAGATGCTCCAGCTCCAAAACCAACGGGGATTTTTGACGCTCGGAGCTGCGTGCGCGTAGAGTAAATGATTCATGAGGTTTCTTTTAAAGCGCGAGGACTCGACTTGGGGGAGTAGAAGCCAGTGAGAGAAAGAAAGAATAGTGGAGTTTGGTTCCGAGAGGTTTTTATCAACTGTTGCTGCGGACACGTTGAGTGATATTGGTCGTGCGTAAGAGCGAGGCATCATGGAAGAGATTTTGAAGAAAGCGGTTTGGATACGCGTTTCCCTGCCCTGACGCGGTGGAGAATACCCCAGTACTGAAATATTTGTAACGTGTGAACAATACAATAAGGACGCAGTTGTTTTGGGGCGTTTTGTGACAGTGACCTTGCCTCACACCATGCTCATGATGATGGAGAGCGGAGCGATGGGCGCGCACTCGGAATTCGACGCTCTCTCGCACTCGCAGCCGTGCGCCTGGCCGCTCCTGGACGAAGCCACCCGGGGTCTGCAGGGTCTGGCCACGGTCAAGCTGGAACCGCCGGACCCGCACCACCTCAGCTACGACGTGCCCTCCTCGTGCAGTCGCGCCGAGCGGAAAGGAGGCGCGCCGGCAGACATCAAGCCGCCCATAGTGGCATCGGCTCCGGCCACAGCCTCGTGCATGTCCACCGTGGCCGCGTTGGACGTGGCCGGTCAGCTGCGTAAAGCCAAGTCGTCCCGGCGGAACGCGTGGGGGAACCTGTCGTACGCGGACCTGATCACGCGCGCCATCGAGAGCACTCCGGAGAAGAGGCTGACGCTCTCGCAGATCTACGACTGGATGGTGCGCTTTGTGCCGTATTTCAAGGATAAAGGAGACAGCAACAGTTCCGCCGGCTGGAAGGTAAGGGTGCACGTGAGGCTGTCTGACTGCCACAAGCACGCACACACGCGCAGGTTAATTACAGTGGACAAGAGGCGCACGTCCCCACTGGCCTATGCACAATCAAACCCTTAATAATCACCCTTGATAGTAACAATAAGAATTCTTTCAACATGAAGCTTTATCTTTGTCCTGCGTAAAGATGGAGAGACCCATGCCAAACGAAATACACATGTCCACAATATGAATGATCAAATCAACTATGAGCTCCTATATTCTTCACAGTTTATGAAGAATATATATATACAGTTTAACTAAAACACATGATTATCAATAGAATACAGTTTTAACAGTATTTGGCTCTGAATGAAATGATTCAGACACGTTTTGTCGCAAAGTTTATAATGGATTTCTGTAAGACTTTTGCCACATCAGGACACGTTCAACTCACGTCTGAAAATGATCTGTCAGTCTGTTCAGCTCAGTAGTTAAAGGTAAAACTATGTCTGTACCTTTTTCCAGTTTCAGACCTTACAGAAATACTTTAAAGGGCCCATATTACACTGTCTTCTGATCTATGTTATAATGTTTTTTCTCATCACAAACAGACCTGGAGTCGTGTTTTGTTTCATTCACATGTTTAACGCACAAACCCTGCATATTTAGGCTGAGTTCTTCTCTCAAACTGAAAATACTCTGTTCCACTTTGTGATGTCATCATGTGGTAATACAGGAAGTGCTCCACTGTGTTTTTAAACTCCACACACCTCCATTTCTAGAATCATTTGGATGATTTCAGGTCTGGATTTGCCAATCTCTGCCAAACTGAAGGTAAAAGGCAACCTAAAAACTACCACTTTGTGACGTCACAAGGTGGAACAGAGCATTTTGAGATTTGGAGATTTGGAGATGTAACTGACTAATAATAAAGTGTTACTCAAATGAAATAAAACACAAATCCGGGTATGTTTTCGATGAGGTTAGAACATTATAACATGGCTGAAACCTCACAAGAGTCAATTTTGCGTAATATAGAACCTTTACATGAGAATTACCACCAAAATCTGGCATTGATTTTGAATATTACAGATTTCATTTTGCCTTAGTTAAATCAGGAACAGACTGTACTCCCCATATACAAACTTTAATTCACGCACAAATGACGTAATTTAGTTATTAAAATAAATTAGCCAGCATTACATATTCTGACGTGTCAATCATTTATCTCAAACCACATCTTGGAACGCATGTATTTGACGCCTTGTTCAGAGTCGCTGTAATCTTCTATTTGAAAAGAACTAGACTTTACTCACATATGTTTTCAATGAGTGTTTGCCAGAGTAATATAAATTCATGATGACCTCGAATGCCTTTTCTTGTGTCACTAGTATCACTTCAGAATTCACTACAAGTAAAAGATGTGTAAACTTGACATTAATAGTTGTCTTTCATTTCTTTGGTTTGGCGAGCTATTTTGTGTTTTTGTAACCGTGTACAATTAAGACGTATTTTACTTAAAGCGCTCGTGTTATGCTATTTTCTGATCTATGTTTTAATGTTGTTTCCTCATCAAAACAGACCTGGAGTTGTGTTTTGTTTCATTTCACTCACAAAACCAGCATATTTAGGCTTAGGGAGTTCTTCTCTTAAACAGAAAACACTCTGTACCACCTTGTGATGTCATCATGTGGTAATCCAGGAAGTGCTCCACTGTGTTTTTAAACTCCACATACTTTGATTACAATCATTTGGACAATTTCAGCCCTGAAATTTCCGATCTCTACGGAACTAAAGGTGAAAAGTAGCTGCTAACTTGAGAATTACCACTTCATGACATCACAAGGTGGAACAGAGCATTTGGAGCTTTGTAGATATAGACTAATAATTACTCAAACATGTATGAAAGAAACTAAATACAACTCCGGGAATGTTTTTGAGAAGAAAACAGCATTATAACATCCCAAAGTTGTCATATAACTAAATATTTATCATTTTGACATAAAGAAGCAGTGTGTAACTTTTCTTCCGGAGGAGCCACCATCACCACCTCCTTGTCTCCATGGCGACATCAGTCCTTTGTCTGAAATGTTCCAAATGAGCAAACGTATCCATCTGTAGACAAGCGGACGACGCCAACGGGCCAAGCGACAGGTCAGATCTGCGGAGAGATGATTTTTTAAAAACAATAAAACATCTGCAACTGTACAAATGCAACAAAGAAAAGTTTAAGTAATTTAACGACACGCTGTGGAACAAAACACTAACATCACCATGGAGACAAGGTGAAGATGACAAGCCCCGCAGATAAAGTTTCATACTGCAGCTTTAAAAAAACATTGCGCTTTCAGCATCGCACTCATTCCGCTATGGTATTTCGATGCTGAACTACATGAGAGTGAATAAAAGTGTATATTTAGTGTCGGGTTTACAGTCTCTTCCTACTATCACTTAGCATAGTTGTTGGCTACATAATACCGGCCTATGGAGGGACGGTGCATGAGCGCTCTGTGTCCCGGTGTGACCAAGCCTGCGACTGTCTCCGAGGGTTCACCGGGTTCAGCAGCTCCTTTAGCGTGAGGAGAGCATAAGCCACAAGAAAGAAAGGAAGAAAAAATAAAAGAAACACTCCTCTCTTTGTTTGTGCTCTGTCGCTTTTCCCAACTATTCTGACGCATTCCTTAAAGGTCCTGTACCCAATTTATTTCCCACGTATTTATCCCAGCACAGATCAAAATAGGTCAAAATAAGTCTGTTGTGTGTTTTTTTTTGTCCGGTAACCAAGAAGTGCGTGTTAGCATGCTAGTTGTTGGTCTTATCGGTTTGTCAGAGTTGTGAAAAGTGCTCAGAAACTCATAGTGGTGAATAATTAGGACGCTCGGAATGCGTAAAGTAAGTCAGGAGTAATTCTGGACCACTGCAAACCGTTTAGAGTCAACGAAATTTTGTTTTTTATGTTTTTAAGATGGTAAAAATTGGGCACTGCGCTTTTAAATGTTCTGACTGACTCACTTGAAGGTTATGTAACATTAAAAGTATGGAACAATGATGGCAACCTTGATCAGATTTTCGAGATTGCATAATTCATGAGCAAACAGATAGGTCTATTGTCTATACGCTATGCATTATCAACAGAATATTTTTGTTTGAAACATTTGGCCAATAAAATAATATAATACTTGCACGATCGCTACAGATTCATAATTAGCTGCAAGAAAGGGAAGAAAAAATACTCCTCTTTCTCTCTGTCTGTCTGTTCGTGCGCTGTCTCTTTCCCGAAGTATTCCGACGCATTCCTTAAGTATTCCAACCGGAGCGTTTGTGGGTCAGGGCAGGGACAGGGCAAGCCTCGGAGATTCCTGACCCGAGCGTCACCCTGTCTCCGCTTGGCCCTGAGCTCCGGATTAATCATTGGAAAAAAAGGAAAAGAAAAGGAAAGGAAAACATCTCAAACCGCTGTCTTGTGTCTTATTTTACGGCTGATGGGAACAGGGGTGTTCGAATGAGAGGGGGGGGGGGGGGGGGGGATCAGGTGTAATACAGGGTGCCCAGTTTTTGCGTTTTGCGTTTATCTTATGTAAATTCAGAGCAAATTAATTTTAGCAGTTAGTTGCTAGCTTTTTGTTTTTTGTGTGTGCATTTTGTTATGAAAATAATGATTATTTTATACACTACCAGTCAAACGACAAACCATCTCATTATTTTTTCTTTATTTTTGTACTTTCTACATTCTACATACATACAAAAGACATGGAATATATGCAGTAAGATATATGGAATTATCCTCCTGAGACCCCAGCTCTTGCATGGCTTTATTAATTTCTCTTTGTTATTTGGGCTGATTGGGACCTGATGAATGTAAAAACACAGAATTATCCTTTTACGTTATGTAGTTTCTGAGAAAAATTATGTCCACATATGAGGACATTCGTTCTACGTTTTAATAATTTTGATAGAACATTTGAATAATGATTTACAACAACTGTTTACTAAGTGCCTGAACACATTTGTCCTGATGTAAAAACTATTTTTCCTCTTGGAACAATGTGGCTCATGTGAAGTGCTGCTGACAGGAGCAGGAAGACATATGCCTTTAAAAAAAAAAAAAAAAAAAAAAATAATTCTGAACATTCTTGCATTGTTGCTGCTCTTCTATGCTGTTCTTCTTTTTCAAAAAAATTGCATTGTGACCTAGATGACCCAAAATGTCCCAGGTCCCAAGAGGTTAAAATCCAAAAAAGATTGTAGATTAGATAGTTTTTTAATATATTTTCTATCTAAATCCTCAAAGTAGCCACTCTTTCTTTGCTGAAAAAAAAAAAAAAATCCTGTTTTGTTTTAGGGCTGAGGGATATGGGAAAAAAATTAATGCTTTTTTTCCTTCATACTGATCGATTTTTGATTTTATTTAGTCTTTTTTTTCAAAAAACCCAAACATATCACTAACGATTAGACAAGCTTTAACCACCATCTTCATCTTTCGATTAATTGCCCAACGTTAAAATATTGTCAATCAGCTGTTATTGGTAGACACAGTGTAAAAGTACAGATATGTTTCTTAAAACTGAAAAAAATACCAACATTTTGAGGCTCAACAACCCAAATTTGTTCTCTACGAAGCAATTTCTATTTATTTGTTCCAGTTTATGACACTGTTTTGCTCCTGATGTATGTGTACTTATATTTACCACCTTCTATAAACTGACCAGGGCTTTGTGTTGTATAATCACGCGTTTTACTTATTACAACCTGTACACCATTTTCCATCATTTCTCTACTGTTTCACATCACAGCAAGACTAGCGACAAAGAACAAAAACAAACAACAAGACTCGGGTGTCACGGCCAACAGATGTAACTCCAGATTATCCCTTAAACTCAAATTAATAAGAGGTTAATCTAATCGACTACCACATGTAATCTCTTTAGCTTTACCATCGCCCATTCTGCCGCTGCTGCTGTCACTGGATTAGGCTCTTTGTTTCCCAGTCTAACTGCGCTCCGGGCTTGCATGGGAAAGTTGAGTTCCCCTGGTGTTCTTGCACTAAAGCACTTATTCCAATGTCCGGTGCCAAAACACTCACCGCCAGCTTCAATCAAGGCCGTATCGTAATAAACTGAGTGCTAACAGATGAGGTAATGGTGTAGCAGCTGTAAAAAACAAATAGGTGAATTTACAGTAGTTTACAATTAAATAAAAATGCGCGCTAACTGATATAGATGGTGCAATAGTAGTGGAGTGGGTGTTTGGCGATGTTTTCAGGGTTAGACGAATAATAATGGCAACGCTGTCTGTTTCAATGGGGGCTACGTACGACTAGTTTATGCTTGAACACTATACATATAAATAACCTGTAACCTAGCGACAGAGCGCAAGTGGTTAAAGCACTCGTTCTCCAACCTGAAGGTCAAAGCATGGACGTCGGACTGGGAGGGTAAAGGCGACCGTTTACCCAGGGGCCCAGTGCAGTGAGGGGCCCTTCACAAAGTCTCTAATGGGCATTTTTAATTAGGAAACTTGTAGTGCGGGCCCCCCAAGATAATCCGTACCCAGGGCCCAGAATTTGGTGCTTACACCCCTGCGTCAGAGCTTCAATTCCTGTTCGCACCCATCTTGCTCATGAAAAAAGTGCGAGTTGTTGGGGGTGGTCCGAGGGGACGATGGTGCATTAGTTATTTTTTTAAAAGTTGTGAAAAACTTGAACAAAACTTTGACTGTTCCATGTCAAATAATGTCAAATTATTGTTGGATTAAGCCCATATAAAGAAGAAATTAATACTCCTAAAATAAAAACTAACTAACTAACTAACTAACTAACTAACTAACTAAACTAAAAAAAACCCAAAACAAAACAAAACAAAACACACACTCACACACACACAAAAAATACAAATACAAATAAATAATAATAATAAATAATAAGAAGAAACCCAGGAAGAACAATGCCCCTCGCCATCACTTCGTGAGTGGCGAGGGCCAAAAAACAAACAAAAAAAAACAAAAGAAAAAAAACACAAAAAATACAAAAATGCCCCCAAAACATTATGATAATTTGTAAATAAATAACTTTAAATAATAAAATAGCTAAATTATTATTGGTCAACAGTATGCAACCTTAAATATGATCAGAAGTTGCATCAAGTAATTAATAAACTGACTAATCCATAGCCTATATTAGCTTAAATCAGACGCATTTTGATAGAACCATGTGTCCAAGATTGTAGCATCTGAGAATTATACAAAATATTTAGCATATTCGTACTAGCTTGATCACTACAACAGTTTCTTAGTTAGCCTTATTATAACAGACATGTACCAAACCCATCATTAGATCCCTTACATCCTCAGTCCCTATGGAAGACCTCACCAGGGAGCGCTTCGTTTAAAGATACCACCTGTGTAGCGCTGAAAAAGTTCCCATGACAACAGCAAATACAAATCGTTCCATGTCTTTTGTCACTTCAACTATATTGTAATTAACAAGTATGGAACAATATTTAATTAAAAACACTGAGCTACTACAAAGAGTAAACTGCAAGTCCTTATGATTGCTTTTTCTCAAATTAACTCTTCAAAATATTATATACAACCACACTCTTATAGTTATTTAGTCTTTTTAAATTGTCCACTGCAGCTGTGCCTCTGCCTAAATTACGAAGTGCAAACCGATTCTACTTTGCACCAGACCAGTGGCTCATTTTGGAAGAGAACACTATCTGATACGTCTGTGGGAGTTTAATCAGGAGGCTACCAGGGTCAACAGCACTGCATTAATGGGATTTTTAAAAAGGCTCCAACGCATTGCTACGTTAATAAAACAACACAAGCCGCTCGCAGATTTTGATTAATTATGAAATTTGGAGAGGCTTACCGATGCTGTTCATTTTTAGAAACCAGTGGAGGAAGTGAAAGAAGTTTTTGAATTGCAGAATTTTAATTATCACACTACCTTTTTGAAAATTTGGTGGCGTCGTTCCTGTTGCAAAAAGACCGTATTATTGTAATTAAAAGCAGTGGGGGTGAAGTGTCTCGCTAAAGGACACAGTGACATGTACATCGTGAAGCAGGTATTGAACCAGCAACCTTCTGTTTCTTATCATCCCATTTATTTTCATACATACACTGGAATTTTTGTGTACTTCTTTTTTTTTCCCAAGAATGTAGGCCTTTCATTTCCTGTGGTCTTTGCAACACTCTTTTCACAGGATGTGGTGACACACTTTAGCCAGGGCATCTGGCTTAAAACCTCTCCACCACATTTGTTTTTTTATTGCCAAAATCCACAAATATGTCTTAGTAAATTAGAAAGATCGAGGTAGGAGTTGATGACTTCAGAGGTCAAAGAGAGTGTGAGGAGGCTGATGATTGTGCTGCTGCGATAGAGACGTGAGAGTCCTTCAATATGAAAAGCTTGTGAGATAATGATGGCTGGCTGTGATACAGATAGAAACGTGAAAGAAGATGAAAGATGGGATGAATATTGGTACTGGTATCAGTAATATCAGAGAGGTTCAATATTGAAGATTTTTAGCTGAAATTTGGCACCAATATTTTTTTTAGGCAACCCCAGTCTCTGTGTGCCCATGTGCCATTGTCTTTGTGAATAGACTCGAATAAAAATGGAAATAGAAGAGCGTTATCTGCAGGGCCGGCCCAGCCAATAAGCAGACTAAGCAGCTGTTTAGGGCCCCATGGCCACCAGAGGGCCCCCAAGAGCCCATATATTTATATTGAAAATAATATAATATGTAAAGTTATACTAGAAACAGTGCTCAAGGGTTTACAGCAGCATAAATATCCCTCTTTAAAAATTACATATTTTTGTATTTTTATATATAGTAGCAAAATATCTGCTGTCTACATTTGTTTATCTGTGTTTACACCCCCGAGGTGATGTACTTTTCAATGGCAGTCAGATTAAAATATTTCAGTCTTTTGGTCATATAAATACAATTGGACAGGGTCATAAGCTCGGGCCGGCCCTGGTTATATATGTCTTTATGTTTACAAAGTCCTGTAAGAAATCATGTCAGATCCAAGATAAATACATTTTGTTATGTCACATTATCACATTTTTCCAAAAGTTAAAAAAAACGTTTATAGTTTCTTTGAGGTCTTTGTCTCAGTCTCAACATGGGTAAGTATCACATATCAGCTCAAACAATGCATATTTGAGGAAGGGATTGTTATATTATAAACTGAAAGCAGCCTGAGAGCATAGTATTGTCCATTCCAGTTTAGTCACTTCTGTTGTAGGGAGTATTATATCTCTTATGATGTAGGCCAAGATAACAATAAGGACTGAGCTGGCAGTGTGGGGCTGGCACAGCACAAAAATAAAGCTCTTTATTAGGAATGAAATGGAATATCTATTTGTGAACCTATATGTGGACAAAATGAGGTTAAAAAGTGTTCCTAAAACTAGCTACTCACTCATGGACAGGCCAAAGTTAATAAGTTGATATGTATTTAAGTGGTACAATTAAACTCACAGACCCGCCCTCACTCTCTCCTCTGCTATGGAGACGTATTAGGATTCCCATTAATCTCAATCAAATCACCATCCTTTTCAGCTCAACAGCGCACTCCAATCTTATCGCTGTGGGCTTTTTCAAATTGGATTTTAAGGCAGGGGCTTAATTCGCGGGCCTTGTTTGTGTTCTGTCCCAAAGATGCCCGGCGACTGCCCTTCCCAGCTTTGAATAAGCCGTCTGATTGGTCGGTGCGTAGAGGGAATATGATTGGTCGGAGAGTGACAGCAAAACAACCTGATTTGGTGAAAAAAACACAGCTGAATAATAACAGAAAAGAACTTGTGCTGTGAAATCACTATTGGTACAACAACATGTTTTGATGCTATCTGAGTCTTTTTAGGCAAATCATTGTTAAAGAAGCATCTGGGAACTTTATGGTCTTCTTCAAAACAAGGGCGTTATCTCTCTCTGTGACGTAAGCTGGTTGGCTGCTGAGAAAAAGCATTACGCAACTTGTTCTTACATTTTTTTTAAGGAAAATTCATAGGCATTTTTGGAATGCTGGTTTCAAATCTTTTTTAATTTTTTTTTTTTTTTTTTTTTTTACATACAATACATACTTACAATTTAACTTAACTTAACTTTCCCACAGAATTTCAATACATTTCAGATCAGTTGTCAATGTCAATAAAAAAATTATAAAAATAAATAAGTAAATAAACAAAACAAAATAAAATAATAAATAATAAATCCCTTATTTTTTAGAAGGGTTACCACTTGCCAGTAACACTTACGTTATTGCCATTTTATACAGTGTCATAATCTTCACTCATAGTCTAACCGGAGTTGGAAATATGGAGATAGCGTCTTGCTCAGGTACACAACAAAAACAGTATGTGCTTAGCGAGTGTCGAACTGGCTACCCTCTTGTGCATGGGCGAAAACTGAACCCACTGTGCCACCATCATTTTGATGTTTGTTATTGCACTTTGTCGACTCAAACGCAGTCAGCACACCCAAAGCAAATCTCGTTTAAGGGGGGGAGGAGAGGGGCTGGTTAGGCGCTGTACTTGGGCAGGGATGGGGCAGTGTGGGAGGAAAATAAGATCCAGTTGGTCTATTAAAAGCAGTCTTTAAGAGCGCTTGTGTAATCCTGTCTGAAAGGCCCATTCAGCCAAGGGCCCCTTTGTCTTCATCAGAACAAACCAGTGGCCTTGGAGCCTCCATAAATACACACACATTTACACTGTTCTAATTGTCTGTTCGTACAGGGGCCACTGGATTGTTTGGATGTCAAGAGCTACGTAGATAGATTTTTAAAAGTGAGTTACATTGTTGCTCCATTATTTTATTTTATTTTTAGGCTAGGATTCAAAGTGACATGAGTCTCATTCTGGTAACGTTCAAATTTTATTAAAGCTGCACTATGTAATATAATGCAATGAGTCTCTGCTACCTGCTTTGCCTGGAATATTGCACAGTATGGCATTAAACGTATCCATCTCCATTGATCAAGTTACACGTCAGAACTGTAGAGATGACCCCTCCACTCTCGAAGTAAGAATGAGTTTTTCCAGCAATAAAAATGTGTGCAATTGAATTAATGCCAATTTGATAAGTTCATGCCACTATGGGACATTCAAGGCAAAGCAATAATATCTCCATGGAGACAAGTATTTATGTACATTTTCCAACAGAAACGACACAATGCACCTTTAAATTTGTCCTGAAATATTCACAATAACATAACTGCAACGATTTATATCATATGTAATAGGCTCTGTGCACAACAACGCCCCGGCAACCTGACTGTTAGCGCCGCTACTTCCTGTCCGGTTTTATCTCTATGGGTTTTTTGCCACGTCACGCTAAAATGAAAAAAATAATTAAAGATAAGGCAGTGGACAGGGAGCTGCGGGTGGATGTTACTGACAACATGTTAAATTCTACAGAGATAAAGCAAATACTTCACCAGAGGATGTTTACGTCTCATTGCTAACGCTAATGCTAATTTTGAGGCGTAATAAATAGTTAAACAACACCACAAACTGACGTATTCCTCATGTAAAAACAATGGGGTTGTTTTTATTTTAATACATTTGAATTTTAATAGATATAACAATAGGTAGCCAATTGTTATAGTATTGTTATAATTTGTAATGGACCTCTACCCGGAGGTGCCACTCACTCGGTGCGTCAACTGTTTCTTCCCTCGTTTTTTCGCACATCACATTGTCTTCGCACTGCCAGTGTTACACCTCATGGATTACGACTTGGCACGTATCAGATTTACAAGTGTTAAGAGGTACCTTTACATAGCCCAATGCATCAATACCACTTCGTTTGCCAGCACTTGTCAGGTAGATATAGCACACGATTAGAGGCGATCCGATTGCCAAAAGGGGCGCGAGGAGTAGTAATCATTTCAGTTTGCAATATGGTTCGTGAGCTAAGCATTTTTTTTTTTTGGGACGTTTTTTATTGTTGCTAGATTAAAGACGCTGAACCTGATTTTCACAGAATGATTTCATTTTGAAGAGGGAGTATTTCAATTCTATAGGGCAGCACATACATGTTTAAAATTATATATTTGCAGAAAACGTTTTTGATAATTTAATAACTTTCATTCGAGTTTCCTTTTCCTATGCTCTCCGTGCTGTCACTCCCCCTTCAGAGTGCTATCACACCACAATCAGCATGCATTCTGTAAAATAAAAAAAACAAAAAAACAACAACTATAGAACATCACATCAGGTTTGTGAAGTTGTAGTATATTGTTTTGTATTCTATATCTATGTAAAACTGTTGTGCTGGAGCATGGCGGAGCGTTGGACAGATCACGTGATTACTCATACATGCATGAATGATACATAAAACCACTTCAGGCATGTTTTTGGTGACGGAACAACGTTATAACATGGTAGAAAGCTCCAAAAACCTACAAATTTTGCACAATACCGCCTCTTTTATGAGTTTGAAGTGGCCCAAAGTCATTCCTCACTTACTAATTACTCACCGTGATGAGTTTATAAGCACTTTCAGCAGTTTTTTGCCACCACGGTAATGCTAGCAACATCCTGCACGCTAACAGCACACTTCCTGATTCTCTGACAATAAAACGCTT
Source organism: Periophthalmus magnuspinnatus (assembly GCF_009829125.3). Lineage (NCBI taxonomy): Eukaryota > Metazoa > Chordata > Actinopteri > Gobiiformes > Gobiidae > Periophthalmus > Periophthalmus magnuspinnatus. The sequence continues at coordinate 25,176,219 of NC_047136.2, forward strand.
TGTTCTTGGATGCAGACAGTACACAATTGACTTATTTTGATCCCAAGAGCTGCTTATACAATATATCTGTACGAAGACAAAGGCAAATTTAACTCAAATAAATGGAAAAAAAATTGGGTACAGGCCTAATAGCTCAAAATTAGAGCTGTTCTGATTGCCAAAGGGGGCACTAGGAGTTGTAATCATTTGAGTTTCCAATATGGTTCGTGCAGCAATTTTTTTTTTTTTTTTACGTTTTTATTGTTACTCTAAAAAGATTAAGAATGCAGGGTTTGGCAGTCATGGGCGAAACATTTTGGAAAACAATGTAGGCATTATTAGCAACAGCTGTTTCCAGTCTTGGATCCAGTTGGCATGTTATTGGTTATGCCTGTTGAATTAAAAAGCACATTTGATACATTGCAAAAAGATGAGAATAGCTTGAAGCGTTGCCTACTGACATTATGTCCTCTGGCAAGACACTTTTTCCTGCTTGTGCATGGAATGTGTACGGGACTGGGGCGAAACCAAAATGCACTGCGAACTGGGGTTTCCAAAAAGTACTAAGGCCATTACTTTATTATTATTATTTGATTATGTTTAATGGTACGCTGTGCAACTTTTCTGGCAGGCGATGAGCCATTTGCTTGTTTCCATGGAGATGTTATCACCTTGTATAGGTTGATCCACAGTATGTATTTATAGCATTTATTTTATTGCTCAAATGTATCTAAAAAAGCATGTATTCTTACTGTGAGTGGGGTCGCCTTGCCGCAGATCTGACCTGTAACTTAACGCAGTGGGTGACGTGCTTATTTCCTTGGACATAGGTAAATTTAATGCCATACTGTGGATCATTCTAGTCCAGACCTACATAATGTACCTTGCTTTATTTTCTACTTATGACATTTTGATAGCGTCTTTCCTGGACACTTGCTATTCTGCTTATAATTGGGTCTATTTATATTGCAAACAAAAGCCACAATGCAATATGACTTTGTACAATAATTTTATTTCAAATTGTCGTATCAGCCAATTATAAGTTAGTCAAGTGTGAACAAGGTTAATGCAATAATGAAACGTGGGGATCAAATGTTACACCAAATCCTTCCATAGCAGCAGCATCTATCCCTGTTCACTGCTGTGGGCTGTGTACACTGAAGAATGGTGATTTGTACATCAGTTTAATAGTTGTTGTCATGGTGATTAATTATTACCAGGTTTTTACTGTCTTAAAAATATGAAAAACAGAACTAGTTCATTTTAAAGTTATTAGTAAGCATCGTAATTAATCACTGTGATGAGTTTATAAACACTGTTCACAACTTTTAGAGACTAAAGCGGAGTTTTGTTGTCACGGTAAAGCTAACACAACTAGCTTGCTAAAGTGCACTTCCTAATTATGGGACAGTAAATAAAATGCTGGCAGTACACAGTGGACTTATTTGCTGCGTCTATACTGGGGCAAGCCAAAATTTTGCGCAAATATGTGGAAAAACAGGGCCCTTCATATTTTTTTTTAACAGAAGACATGGCACTGAAAATATAAAAAATATATGTATTAGGGAGGTTGTCTGGAAAAATAATCTTCCAATCCAAATTTCTTTCTGAATACCTATTGTGTTATGTAAATGCATCTTAAACCAGGAGAAGACCAATCAAATTATACAATATGGAGTATGCAGATGTTTGTTGTCTCTGCCAGAGTTGAAATAGTCTCATTTCAGACACATTCCTTTATTAATATATTTATCTCTATATACACATCTGTCCCACTGTGATTGTGCACTAATGGAATCTGGTAACTTCATGGGCAGGAGGATATGTTCAGATGTGGTTCACGATTATATTACATGTTACAAGCAAGATTGTGATGTCTTTCTTAGATATTTCAATTTATACAACCTCCAAAAGCTGTGTTTAGTCTACAAAAGTATGTGGTTCTGTTTCAGTTATGGGGATTTTGGTCTTATTAAAACACAACACAGCTATTCATATGTTTCAGCTTTCTTCTATTGACACTTTGCAGTCATATCATGCTGGGGGTGCTCTGTATGCATCTCCATTGGTGGAATGTTCAGCAGTTGCCATGGTGACACAATGCAGTCATTAGCAAACGCAATCAAAAAGTTTTTAAATAGTCTGAAACTCAAGAAAAAAATGGATTTAAACAACACATTTCCAGGAGCCTGTGGTGAGTCTGAGCGTTCATGGTTCTGTTTAGGCGTTTGATTTTCAACAGCAAAGGTGAGAGTGACTAACTGAAAAACTGTTGGCTAACGCTAGCTAGCCTGTGACTGTAATTATATGTGAGAGACTTGTTTAAGCGCACAAATCATCTCAGCTGTTGTAGTCCCAACCAAGTCAGCTCTTTCTGGTCAGACTGTGTTAAAATAAAACTCACATTAAGTCTAACTTGAGTAACAGCTTTAGACAGAGTGGTGCTTCCAGTTAGCGTCACACCCCCATGGAATGTTGATGACATTAGCGGCAAAGTGTCATTACGCAACATTTTTTACTGACTGAGTATTTCCCTTTGAAAAGACAGAATATTTTGTTTTGAATTGTTTATCGCTATGGCAACTGGTGGGTTTCAGATTCTAAAATGTGATGTTTTCATTGTACTTTGGCATGAAATATTCAAAAGGTAAATGCACAAATGTTGAACCTGATCATTTCTATCAGTGACTAGACCCAAAAACTCACAATTTTACAACACAAATCTGCATTTTAACCATTTTAACCATTGCCAACAGTAGCTCAGAGTGTCAGATCCACTGAGCTGAAGGTTGACGGTTCGAATCTGGCTCTGGACGTATAACATCACAGGTCGAGCGGTCAGATCCACCTGCTCCAGGACTGCAGATGGAAACAGGCTTTAGCTCTTTTCTTTTATGAGATTAATGCGTTTGCACCAAATAAACCAATAAATTAAACTAAACTGACCCACAGTTTGGCGACGCAATTACAACTCCCACAGATGAAGGCTGTTGTTGTGTCCTTGGGCAAGACACTTAACTTTAAAGACACTCGCCCCCAGTGTCTGCCTACACAGTATGAATGTGTGTGTGAATATTGGAGTGGTTCCTTGATGTACAGCGCTTGAAGGTGCAAAAGCGCTAAATAAAAACACGACCATTTACCATTTATTAATTTTAGCTGCTCCCATCTGTATTAAATATTGGCCCATAGAATGCTGTGACGCCATCTGAAACTCAACAATCACACACGTACGCACACACAGACACACAAAATAAATAAATAAATGCTTTGTAGACCGAGCTATATTTACCCTACCACACCACATAATCTGCATATTAACACATTTCTAAATCCACCCATTGCAATTAAACACCACACTCTTATAGAACACTGCAAACGCCACATCCGCAACACCCTGGCCAATCGATAACACGAAGCCGCCCGCTCTACTGTAGTCCTAGACCAAGAGTTACCTAATCCTTCTCACTGAGTAACTTTCGGCACTGACTATTCGCGGGGTAATTGCGGTCAAGTGTAGTGTCCGTGTTTGTTATTGGAGGTGGAGAGAGTGGAGTTCCGTAGGAGGACAGGGAGCAGCGGGAGGGAGGGACGGAGGGATGAGCGAGGGGAGGGAGGGCAGTGTGCGTGGGCCTGATGCAGAGCCAGTCCACAGTCCAGCCGGCAGGTAGGAGCGCACTGGCACCACACGAGCACCGCGCAAAACATGTGAAAGCCACCATTTGGTTACATAAAGACGCTTTGTTTATAAAAGAATTGATATGCAGTGTTTTTATTAACAGCAGTTGAAGTTATACTGTATTCTACACTACTGGATGTATATAAGTATATGTAGTTCTTAAGGGTAGGCCTGTCACGATAACAAATTTTGAAGTACGGAAAATATAGATGATAAACGATAATACTGAAACTTATTTATGGCACTGACACCATAACCCTAAAGTAGAATTATCTATGTTATTTATTAAACCCTCTACAGCTCAAATCTGATCACAGAACAGGAAAAATAACAAAAAGTAGTACTAAAAAAAAGTAACCATGATAAAAATTGACCCCCAAAAATTATTGTTCCATCAAACATATACTGAACAAAAAGTCGATGTAGTATTTACTGAAATATTGGTATACAGTGGTCCCTCGTTTATCTCTGGGGTTACGGGGCTTTATTTTTTACATTATTCTATATGTTTCTGTCTGTAAAACCCTCATCACACACTTTATACACTCTTTTCTCACACAGACATTAACATTTTGTCACATTTCTCTCTCGTTTAAACTCTCTCAAAGTTCAAACCTTCGTAGGCGCCTTTGTCGGTGCAGAACGTTTCATCAACATTGTGGGTTTTGTCGGGGAGAAAACAAATTGCAAACATACAGCACTTCAGAGTCACACTGCGATCCAGCATTTATGTAAATTTGTCTGAACACATTCTGTACTGTACAGGAGACACGGCACGGAGGAGACTGATGGACAATGGTCTGCAGTCCAACAGCCAATCAGGACGCAGAACACAATGCACGTTCATATGCTGTAAAAAAGCATGCAGAATTGCGAGGCGAAAAGTGAACCGTGATATAGTGAGGGACAACTGTACTACGTTTGGTGATATATTGGCTCGTGCACTGCTGTACTTTTTGGCGTCTTCGCAAAATGATTTAGTGACAGTGCTACAGTTGTGTTGCTTGTCTACAGAGAGGAAATGAGTTTATGCAATACATTTGACACATTCATTGGTTGGATGATTAGTGATAGAGACATTGTCTTTCTGAGCTGTGCCAACCCCACACTGCCAGCTCAGTCCTGCGTCATCAGAGGTATAATAATCCCTACAACAGATGCATAGACAGACTAGACTGGAATGGACAATACTATCACAATGCCTTAAGGGTTCATGTCTCCAGGTCCCGTACTGATGCTAAATACACAATACAACCGCACGCTTTTTCTTCCAGCTACTTCAGTTTAATCTACAACAATTAGAAATCAAGTGTTTCATAACAGGTTTGTGCAGGCAGCGGTTTAACAAAGAAATTGTCTTGTTAAAATACATTTGGTTCAATATATCAATTACTGCATATCCCAGTAACTCTCACATATATTTGGAGTCTCGTCCAGCATGTATTTTAAATGTACTTTTTTTTCAAAGCACGTTGACAGAACTGCTTAATTTAGTTTATATTTCTGTACTTTAAATAAAGGAATTTTTTTGGGTGGCTTTGGAATATATAGTTTGTAGCTATATTTACGAAAAATGGGGGCTTGTTCATCATGTTTCTTAAAAAATTAACTTTTCTTTCTAGATTTCTAAGTGAATATTTATCATTTTAAATACACTAATTTGTTTTTAGGCTTTGGATTATATAGTCTGTAGCCAATCATATATTTAAAACAAATGGAGGCTCGTCTAGGAATCGTTTAATCCCATTGGTAAACATTCTTATGCCTCGCTTTCACTTTCCGTTGGAATGCTTGTATTATGTGGTCTGCTGTCCTCTTCTGGCAATGGCTTTACATATGAAAAAATTTTAGTTTAATAGTGTATAAATAAGTTCACTCCATTTGCTTAGCCTAGTTATCTGATTCAATCTTATGTGAAATGCACGTACAAACTCTGACCAGTGTGTTATAAAGCCTCAGGCCTGTTAATTAGATGATGTGTGTTGAAATTAGTTTCTCCCAGTCGTTCTCTATCTGTTCAAGTTTTCTACTGTGACACACGCTCTAATTACAGTTTGAGTTTTACGTGCGTTATGTTTTACTCCTCACTCTTATCTGCACTAGTAAAAGTATCTATATGTAAAAGATCACTGACTGTAGTGTAAAACATATAGGACAGTGCTGGATTGACTCAGTGGAAGTGAGCGTTGGCAAAGGTTGGCATATTGTTGTGTCCCTGGGCAAGACACTTCACTGTGTATCATTGTGTTAATGTGATTGGCTGCAGTGTTCGCCTCAGTACCCCCAGGGCAATATGTAGGAATAATGCTATCTAATACACTTTAGTTATATAAAGACGCTTTATAAATCCAAGGTTAATACAATTATCACATAATTGTGACCATAACAACTAAATCGATGGACACACAACTAAACTTCAGGTCACAAACCTTAAACACAGAGCTAGTTCATTTGAAACAGTTTGCAGCAGTGCAGTTATTCCTCACTTTCCTAATGCATCCAAACATCCCAATTATTCACTGCACTCAGAGTAATGTAGCTACATCAACAACAACTAGCATGCTAACAGTGTACTTTCTGATTCTCTGACAATAAAACACTGTATAATTAGATGCAATTTTTTTGTAAGTCTCTCATTTTGATCAAACATCTGTGTAGCTGCATTCTTAAGAAAAAAGATCAAGGTTACAAAATATCGATTCAGACAACCAAACTTCACCACGACGGTTCCACAGAGGACATTAGGTGTCTCGAGTGTAGATATCATATCCAGTTAATCTTGTTTAAGCTAGCTGAACTGGTCTATTAAAAGTGAGAGTGCCAAGCTCTCACACTCCTCTGTATCGCTCCAAAGATACACGGGCTAATCTAGCAACTTAACTTGATTTCCACTTGTCTGCATCCTTAATTACCAGCAGCAAAGTGGATCTCTTCTTGCGTGTCTCTGTAATCTGTCTGTAGAGTTTTCAATAGGTTTGGTTCACGTGACATCCCAACATTTTAGAATCACTCTAAACTGAGCTGGAGACACATCAGAACTCTGTGGTGGAACATGCTGCTTAATTGTCAGATTACAGATTTGTTCACAAAAGAGAAATGACTTTTACATAGAATCTTCAGAAAGTGCCATTATTCAACCCCAAAGACGTGACTACTGTCATTTAACTTTAAGTCATAAGATCGATGATGAGGTTCAACAGTTGTGTATCATATATTTGATATTTGTTCTTCTCAAAAACAGTGAATCTCCCATAGCGTAACATAGACTCTTGAACCTCCATCTGAAACTGAACTGAAAAACAGTTGGATAATGACAGCCAGCTTCAGACTGTAATGTTATTTAAGAGAGACTTAAACTGTATCTCTCCTGGTCCAACTAAGTCAGTTCTTAATGGTGGGATTGTGTTTAAACAAAGCTTAGATTGAAATTTAACTTGAGCAAAAGAGCTTCAGACAGAGCAGGTTGGGGACCAGATTTTCAGAATTCAAAACTGGGACAGACCCAGGTTTGGATGGTTGGTAAAAATAAAACTGTGAAAAGAACGAGTAACCTTGTCCATTCTCAGCTCAGTCAGAATCTGAGGGACTTTCGGCTCATTTTCAAGTACGATTTTCTGTATTTTAGCTAAACAAATGACAATATATTCCCTTCTTTACCATTGGCTGGTATCAAAATGTTCAAATATAGAGACAACTGGGACATATCTTGTATAAAACTGGGACAAATCAACAGTTTTGGAAAAATCTGCCGGGACAGGGGACACGTAGCTCAAAACTGGGACTGCCCCGGGTAAATAGGGATGTCTGGACACTGTACGAGCAGTGCTTCCAGTTAGCATCACCCCCCCCCCCCCCAGGGAGTTGATGACATCAGCACCAAAATATCAATAGGCCTGTCATGAAATGCACTCACGTATGACGACCATTCCCTCTTTGGAAGTCCACATCCAAACAAGGTGAGCCACTCTGCCAGGCTAGAAAATGAAAGGGGAAGGCCAAGAGACATTTCGCCGTACAAGGTATTATTTGTTCTGCCAGAAAAACCTCTTTGAATCAAATTCCAAATTGAGTGGGAGTGGGAGAGAAGTGGTGTCCCCCATGCTGCCGTGCGCATTGATAGCAAGTCTTAGCGCCGTCATAGAGGGGGGAATTGTTTGGAAATGGCGGAACGGGTTTACCAAAAGGAGTTCCCTGTGCCAGGCTGCTCTGGCATGGACTCAACCAAAAAGCCTCGTGCGCCGCCACACAGTTATTGTTATTATCACAAAGGCCCAGCAGAAGGAGAGACAGCACTCGAGTTGGCGGGCTTTAGCGCAGGGTTAACCGGGGGCGGCAAATGGGAAGATGGAATTTGGAAAGCAAAGAGGGGTGTGCTTGTTGAGACCGCAGTAAAAACGCATTTGATCTTGGATGGTAAAAAAAAAGAAAAGTGAAAAAAAAAAAAAAACAGTTGGAGAGAGTTGTCGAGGTTGTGAATGAGAGAGAAGACAGATTTGGATCCGGGAGAGAGGATCAGTGGAAGCCTGAGCAGTTGACTTACAAAAAGCTTGTGAATAGAAAGTGGGCAGACGTGGCTTCAATGAGGAGACGGGATGTAAACAAGAGATGGCAGTGGCAGAGGCGTTGGGGCGTTTTTCTTTTTTTTGGTGGATACACTTTTAAAAAAATCATTTTACTAAAAAAACTACAATTTTCATCTGGGATTTGAATTCTGAAATGGATTCAAACATAAATTTCCACTGTCACATTGAATATTACGTGGGCCAAGTTTTTCAAATTTAAGGTTATAATTTAGATCCCAAAGAAAGGATTAGTCATTTAACTTCCAAAACGCTTGAATTGAAAGTACATATCCTCTAATTAAAAAGTGAGTTTGAAATGAAATCTTCAAAAATTTCCCAAAGAATGTAGAATTAGACTTTGTGAATCAGAATATTAAACAGGGACAACATAATTATAATGATAAGGCTGAAAGTAATCAGTTGTACCGTATTTTCTGGACTATAAGTCGTTTTTTTTGTGTCAATATTATGCATTTTTGGCTGCTGCGACTTATACTCCAGTGCGACTTATACTCTGGAAAATACGGTACATACTGCATATTAGCAAGCCCATATGGAGGTTTAAGGCAGGATATGATAACATAACAAATATATAAACTACTTTTCAAATCTTTATCTGTTGCCGTTGCATTTAGTGTGAAAAAAAAAGAAAAAACATGTTTCTTGTGCTAATTGTGGGCTCCTTCATGGTCTTTGAAATCAATTTCCTTTAAAAAAAATCCTCCAGAATAACCCAAGCGAGTCAAATTTCACTTTCTAAAGTTTGATATGAGGTGATTTTGATGAAATTGCAAAGATCAGTGGGATTTTTTGACACTGCTACCTGCTTTTAGAAGTATAATTCACGAGCTCATAACTAGCTATTTTACTTTAAACTATTCTTTGACTTTTTGGAGACGAGTCAAGAACATCGTCTGTACTCTCAAATCTCTTTCCAAAACTTCACTGTTACATAACGAAAATTCTCAACAATATTTAACATTCAGAATGAAATCGAACATATATTTTGACAATTATGTATATGTTGACTTTAAAGAAGCCTATATAGAAATAGCATAGCAAGTGGGCCGCCATGGCTTCCTTCCGTGTGGTGCTTGGATGTAAACAAGGGATGCTCGGCCAGTGGAGGCGGGGTGTGTCTACATGACTCATATGGTCTGGAATAGAACATAATATTCTCCACACTTCAATCAGATGGAATAAATCAGATGCAATAAAATGCCGGGGCTGTACATGCGGAAATTCCATCTTAAGTTTAGACTCCAAGCACACAACACTTGGAAGGAGCAGTCAGTGAGGTTACTTAGAGGCTCTGTTCCTGATTTTATTTTTAAATGTGAAAAACAAAACTAATTCATTTTACACGGTTTGCAGTGGTCCAACGTTATTCCTCGGTTACCTTGCGCGTTCGAAACATCCAAATGATTTACTGCGATGAGTTTGTAAGCGATTTCAGAGACCGGAGTGGAGTTTTACGGTCAAAAAAAAAAAAAAAAAAGCACTTTCTGATTAAATACTTTCAGTGAAAATGCATGCAAAAGACACATTTAATTGAATAAATGAAAATAAATTTAATTCAGTATTGTGGAACATTCCAAGGACAGCAATAACATCTCTATGGAGACAAGCAGATGTTGGACCCACACCACTAGAAAATTTACATAGTGTTTTTTTTAAGTAGTCTGCTTTGAAATAATACTAAATTATATTCAAGAATGATTAAAGGTAGTGGCAGTAGTGATCTGGAAAGTTACTAAGAAATTAAGATTAAAAAATGCGACTTAAATAGGTCATATAACAAAATTTTCTGATCTATGTTATAATGTTTCCTCGCAAACAGACCTGGAGTTGTGTTTTGTTTCATTCACACATGTTTAACACACAAATCTGCAAATTTAGGCTGAATTCTTCTCTCAAACACAAAACACTCCACCTTGTGATGTCATCATGTGGTAATACAGGAAGTGCTCCACTGTGTTTTTAAACCTTCACTAGAATCATTTGGATAATTTTGTCCTTGCAGTTGCCAATCTGTACTGAACAAAAGTTAAAATGCAGCTGTTATCTTGAAAACTACAGCTTCATGACATCACCAGGTGGAACAGAACATTCTGAGCTTTAGAGATGTGCAGACTAATAATAAAGGGTCAATCTTAACAATGTGTGAATGAAACAAAACAACTCCAGGCATGTTTTTGATGAGATAACAACATTATAACAAGGCTTAAACCTCAGAAGAGTCCGTTTTGCATAATACAGGACCTTTAAATAAGTACTTTTTCGAATGTAACACTTGACTTATAATGCACACAAAGTAGTGCTCCTTCAAAAAACAAAAGTTGCTCAAGTAAATAGCGCACATGATTGTACGTCTCTAAAATCGGACGTTTTGGAGAATTTTGTTTTTGTGAATCCCGCCTAGTGCTTCTCATAAAAAGTCAATCTTAGCATATATGTACATTCTCTCCACGCTGGCCATCAAAGTGTTTTCTGGACACGCCTCCAGAATGTTCCGTGCTCAGTGGTAGACAGCAGTGGCAGACGGTGACTAAACAACAAGTCATCGCTGGACCTTAGCTAACACATCCTGGTCCAGCCACGGCAGTGAGAGCACACCTCCATGATCTTAATGTTACATGAATCATCACCTACTAATAAGATCCAAGTTGGACCTTCATCAGATTCACATGGCTGGAACAAGAAACCAGCAAAAATATTCAAATTATATATATATTTTATTATTTGTTATTTATTGCAGTGTCTTTCTGTGTTTTTATGTCATATATAGGTCTCGTTCTGGTGTTTTGGGACACTGTATCTCCGTATTTCAAGAAGTGTATGTAGAGTAAAGAACTTGTGTGTGTAGAAATGTTCAAAGTCCTCACGCTAGCGAAGTTAAAACACAGCTGCTTATGTCAACATTGGTTAGCTGCAAAGTTAGTGCAGTTTTAGGCTTGAAATCTCTGATCTGAATGAGTCTAGTGAAGGTGAACTCAATTCAGTTCAGTTTTATACATATAGCACATTTAAATACTTAAGCTGCCCAAAGTGCTTCAGACAAAAGTCAACAAAAAACTAAACAAATGTACAACGACACATAGGCAAAGAACAATAAAACAACAAGAGATCCTGTTTAGCTAGTATTAAATGCCAGGGAGAAGAGGTGGGTTTTCAGTCTAGTGTTAAACTGCTTTAAAAACTGTGAGGATCTGACGGGCGGAGGGAGGCTGGGCGCTGCCACAGACAAGGCTCTGTCACCTCTAGTCTGGGCACAACCAAACAGGAGCTCGTCAGCTGACCTCCGGGAGGATATGGACTTTAAAAACACAGAGGATCATTTCTAGATTACTGTCAGATGATATCCAGCTGTGAATGGCAAGCACTTTAACTTCTCATGAGGAAGAAAGACAGAAGATGGATCACTACACAAACATCCACAGAGTATGTCTTTGAGGAACACGACAGTAACGAGTTAGATCATTTTGAAAAATCATTGGGTCTGTGAATTCATGCCTGTAATCTATATATTTTATAAGTTCATTTGATTTCTTTATAGTTCAATTAACATTTGTGTTATGATTCACAAACATTTACCAGTGCTGCTCCGTAGAGGGTCTGGTTGTTTTATAAACCTCATATTCTTGAGACACATGCCAAAAGCTGCATTTGAGCTGTCAGTACAATTTACAGGACCTCGTTTGTACACTTTTGAATCGCCTCTTAAAATTTGCCTCGAATGTAATACCTCTGAGTAATGGTTGCATTTTTGCCAATATTTAACCAAAAAAACCCAACTTTCTTCTCAGCAAAGTGTGAAAAGTTATTAAGTGAGTTGTTAAATACATGGTTTTTGACATTGCTCCCTCCTGTGCTCAACTGTTGACTGACTAGACCTGCCAAGTTTCATTTAAAACTGGAAACTTTAACCAAGAACCACTGTTGGGAATATTTATAGTTGTTAAAGGCAGTACGTAACTTGTCTGCTTGTCTCCGGGAAGGTGTTATTGCTTTATCTGGCATTAAAAACACATTAAAAGCCCAATATTATAAAAATTGAGCCATGTTAGAATGCTGTTACCTCATCGAAAACATACCAGGAGTTGTATTTTGTTTCATTCACACGTTTACGTAATGTTGCATTTTAAGACGTCTACATCTCCAAAGCTCAAAACGCTCTGTTTCACCTTGTGATGTCACAAAGTGGTTGTTTTCAAGTTAACTGCTACCATTTACCTTTAGTTCAGTAGAGATTGGCACTGGGGGTGAAATGATCCAAATGATTCTAGTGAAGGGGTGTGGAGTTTAAAAACACAGTGGAGCACTTCCTGTATTACCACATGATGACATCACAAAGTGGAACAGAAAACAGCGCCAAAAATGGCCCTTTAAACTTGCATTTATCTATTAACATCCTCTCTAACTGTGAGTGGGCTTGCCTCTACAAAGATCTGACCTGTAACTAGGCCTGGTGCTTTATCCATAGAGATAAGTTTAATGCAATGCTGTGGAACATTCCAGACATTCATGATAACCTTCCTTGCTTTTAAAAACACAGATGCCAGATTGGAGTCGCTGTAAATCCAGTCAGAAAACATCGTCGTCTGAAGCCTCTGAAATGCGACTTAATGTTAATGTGATTAATGAGATAGTGACTTCATAAAGTATTCAAACCCACAAGTCACTCGTTATTCACTGCAACTATTTTAATAAATCATCACCCATTCTGCACCACTTATACCAGGCTTTTGATACCGTGCAAACTATTCTCATTTTTCTTACACCGCAAATGTTTCTTTGTGAGTTTTGCCTGGGCTGAAATGGAAGTATGTGTTTGTGTTGCGCCGCTCGGCCTGATGGGAGTTGAAGTCCAGGGGGTACAGCTCTAGTTAATAATTCAGATGAGGCTCATTATCAAGCGCGCGCTGATGTCGCTCTGATTCCACCTTAATTGCAGGATGTGCCTCTCAGACTCTCTCTCTCCTCATAATGCAGATTACAATGGATTTTTGGATGAATTATAATAAGTCATAATGTCACTGAATAGGCTTGCAGAGTGTATTGAGTTTGTCAAGGTTGGAATCTGTCTGAAAATGCCAAGGCTTTACTGTCTTGAAAAATATCGCTCATTGGTAAAGCCACAGTGCATATGCAGGGCTCAAGTCCAGTTTGAGCGCTTGATGACAGTACCGTGTGTTGGCAGTGGCAGGTCCATATAATCTAAAATCCATGGACATTGTGGTATTGTAAACTAAAGTTCCATAGATCTATCTTGCACAAGTATTCTGTTCTTTCAGTTAAGGCTAGTGGCGAAAATGTTTTGCTGTCAGACTAATGCTAACAGCGACTAGCATGCTAACGGTGCACTGGTAACTGTGATATTTCCCACATCCTACTTGAAAAAATGCCCTGGAACGCTGCTCAAATAGGTAATTCCCACTTGTGAACTGGGAGATGATCGAGGGACTCCCACTTCACATACAAGATAAAATGTGACGTACTGCAGCAATGTAATCTGTGGATCTGAGTGATTAACCACCACTTAAACCGTGTAAAAAAAAAAGTACAAGTCAAATCTGCCAATATTCTGTTATTTAACACGTTGGAGACATTTGTATAATGCAAAAATGTCTTTGGGTTAGCATTAGCCATATTGTTTACATACGAGTTAAGCTGAAACGCTCTGAGGTCGGAACTCGTAATGTTCAAGCGGATAAAAAAAAGCACTTCCTGATTTGAAGATGATAAAAACACTTTATAATTAGTTGAACAGACACACAGCAGTCTCATTTTGACCCTAAAAACGGCTTTTAAATATTACTTTATTACATGACATAAATTGGATACTGTCCCTTTAATACAAACATGTGCCATCTGTTAATGATCACTCACAGTGGAGAGATTTTGGATTTTCTTGGAGTAAACGTCATAAGGACATAAGGATTGAGCAGAGCCGCCTCCATGTTTAGCCGAACCTTGTCTTGTCCTCACAAACGGACGGAGGTGGTCACAGGAGCATAGTGGGAATATGTCAGATTTCTGTTACATGTCAATAAGAACATGCAAATTACAGTGTTATTAGGCCGTAATAGTCTGCTTTGTATCTCTGAAAGCCATGGACAACTGCATTACGTTTGGTGTAGAATTCAGATTTTCTCCTACATTTGAGTTTAAATAATGGTTCAACCCCACAAGATGACACTTTACCCACCTTTAATGTGTAAAATATGTTGTAGACCTGTGTGTTATTCTTGTTTTCTGATATATTTTACCTGTAATTGTTTCTATATACACCAAAATAATCCATGTATTTTCTAATGCAGGAAATGCTTTAGCTATGCAATTTATGGCGGGAGCTAACATGAATGATATGGCCTAATTAAACAAAAATCAGAATATATATATATAAAAAAAAAAAAAAAAAACAAAGAAAAAGAAAATAAAACAATATAATGGTGATACTTACATGTCTTGGATTATTTAAGTTATAGCTAAGTTCTGCTTCCATTTCTTATCTTTCATTATTAATAGGGTTTTTAGCCTCTGCAGAGTTCCCACAGTTAGTATTTAAAGAGGGAGTATTATGTAAAATAGATTTTTTTTTAGCTTTCAACCATCCATATATATGTTTCAGAAATGTAGTGATCGCTTCTAGGTCCTGGTCGAACCCTCCTTATGTCTCTGTCCAGTGCTCAGCCCAAAAGCCAACGTCAGGCACGCTCCCACACGACAATCCAGTGAAAAAATGATGAAACACAACATCTTGACAAACCTGATGTGATGTGCAGTAGTTTCATTAGCAGGATGCGTGCTGATTATGTTCGCTCTGAAGGGGGAGGCTTGAGACATGTTAATACATTGTTTTTGACGATGATAGCTTTTTCAAAACAATAAAATGTAACATGGTGATCTAAATATTTTATGTGCTAGCGATTAATACCGGTTAGAAGTAAAATAACTGTTTAAGATCACAACACTAGAAATGTATCACCAGCAATCCTACACTATCCTAACTCCTTATAGTATAGCTGACATTGAACAAACAAGTCCCCTTATTCAATTAGTTTAAGTAACATTATTAGTAACATTACTCAACCAACAAGGGTGCAAATTAGCATAAGGCTCCACTACATCATCCCCCTCAACCATCAATCACAGCTAATGCGCACTGTCCTCCGCCTGGTTCAGTCATGTTCCGGTGATGTTCGGCATCCATCACCGCGTAGTCTTTTTCTGGCACTAGCATTCATTCTCATTACACACGTCCGTAATTACGCTTTGATCCGACTTGATAAAAGCCAGTTAGAAATGGCGGTTTTCTTTTTAGCTGGGTTTTGATTTGCCTTGTCTGTTGTCGAGGTGCGCGCTAACGGTGTCAAGTTGAGCCCAGACAAAGATATGAGAATAGCGTGCCTACTGTCTATTGTCGACGCACAGACGCGGGTCACGGGAAGAGTTAGCATTTGGGTTTATGAATATTCATGACGCTAACGGCGAACAAATTACAATGAGAGTCTTTCAAGCCATAATAGTGAAGAGCGCACTTAGCATTAGCGGTTTGTGTGGTATTAATTTTGCTACACGTTGTTATGAGCACTAAAGCTAACGTTAAAAAGTGTGAGGGCGAATAGTAGGGGTTAGGTGGGTAAGAGAAAAAAGCTAACTTTATTTTAGTTGCTATTTTTAATATTTGACAGACATCAGGATTAGGCTACATAATAATAATAATAATAATACATCATTAAATCTATGTAAAATTAGAATAAGAAGTAGCAAACACAGATATGTAAGTTAATTCTTTTAACGTAGAAATGTTAGTATCAAACATGTAACTTTATTTAGTAACGGATATAAAAGAGCAATAAATCAGCGTTAGGTGTAGTTAGCAGTGAACAATAAAAAAAGTAACAGTAAAATACCCGCATTGTGACGATATATGCTATGTAACAAAAAATAAATACAAAGTGATAGCTAAAGCCACAGTTCGTTGTTTTTACTCCATTGAAAAACGTACAAAAACATGCATCCTTACCGTGAGCAGGCTTGCATTGCCACAAACCTGACTTTTACAGTACGGCATAAAACCTCCATGAAGAACGTTCCGACGTATGGTTTTAACTTTCTATGTGCCACCTCTAGAAAGTTACCTACCGTAAATTTCGGACTACAGAGCGCACCTTGATATAAGCCGCACCAGCTAAATTTGAAGAGAAAATCAATTTTGTACATATATAAGCCGCACCTGAATAAAAGCCGCAGGTTTTCATATTGTAACATGAGATATTTACACAGAAAGACGCTGCACTGACACGCTTTTTTTTAAACTGTGCCTGAAAATTGGCACCAACACGACAACAACACGGGATGAACACATCTGCAGGTTTAGAAAATAAAGCTGCACCAACACGGAAAATCTACTTTTATTTCCTCTGAAAACTTTTGTCGTCTTTTTACATTGACCAAGTTGGATTCATTGATGTCGAGCTTACGTGCAGTGGCTCTATTTCAGGGGTCGGCAACTCGCGGCTCCGGAGCCGCATGCGCCTCTTTCCGCCTCATACTGCGGCTCTGCGTGGCTTGGGAACTGACAGACACAGCTCACAGTCCTGCGTAAAGAGCCCTGATTTTCAGACGCTGTGCGCACAGGGGTCAGGAGCAACTTTGGCCCGTCCCTAATGACACACTAATAAGCTCGTCCGTAGATGTATCATGAAAATCCTGCTGGAAATCGCCACAGAAATCTATTTGATGTAGTAGCAAGTATATTATCTGCTCTTGTCTCCGCGGTGACGTATCACGTATAACACATCAGACACGACGCACAAAAGTAGAGCCACAAGCGAGTGAAAATGAGCCAAAACAAAAGTCTTTGGAGAGATTTTAACAAAGGGGAAAAGGACAACTGAGGAGCCAGAAGAGGAGACTACGACCTCCAAGAAAAAGAAAGATAAATTTAACAGACAATGCCTACTTAAAATCTGGGTTTGTCGCTACAGGTGACTCACGCGCACAGTCCGCTCTGCGTAACATACGGGAAAAGCAAATAAGGCAATGAAACCTTCAAAACTGCTTTGGCACATGGAGAATAAGCACCTGGGATTAAACGATACGCTACGAGTTTTTTTGTTGTTGTTTTTTAAAGAAACTGCGGAGTAGACATATAATCAGCGCGATGCATGATGCAGCGGTTTGGTGAGTTGTATTTTTTTAATGCACTTAAGTTGTTTTTGCCATATTTATCTGCCACGTGTAGAAGGCTTGTCCGTGAAAGTAAAACCTACATTATTCCGTTACATTATTGTTATTATACAGTGTTATCTTCATTTTAGATGTCAAAAAGTATTTGCGGCTCCCAGTGTTTTATTTTATGTGGAAAGTGGGTCCAAATGGCTCTTTGCGTGTTAAAGGTCACGACCCCTGCTCTGTTTCCTTTCTGTTTCTTTATCTTAAAAACTGCATCATATCCATTTCATGATGCGCAAAATGATCGTTCAAAATCAAAACTAGTGAATTCTTCAGAGCAGAATCTTTCCCCACGTCTGTCTCACTTTTACGTTTACAGCTAGAGAGCGCCCCCCAGGGGTCGTTATCCAGTAAAATTCCATATATAAGCCGCACTGCTGTAAAAGCCGCAGGGTTCAAAGCGTGGAAAAAAAGTAGCGGCTTATAATCCGAAATTTACGGTAGTTAGCGATGACAGAAAATCCTTTAGGTTGTTCTATATAAAATATTTGATGAACTGATATAATTTGCAAACCGTAGCTGAGAGCGTTCCATTTAGTCATCACTTTGTGTTTAAAGTCGATTAATAACCACAGGCCACTATTAGCGCTAAAGCTAATGTTGGAGTGATATGGCTGAAGGCAGACAGGGGTTAGCTGCGTGCGTCGGTGCATGTGTGTGTCAGCTCGACGGAAATAGGTCAGGATTCAGCGCTGACTTTAGCATTCCGCCCGAGTGACGCTTCAAGACAGCTCCAGCCTTGAATGAACTCTCCCACTCACTACTCCTCGCCATTCAGCCCCCAGTGTACAGCCCAGTCTGGAGAGCAGTCCATTCATCTTTAGAGGAGAAATATTCCGTTTTTAAATAACATCAGAACTACACCTGAATTGTGCATTTATTTAGTTTATTAAGTTAAAGCTATTCCAACAAGTTTATCTTTCAAACAGCAAATCTGATACAATCCTAACGTGTAAGAAGTTGAGGATATTGTGTCAAACCAGGTCATGTTCAAGGCTAAGGATCTGCAAATGGTTTACAACTGGAGTAAGCCAATTTAACTAACTTCAATGTCAGTTTTTAGCTTCATATTTCTTCTTTTTCACCGTTCCAGCACATGTAGTCCTTTTATCCTCTACTATAATGTTTTATATTGACAAATTTCAGGCTTTAAATGATTTCCAGTACACATTATTTGAGTTTACACGTGTGCATAGTAATAGGCTCCTGTAATTATAAAATAAATAGCATTGCAGTAGAGGTCTGTCACTATATCACACTTTGAGAGCAGCTAGACCTTTGACAAATGCTGCGCTGCCGTAGAAATGGTATGTAATTCCACAATACCCTGCTGACATCTATTTGAATGATCTTTGAAAGAAAATAGCTAAAGCCTTTTATAAGGACCATATTTCAAACCTAGCCAGCGGTGACCTAGCTTACCATAAGGTCTCAGGTCTGTGAGAACACGGCTAGCAGCAATTGATTTATTTTCATCTTTAAGTGCTAGCCCTCATCGCTCAGGACTGCTAGGCCTTTGGAATAACTCTATAATAGTTTTGTTTTCTTACAGTTGAAAACATAAAATTATATAACATGCAATTTAGCTTTAGCAACTCTTAGTAGGTCCTGGTAAAATAAAAAGCAAGTTTACATTTTACACCAATTGTAACTACTGAAATGAATCGATTTTACAATTACGTGTCTCCTTATAGACGCCACAACAGAATTACAGAAAGATAAGTTTAAAATAATGAGTTAAAAAACACTCATAAACCACTTTTAGCTAATAAAATAGAAAAGAAATGCACTTTGAGTTATTAAGTAGCATAATTGTGTAATTGTGGCTTTTTGCTAGCAAATTGTTAGCAACTATTAAGGATGAATAAATATATCAAAACCTCCGAGACTAGGAAAATTTTGCGTTGCCAAATAATACTTTATTTTACTGACGTCTGGGCCAAAGTTGAATTGTTTATTTGTCTGTCAATCAACAACTCTTAACCCAGAGAAACTGAATTTTCACTTATCAAATGTAACATCTTTTGGGCAGACTGCCATGAACTGAAACTAAACTGAACTGTGCGTATGTGGAGAATCTGAATTTTCTGTGGCATTGACCAGAATTTGCCTCCCAGCGTTTTATCGACAAAGAAGGGGCAAAGGTTTCCGAGGTAATTATGAGTAATATCACCTCGTGGCCCTTTTTTACAACACTATACAGAATATGAAACTGTATGGCATGAACTAGTCAACTTGAGAAAGGTTTTTCATGTGTTTGAACCCTTTTATAGAAAATGAATAGGCGTGACAAAGAATCAATCAAAGCATTCATTCGTGTAAAATTTGGCTTCTAAAATGTAATGTTTGGTGTTCTGCTAAGAGTATATGCTACAAATGTACACAATTATTATTATTATATCTTAAATGACATTTCTGATCTTCAAATTTGCCAAAAAATGCACACGTTTTCATGAATTTACACAACTTATAACCAAAAGAACTGGGACAGGACGTTCAAATCGGAGTGGTTGGACTGTAAACGGGTGCCAGTTCAAATCCACTTGATCAGAAGCTACTGTTGTTGTTGTGACCATGAGCAAAACACACTTTACCTTTAAAACACTTAACCTAGATTACAAGCTACTGTTGTGTCCTTATGCAAGACACAAAGGAAGAAAGTCCCAAAACAAAGCTTAAAAAAAACAATATAATACCCACCAGGATATAACCCCAGAGACACAACAATCCGTCGTTGTGTCCCTGAGCAACACACTTTCCCCTAAAGACTAAAAGTAAAAAGCACCCAAAAAACAAAGCATAAAAACAATATAATGACATCACTTTTCCACACCCATCTTTAAAAGGCACTGTACCTGATTTTACTGTCTTAAAAACATGACCAAAGTTATTCCTCACTTATCTTATGCATATTGAGCATCTTAATTATTCACTGCAAGCACTTTTTCACAACTTTCGGAGGTCAAACTTTGCCATATCAATAACGTTAGCAACAACTAGCATGCTAACAGCCCGCTTCATAATTAGTAGCACACAGCACGCAGGTTACATTTTGACCTAAAGAGCCTATTATACAATACATTTGCACTGGGACAAGACACATTTGCTCAGGGTGCAGGGCTTTTAAACAGAGACATCTTTAGACGCTGTATGTTCCGTGCATTTACCCCCCGCCCCAGCCCACCTCACTCCCCCCTGTCACCCCGCACTTGTGATAGATGGACATTGGATGACTCTTTTAACAGATTTATCGGCGCTCCGAAAGTCTGACTTCATCAAATCCTCGATACGGCCACTCATATATACTGTCTCTGATGAGTGCCTGTGGAGTCTGCGCCTGCGTTTTAATAGGCGCATTAATCTGGCTGCTTAATGGCGCTGTTGAGTGGAAGGTGGTCACTGCAAGACGGGCACTAAAACATGAGTTATGGACCTGTGGCGGCGAACGAGGAAAGGGCAAAAAGTAAAAAAGAAAAAAGGGGAGGAAGAGAGTGGAGGAATTAGCAAGGACTCTCCCGAGTGAACTTAGTTAATCTTGAAAGTTTGACCAATTTTGAAAGTTATTAAAAAGTTGCAAAAATTAGACTGAAATTTTGGACTTGAATTTTATTTGGTTTGGGTCAGAACACATTTGAAGAAAATTTGTCAGTATAGTTTAATATTTTTTTAATTCACTTGCACTGTGACCACGGTTACCTCTCCACAGATCTTACCTGTAACTTGGCCTGGAGATAGACAAGTTCTAGGCTAAGAGTTGGCAATCTTTAACACCCAAAGAGCCATTTGGACCCCATTTCCACGAAAAAAACAAACAAACACTGGGAGCTGCAAATACTTGTTGAGATCGAATATGAATATACATGGGGGCTGTATGAAGACACTTTTATCTTTATCTTTCCACAGGACTGTAGCTGTTGTCTGTGATGCGTGAGCAGTGTTTTTTTTTTTCTAACATAGTTCATGGTGGATAATAGCTGCTCACAGACGTATGTGGATCTGAAGATTGACAGAATGCATGTTTATTATTTATTATTTATTTCATCATGTTTATGTCAGTGTTGGAGATGACATTCCATGTTTCAAACACGAGTCTTGGAAGGTTCTCAATATCACTCCATTTGTGATTCTGAACAAGAGGGGCCTTCTGATGGGAAACATCTTCAAGATCCTCTGTCAAGCATTTGAATTTGGACACCCACATGTCTTTGTCAGCTATGTCAGCCAGCTCCAGATCAGGTTGACTTACACCTGCAAATGTGTTTTGGGCGTCGTTTGGCAGGTACATCGGCTTCTGCGAGTGTGACGCTTATCTTAAGCGACGAAAAATTATCATCTTTTCATATTTCAAGATCACTATAATCTTCCAATTTAGAACTACAATAAAAAAAGAACAAACACGGATAAAATACACTTCAATTCAACTTATAATTTATTTTCCCAAGGCACGTGGCACAGTATAAGGATGAAAGAGTCGCATGTGGCCCTGGAGCCGCGGGTTGCCGACCCCTGATCTAGGCAAAGCAATGACATCATGTAAGTGGCTGACCTTCTACCAGAAAAGTTACACCGCAACTACATTTTGCTTCTTTCTTTGTTGTTATGAGAGTTTGAATGGCTGGCTGTGTAGTCAAATTTAGTTACTACTACTGTAAATACTGCTACTATTATAATACGTTTTGGTCGTGATGCAGTAAGACCTACACATACTGTAAATACAACATTCTTGTACCACAGAACAGTATTGAAACTGCCATTTGCGTCAAAGTCCTTATGTATTGTTTTTATTTATGTTACTGCTTTGTGCTTCTGCAAATTGATTAAAAATGCTATACTAATTTATTCTCTTGTGACATTTTATTAGACTCCACTGTAACCCTGCTGAGCTAATGAGTCTGGTAAAGCCAATCTAGACAAAACAGTGTGCGACATTCTTTAAGTGTATCGCACATAATTGTTGTGGCAATTTTTGTTTAAGTAATTACGCCCTTAGGGGATTTGATTGGTCGGTTATATAATGGTACTGATACATACTGTATTTATTACTCAAATATATAACAACCCTGTATAAATATTTGTTAGATAATTGTCACCAAGTTAGCAAAAAAAAGCATGTTTTTCATTTCAGAGGCCAACACAGCTTTCATTAGGCTTTGATAAATGTGAATAAAAAAAGAGGAAAATTATAAAGTAGCAGCCCATTATTTTTTTATTTTTATTGATCAAAGAGACAGATGTCTGGATGCAGTTCATGGCGTGCAGTTTTCAATGTGTCAGCATTGAAGTATAAGCCACGACGGTCCAAACCGACTGTGCCCAAACCAGAGGAAGTAGCTGAGATTCAGACTGAACACAGCAGCTTGTGGTGGGGCGGCAGGTGTCTGTGCCAGCGGAAAACCACAGACCAAGAGCGCACGGAAGCACGTGGTTCCCATTCCGTTGAATCAGACCGTCCCTCCAGACGATTACCCGCGCCGTTTGGCTTTAACCTAGCGCCAACACGAAGGACTGCTCGCTCTTTAACCAGGACAGACATTCGGTAGCAGTGCATGGCTGAATAACATCCTTGTGGAGTTCTTCAAACTTTTCTGGAGGAATGGATTTCATTCTGGACACATGGATTAAATAGACTAAACAGCAGCCAGCTTCAGGACCTGGAGGCGCTGTCAGGTGTTTATTGTTTGTTGGTCCTGTTCCTGCTTTTGCTCAATATTCATAACGGTAAAAAATATAAAGCAATGCGTTCACATTAGGTGTGTTAAATGATCATTGCACTGAGCTGTTTTTGTGCATTATGCAGCCTTTACACTGTGGGCATTAAAGTGCATTATGTGATGGTACGAGGCAAGGGCCAGAATAGACATCCACATTTAACAAATGGCCTACATGAGGAATGATGCCAGAAATACCCAGGCCTCTTATGCATTTGTGTTTAAAGTTGTATAATTTGACCAATGGGAACAGCCCACACACCATCGAGGCTCGTGGTGAGTGGGCCCTTTGACCATGGGCCCTTCGAACAGACCATAGACTGTAGAAAGAAGAGGACTAAGGAAGTGTGACGTCACCCACAGCGCTCGGCTCCAGTCAAGGAAACTTATCGAGGCTAGCAGTTATGGGGCAAAATTCTGAGCCAAGCTCCATATTTGGAATTCCAACCTTGAGTATCATAGCAACGAACAAGCCAATCAGGAGCGAGGCTGTTGATGGTAAAGCCCCTTCTTGCCCACACTGTTAATTTAGCAGGGAGTGAGGGCTTAACAACACTGTCAATCAAACCTGTTCCTCATGCCAGCGGGAATGACCTCGGGGAAAGAAGCCGCCTGATTTGTCTGTATATTAATGTTCAAATCTTGATTTACGGACACAAGAGCAAAATAAAAATACCAGGATCATGTAGAGCATATTAATACAGTCATATTAAGACCAGTTCCGGAAAGAGGGGCAACAGTTTTTCCATAGAAAGTGAATTGGAGTCAGAGTTGATGGAGCTATAAGCGCATCCATGATTACTTCCTATTTGGAACATGACGGCTAGCGGGTTTTCTATGTCCATTTATATATACAGTCTATGGGCATCTCTCCATCTTGACAGTAGCTCGTCAAGCCCAAAATGCGCATGTTTTTTGTGTTTGTTTCAAATCGATGCTGTTTGTGTTCAGACCATAAGCAAACCCCACCAGAGTCCGTTTGGAAGTGGACCGAGACTCATTTCATGGAAAAGCTTTTGGCTATAATAAAGTAACTTATCTATCACTAGAAAATCCCGAAGTATGGTTTTAACTTTCATGTAGGTGACTTGCCACCTCCAGAAAGTTACACAGGGTACCTTTAACCGGAAATGACTTTAAACACACATAATTGTATCTAGCTAGCTTTTTTGTTCCCATTGCCGCTATCTTAATATTTTTCCAATGGAAAGAAATGTTTTCTAGTATGTTAAAAAAAAATAATTTTAGGACTGTTGGTGTCCATGATAACAAGAGTTTACTACGGCAATACAGATATCCCATTTACTCTATCTATACAGGAGCATACAAGGACTGGGATTGTGGTGGACTTGTCGTGTGATTGCGTGACTAAACAACATAAGAAGCTATAGTCATGTCACTCCCTGAAGAGTCAGAAGTGCATATGCAGCACATATTACATAAAAACCACTATAGCCTATTGTATTTTGTACAATAACAAATGTCACAATAGATCAAATGTGACAGTTATAATGGCGCTGAGGACATGTGATTGCATGACTTAACCACATATGGAGCTGTCTATGGAACTAAAATTGGGGGTGTTATGATTTGAATTGCTTATGTTAAAAGTGTACAATGAACAACAATGCATTTGGTCATAGTAGGTAAATACATTATATTTTTAATAATCAGAGTGAGCAAATGGTTCATTAGGAATGATTTAGGGTTAGTAATTACTTAATTTTCCCATATGTTTGAGAAAACTCAAGCACAGATGTATTATATAAGCAGCTTTTGAGGTCAAAATAAGTCCACTGCGTGCAGTCTGCATCTAATTATAAAGTGTTTTATTGTCTGAAAATCAGGGAGTATGCATTAGCATGCTAGTTGTTGTTAGCCTTACCATTAAAGGAAAGCTCTACTCTGGTCTCTGATTGTTGTGAAAAGCTCTTCTAACTCATCAGTGTGTATAATTAGGATGCTCACGACGCACAAGGTGAAGAATAACTTTGAACCAGTGGAAACTTTTTACATTGAACTAGTTCTATTTAAATGTTTTTAAGTCAAGTTAAGTAAAAATCAGGTACAACACCATTTATTTAGGCGTATTAAGTAACTAGTTATTAAGCCTAACTCATTCTAAATAAAAAATTTGTTATGAATCTTTATTCATGCTTTATTAAGGCTGTTAAATATGCAGTTAAAGCGCTAACCATGGATCTACTGTAAATAAACAAAAAAAAACAACAAAAAACCCCAGTTGCCTTAGACAAAAGTGCGTCACTGTTATAATCATCCCGACATGTATAGGAGGACAAGATGGGATTGCATGACCGATATATGAATCCGCCCATGTAATTCTCACAACACTCCCATTAAAATGCCCAAACCTTTCTCCCCGCTGCGTCCCTGCACTCCTTCTGTAATGTTACGTCGTATAATAATAATCCCGCTCCCGCTGTCTCTGCATCTCACTGACGGATGCCCAGTGACAGCCTCGCTCGTGTGGAAAGCACTGTAGCCCCCCTCCCCTATAGCCACCCCCCCATTACACACTATAGTAATGACCTACGTACACAGGCGCTCCAGTGTGAGATAGATGAGTGTACATTAACAAATCATGGCCATTTGCTCGATCACATGTCAACGGGCGTGTACATGTGGCAGATGACACAGCCCACACAACGCTCTTTTCTTACATCCACGGGGACCCACTACAATATAGCATCTGCAGCTAACTCTCCGCGCAGGCAATTTTATGCTAATGGCTAACATATTGAATTAGACTGAATAGGGAACGGCGTGAATGTATTAGTTTGGAATTCCCGTATTGTGGCAAAAGTAGTTATTTCTGCATGCTTCAGGCAAGATTTTTTCTTTTCTGATGGTGGAATTGTGTAATAAATAAAGATGTGAATGTGAATATATTAGGTGTGTAAATGTGGAGCAGGGTGGGAATGAAAAACGTGGTTAGTGGGATTTCAATAAAGCAATGGTTCATCACCTTGAATGATATAGCCACATTTAAAGGTGTCTAATGTAATTGATTATGTTTATTAGATTACAGTCATATTTGAATAGTAATAATGCATATGTTTTAGATAACGCTTTAACTCTCAAAGGCAGTTTTACATGACGCAGTAGAATAAACCTAAAATACACAAAACAAATCTATTGGGGTTGTGAGATATTTACACACATTTGCCTCAACTTAGTAAAAATTATTTATCCTAAACCACAAAGTATGATGAAAATGATCACCCATAGACTGTTTATATAAATGGACATAGCTAACCTGCTAGCCTCCATGTTCCAAACAGGAAGTGTGCACGTGCATGCTTCCAACTCTGTCGACTCTGGCTCCAATTCATTTTACATTGGAAAACAGTCGCTGCTCTCTCCGTATAACTGCTCTAGCCTCAATGAGCTTCATTTGACTGGAGCCGTACGCAATGGGTGACGTCACACTCACTTTGTCCACTTCTTTATACAGTCTATGTGATCACCCTATTAAGTATAAAAAGTTACAGTTTCACACAAAAACACAAAAAAAGATAAATAAAATGAAAAATAATAAACAAGTTGTACAAGCGGTATTGTAAGTTGAATGATTAGAATACATTTTTATTTACCCAAACTTGACACCATGTTTTCTACTTTTTTCATTTTTCATATTTTAATTATATTATAGATAATTAACTGACAAATTTTTGAATAGACCACCTGTTCTACAACTATCACCAAAATCAGTGTTGCCCTTTAAGACACAACTTGCTGTTCACAAAATGACCCAACAAGTAAAAAATTAAATTAAAATAGAAAAAGTAAAATAGATTTCACAACTGTCTGTATTTGTTCTTGCCTCTATATAGAACATACGTCAAAGGAAATTTACAGAATGATCTATAAACGCCCATGTAATTATCACTGTTCCCTTACATTATACTTAGCTTCAAATCAACCTTCACCTTGATTACGACTCCAATCAAAACATCGTAACCAGACTGAACGGCAATGTTCTTGGACTATTAAACATACTGATAGTGTTAACCGCTATGAGATGTGTCCGAACACTCGTATCAGAAGTAATGGAGCACACTTCACTTAAAACGTCTGCACTTATTAATTAGGGCTTGTGGCTGTAGCCTACTTTCACCATATAATAATGACTGAAGATTTCTTAAGCACCACGCGCTCCTAATTACTAATTGGCCCTTGCTAATAATAAACAGTTGTGCTTATGGAGGTATGATTAAAATAGCTGATTTGAACCATTTCAGGCTAGTTTATTCCCACAGAAGTGCACTTGTGGTAAATATCCAGGGTGAGTGAAAAAGGAGTGAAACGGTGGGTGATGGTGACTTGCTCAGAGTGAGAAGTGAAATGACGATATGCACTGTGTGATGTGGTCAGTATTAAAGGTCCTATATGACACAAAATGGACTCTCGTAAGCTTTAAACCATGTTATAATGTTGTTACCTCAACAAAAACATAGCCGGAATTGTGTTTTGTTTCATTCACACATGTTTGAGTAACACTTTATTATTAGTCTGTCTGCATCTCCAAGCTCAAAATGCTCTGTTTCACCTTGTGATGTCACAAAGTGCTCATTTTCAAGCTTTACCTTTTGTTCAGCAGAGATGAGCTGTTCTATGGCTGAAACTATCCAAATGATTCTAGTGAAGGTGTACAGGGGTTAAAAACAATGCATAAATATGTAAAGTTTGTGTGTTAAACATGTGTGAATGAAACAAAACACAACTCCAGGTTTGTTTGTGATCAGGAAACTACATTGTAGCAGATCAGAAAATAGTGTAATATGGGCCCTTTAATAAATATTATTTAAGTTGGTTGTTTGAAAAAAATAAGTTTGTTTAAAAACAAACAAACATTAGAATGATTAAATAAATCAATTCTAAAATATCTGCTTTTGAAGTAACAATTATTTTTATTTTTAGTTATGAATAAGGTCAACTTTCTTGTCCTTTTGAAGAAATGTGCCTTAAATTAAAGTTTTTAATGTAATAATGTATAGTGTGACTTGCTTCAGTACAAATATTTTGTAAAAAAAAGGGTCAAATTTGAGACCACTGTGTGCCGTCTTTATGTGATTGTGAAGCGATGGCATGCAACTTGTTTGTTAGCATCACTCTGGCATCTGGAAGTCGAGAAAAGCACTTATAAACTCATCGCTGTGAATAATTAAGAAGCTAGGAATGCGTTAGGAAAATTGGACCGCTACAGATCATATGAGATTAATTGTTTTTAGTGAAGTACAGCACCTTCATGGGGGGTAAATGAGGGACCTTGAGGAAATCCACATGGGAGAACATTCAACTCCACACAAAATGGCCCATACCACCCGGGAATTGAACCCACAACCTTCTTGCTGGGAGGCAGGAACGCTAACCAATCATCAAACGGGCCGAAATAACCATTGTAAAAACATATATTTGAGTCGATATGGAGCACTGGATAGCAGCGCTTTGATGGGGAATGTGTGGGGTAAGGTAATCAGGTCAGTAAGCACCGGTGCTGTACCTCCGGGCAGGCCTCGCTCCCCCGGTGCCGTGTCCCAGCTGAGAGTACAGACACACGAGCTGTAAGAGCAGGGGTCAGGCTCGGCTACGCTGTGGAGCTAAGAGACGTGCATAAGTTCATTACTATAAAATAGTTTGAAAGATATCAGGGCTGGAATTGAGTAAATTCAATTGCTGCTAAGGCGTAAAGATCCCAGGTTTAAAAAAAGTAAAAATTAAAAATGATATTTAATTGGCTCCGTGTACAACAGCACCTAGCAACCTCAGTGTTAGCATCACTACTTCCTGTTTAATTCTGTCTCTATCAGGTTTTTGCTGAGTCTCTGACAACATCTACACAAATAAAACGAATACTTCACCGGACATCACTTTTATGTTTAGAAAGGCAGGTGCTTGTGACTCAATGCTAACGCTAACACTAATTTTGAGGCATAAAACTATTAAAACAACACCACAAACATATCATTTTTCTACCAGTATAAAGTTAAGTGTACCTGTCTGTCTTGTAATGGCTGTTCTGTCTCAAAATGAGTACTTCGAAGTCGTGTTCACCCCTCTCGCCTGGTTGCCAACTTTTGGGTGAAAAATCTAAAATGAAAAATTTCTAAACGTCAAAGAATTTCTGAACTTTAGAAAACAATCGCCGCAATATATTACCGCAGCAGCATTTATCTTCTACCTGAGTTCAAACTTTCTCACGAAGTTCACTTATGAATCAAGCATTAGCCCACTATTCATTTTGTGTAATTACCAATCAGGTATGTATACTAATAAACTGCTTTAGCTCATTTATCACGTATATGAATGGGTTTTAATAAGCTAACTTTTCAGATAAATTATTGATCAAATTTGTTGAAAAATCGGCAGTAACTGTATGTTTTTGCATTCTAAACTTTACTTCCTTGTGGTCAACAAATCCATGAGGTACCGGAGTTGATTTATGGCTGCTACTAAAGCCTATTACTTACCAGTTTGCTAAGGTTAACCATGAGGACCTTCCTAATGACCACTTTACAGGCGAATCCACCTCTCTTTTTACAAGGAGAGTCGAATAGATGGTCCTGTTAACAACGCGGGATCAATGTAGCACATGTAACGGGTCATAGGCTTAAAAGTACAGGGTTAGCATACGGCCGTGCTAACACATTGGCATTTTCTCGTAGTCTTAATCAAGGAGTTAAGAACCAAACTAAAATGAGTTCTGGGGTAAATGCTTTAACAATAGAGGCTCTATATCAGGTGTGTCCAAACTTTTCTTTTTAAGGGCCACGTATAAAAACACAGACAAAGCTGAGGGCCGATTGAGGGCCATAAACTGGTCGCTAATACAGTGAATACTTCAAATCGGTTTTAATATTACAAGTTAGACTGAACCACTAGACCTTTATTCATGCTTACATCCTCAGTGGGACACATTAAATATTTGAGATGGGCAGTAAGTAGATGTACAGTAAAAAGTACTGTTTAAGGTAATATGGGCCAATTCAGTGGAAGCTTGAGGGCCAAGAAAAATTGGTCTGAGGGCCGCATTCGGTCCCCGGGCCACAGTTTGGGCACGCCTGCTCTAAATGTAGTGGTTAAGCATCTGGTAATATGACAGTAGCTCAGTTTGTAGCGTGTTTGTCCACTGATCTGATGGTTGGTGGTTCGATCCCAGCTCCCACACATGAATCTTGTTGTTGTGTCCTTGGGCAAGACACCTAACCCACCTCACCTCTTGTGTCTGTGCGCACTGGCATATGAATGTGTGTGTGGTGATGTAAAGCGCTTTTCCACTTTCAAGACACTCAAAGCGCTACGAATTATCCTAACTCATTACATTTCATTTTTACATAGACATTTCAAACAAAAAAAAACTCAAAAAACCCCAAACAGTTTAGATGCAAATGATGACCAGACACTGATTATATTGAATAAAAGAAAATATTGCAAAATGCGTTTAAACTTTTACCATTTATCTAGTGTTGGATAAACATTTGAATTGGAATTTTATGCTTTTATGCCTCAGTTTTTTTTTTTTTATACTTTCGAAAACTTCGTGTGAAAAATGAACGTGAATTTTACTTCAAAAACCACACATGTCCACTAACGTCTGAACTTTTTTTTTTTTTTGCAGAATTATTGCACAAAGCATACATAATACATTTTAATTTTCATTATAATAAAAACGAGATAAATACTTTATTCAAAACTTCCACCAAAACACATAAATAAATAAATATTGACAAGTGAAAGGGGTAAGATACACAGAGCCTTTTTAAGTTGACTTGTTGTATTTTAGTTGCAGTGTGCTCCTCTGTTAATGCCATTGGGCTGTGTGCAGTATTATCCTGCATTAGCTCTCACCGTTCCACTGTAAAGCCGCTGTGTCCGAGCCCACCCCGGCTCTTGGCCTGCTCCTCTTCCTGCCTCTCCTCCCATGAGACCATGCTCCACTGGACGACTGCACACTGAGATTTTACTAGGCATCCTCGGCAACTAAATAATTCCACAGACTTTTGTTGTTTTCCAAATTTATGCTCATAACCTGAAAATCACAATTCCAAACTCTATAAGCAACTTTTTGGACAGACTGAGAGAGAAGTGGCTGCCAGTCTGTGCCGTGTTCACCATTATTCAACACCAATAAAACAATCATACAAATGCATTCACACAAACAAATGGGAAATGTGTCTTGCCCAATGACTCAATGGCAAAATGAATGGAAGATGATTAGTTTATTGTCTTTATTTAATTATATATTATATATATATATATATATATATATATATATATATATATATATATATATATATATATATATATATATATATATATATATATATATATATATATATATATATATATATATATATATATATATATATATTTTTTTTTTTTTACTTCTGCAGGGTATTAGCTGCTAACACACAACATATTTAGATCACCATGTTTCCTTTTATAGTTTTGAAAATGCTGTATTCACCGAAAACAACATAATTACATGTTTTATAAGTTTCACTTTTGGTTTTGACACTTTGAGTCTCCGCTCCCTTTGCTCTCCGTGTTAAGTCACTCCCCCTTCAGAGCACTATAGCAACACTATCAGCGTGCATCCTGCTAATGAAACTACTGCATGTTGCAATAGGTTTGTGAAGCAGATGTTTACAGTTTTGTATCATGTTTTTGTATATTTATGGAAAATTGTCATGTGGGAGCATGGGTGATGTCGACTTGTGGGTGGAGCCTTGCACAGAATCTTACAGCTAACCATAAAGAGGGTTCAAATAGAGCCCGGGAAAGATCGCTAAATTACTGAAACATGCATGGATGACATCTAAAACCTCGTCTGGCATGTTTTTGATCAGGTAACAACATTATAACATGGTAGAAAATACTGCATAATACCGCCTCTTTAAGCTTAAGTAATGAAGAACTATACATGGAAATCAGATTCCTGAGCTAGTAATAAAATAAATAAATAACTTGACTGAAACAGCCTTAAAATTTCTACTTCAAACTCCCCTGTAATGAAGTTCCTGTTTTGTCTACTCTCTTGGCTTTTACTCCGCCCCTTTTCCTTCCATCTTGACCCCGCCCGCCATCTCTCACAGACTCTCTCTCACATACACACACAAAACCCACATTCCAGCATCTTCATTAGCAATTCATGAGGCGCGTCTCATTAGACTTTAAGTTTTTACCATAGACCTCTGAAGTGTATGGCTGGAGCAGTTATTAATATTTCATAGTCTCCCATTGAGGAGCTAAAAACCGCTGCCGACCCGTTTCCGCTACAAAGTGTCTCGCACTTGGGCTTTTTTTTTTCTCCTTTCTTTTCTTGTCGTTTTTCCCACTTCGTTAACAGCGCGTCTCTCTTCTCCTCCTCTATCCTTGAGTTTTTTCTAGGTTTTTTTTTTGCTGCCGATCGCTCCCTGCCACTCAGACCCTAACTCAAACTGACTTAATTGGGCTGTCTTTGTTGTGGGAAATGTAGGCATATACCTTACGCAGTCTCCCAGAGCAGAGTGAAGAGAGGGGAGAAGAGGAGGAGAGGAGATGAGGAGGAGGAGAGGGAGGAGAGGAGTGCGCCCGGATTGCTGGAGGGGAACCTATTTTTTGCAGTGTACCCATGTTTCTTGTACTTATGGTTACCTGTCTGCCTGTATCCGGATTTTGTTACCGTGAAATTTTGAAACAACTACTCATTGTATTCATACTTTAGGAAACAAAGGTCTTTTAGTCGTGCCGGTGATCGCAAAACATGTAAAAAAAATAGATAATAATATTCATCCTATGCCAACAAACATAATCGCCATTATACTGTACCACCACAGTCAAGCTACTTATCCATAGGGGAGTAGACAAGGGGGTCTGTTGTCCCGGGCCATAGAAATGAACCCTCTTCCTATTCATTTATATTTGGGGGGCCCCTCTGAGGTCTTTTGCTCTGGGCCCCAAAATTTCCGTCGACATATCTGCTTATCTATAATGTTCTCTGCTAGATTGTAGTTGTTTTCAGTTACATAAAAGTTGTTTGAACATGGAACTTACTCATAACAATAACATTATAATTACTAATAGCTATAACGTTTTATACTGTCAGTAACTTTAATAATTATCCTGATATTATTGTAAATCACAATTATTTTGGTCATGATAATCATGACACAAAATTTCAGTATTGTTCCATGGCTGTTTGTGTATGTGGATCATAAAAGTTGCATAATTTTGCTTATTTTTTGTAGATTTTTGTCACATTGTCACAGATAGATAGATGGATAGATGAATGGATGGATGGATGGAAGGATGGATAGATAGATTGATTGACATACAGGCAAATGGATATAAATGATAGATAAATAGATAGATAAATAGATAGATAGATAGATGATAGATAGATAGATAGATAGATAGATAGATAGATAGATAGATAGATAGATAGATAGATAGATAGATAGATTGATTGACATACAGACAAATGGATAGATGATGGATAGAACATGGATGAACATGCAGGCAGACGGGCAGGTAGGTAAGTGGATGGATGGATGGTAGGTAGACAGATAGATCCATAGGTAGATAGATGGATAGATAGATAGATAGATAGATAGATAGATAGATAGATAGACAGACATACAGACAACTGGATAGATGATGGATAGATAGATGATAGATAGATTGATAGATTGACATGCAGACAAATGGATAGAACATGGATGAACATGCGGGCGGACGGACAGGTAGGTAAGTGGATGGATGGACGGTAGGTAGACAGATAGATCCATAGATAGATGATGGATGAACGGGGGGCGGACAGACAGGTAGGTAGGTGGATGGATGGATCGACGGACGGGTAGGTAGACAGATAGATACATGATAGATAGAGAGATGGATAGATTCAGTTTCTTATTTGGAGGTGCAGTTAGTTCCCTGGGGTTGGTTGATTGATTTGAACCTGTTTGGTAAAGTGTTTCTCCACTGACGCACAGGTTGGCGGTGCGATTCCAGCTCCCACAGATGAATGTTGTGTCCTCGAGCAAGACACTTAACCCACCTCGCCCTCAGCGTTCCTTGATGTAAAGAGCTTTGAGCGTCTTGAAGGTGGAAAACTCTATATAAAAATGTGACCAAAAAAATGTGACCATGAGAGGAACATGCTGAAGTGATAAAATAGCCGCACGACTCTGTAGAACATAACACCATTTGACGGGTGATTTAGTGAAGGCACTTTGAACACAGAGACAGAACGAAAGATTAAGGATTTCCAAAACATGCAAACAAGAACCGGTCGGCCATGTCATCTTCAAAGTTACAAGGGAGAGTTAGGGATTTAGACATTTATTTATAACAAAGATCATGATCAGGAAGTGAAAGAGATACTCCATTTTGTAAAAGTACATATATCATGGCAAAAATACAAGTAAAAGTAAAGTATCACATGAAAAAACTACTTAAGTAAAAGTATTTAAGTACCCATTTAAAAATTAAGAGTAAAAAGTAAAAGTTTTTCACGCAGATTTTGAGATGTAATTAAGCTTCAAATGTATTAGTTTTTGATAAAGATTTGTGCTGAATTTTGTTAAAAAGAAATAATTAAATCAATCCTGTTCAGAAATCTAGATCTGTAGTAGAAAGTACAGATACCTGCTCTCAAATGTAGTGAAGTAAAAGTAAAAGTGTCCACTGTAAAGTCTACTTAAGTACAAATACCTAAAATTTGTACAGTACTTTTTCTTTGTTACATGCCACGACTCACCAGAAGTTATATTTCGAACTACATTGAACTCGAAAGAAACGACAGTCTATATGAAAAGTTGGTAATAATAATTGATGAGGGGATGTAATTCTTAAGACTTTGAAAGATTTACAGCTCCTCAACTCTTAATCTTGAGCTAAGACATACTTTGGTCAGACATTATTGATATAATGGTAAATGGTGACATTTTTACACAGCACTTTTACACCTTCAAGGCAATCAAAATGCTTTATATCAAGAACCACTCACCCATTAGTACACCTGTGTATGTGGTGAGGTGGGTTAAGTGTCTTGCTGAAGGACACAACAACCGTATTCATTTGCGGAAGCGGGAAATGTCCCGCCAACCTGTGGGTCAGTGAATTTGACTGCTCTACCTTGATGTTTATGTCGAGAGCGGTATTTGAACTGCTCTACCAACTGAGCCACTGTCGTCCGTCATACTTGCAGCATCTTAATGAGTCATGGAAATCAGAAAAACAAAATTGAATTCCGTCAACTGGGGAGAAGTATATGTTTCACCACTCATCCGAGCAGCTTATTCAGTTCAGACGAGGTTATGCCCTAAATATCTGTGTTCTAGCGTAAATATAACAATTCAATTTATCTACAACTTTTTACCAGCTGCTTCCTTGTATCATGGTCGAACGAACAAACAGAAACATATTGCTTCTTTCTGATCTTAAAGTATTGAACATATGAACAAAACTGAGAGCCTCCATTTCTCAAACCTCATTTGAAATCCTGGAGTAAACTGATCTCATATCCGCTCAATGCACTGAAGTCGATTTGGTATATATAGTCTATAGTAGTAATGTCTGTGCATTGTGTATGTGTGTGTGGAAAGGGGGGTTTGTGGGGGTTGGTTGTGATAAAGGGGGATTGGGGGGTGCGGGGCTGTCCTCTAGGGGGGCAGCAGTGTGTCTGTCAGGGCTTGGCAGACAGGAGCGCTGCCCCCGAAACAAACCCATGCATGAATAAGTCAATAAAAGCATCTCTGTCTGTGTGCGAAGGGAGAGAGGAGGAGGAGGAGGAGAAAGGAGAAAGGAGGAGGGATGCTGGGGGTGGGGGCGATGATGATGATGATGAGGATGAAAATGGGGAGGTCTCCGGTCGCCAGCGACTGAGAGAGAGAGAGAGAAAGAGAGAAAAAGAGAGAGACAGACGCCACACATTCCCCTGCAATGAGAAGCAGACGGCTGGAGGGATGATCAAAACCAGAGGAGAGGAAGAGGAGAGAGACAGAGAGACGGAGAGACAGAGACAGAAAGAGATGTGTAGACAGGAAGAGGAGAGGAAGAAAGAGAGTGAGAGGAAGAGAAAGAGAGAGAACAGTATAAAAATTGAGTTTGAAATTGGAGCAGTATTGTTGCATTTATTTTAGTATAGTAGTTTTAGTATTTCATATTTTATAAGTATATCTATTATTTATGTGTAGTATTATATTTTAGTGGTAAGTAGCGTATTTTTGGGTCTATAAATCACATTTTTTTCATAGTATATATGTTTTTTCCTTCATTATTGGTGCGACTTATACTCCACCGCGATTTTTACTTCAGTGCAACTTATACTCCGGTGCAACTTATACTTCAGTGCGACTTTATTGTTTTTTTAATTGAGAACTTTCATTTAGAAATTTTTAAATGTTTGAAATGACATAATCATAAAGCAACATGGACAGTAATTACAGAACACAGTCTTTTAGTTTAGTATACTTGAAAGGGAATAGGAATAGGTCGAAATCCTAGCTTAGCATCGCATAGAGAGATAGCTAGAGAGAGAGAGACAGAAAGAGGGAGGAAAAAAGAAAAACGAGAGAAATGCAAATGGGGTTTTGATAGTCGTACTTGTTTTGTGCATGGTATCTAAGAAGACCAGTATATGTGAGTGTGTACAGTACTTATGTGGGGAACAGAACATTGGACTGAATTATCTAACCTCAACTCACATGAACCCGGCAGGAAATCCAGACTCGGAACTAAGCCTTTGTTAGAGTCCTTTCTCCCAAATTAAACCGACATACGGATTTAGTATAATAAAAGTACACATGTAAGTGGTTGGCTTTTTAGACTGTAGAAAGGAATGATGTCAATTTCTCAGACGGGGGCAATTGCTAGCATCCTGGCAGTGACTATACTGTATGTGATTTTCATGAAGAATTCTCAGTCCGTTATTTCACTGTAGATTAAAGGCGCTGTACCTGATTTGACCTGATTTGCAGCAGTCTGAAGCTATTCCTCACTTACCGTATGCATTTTCAGCGTCCTGATCATTAACCAGGCCAGAGCTTTGCCGTGAGTACAGCTAACGACAACTAGCATGCCAACACGCGCTTCCTGGCTATCGTAGAATTAAACGCTTTATAATCAGATGCAGAAAGTGACTTATATAACGCATCTGTACTGGGATAAGACATAGGTTTATTATGCATATTCTCTTTTGGCAAAAACTGATTGCTTATGCAGATCAACACAATTTGTCAAAGTCTGAGTACGTTTTAGTAGTAGCCAGACCTGCTCTCGGCCAGTTCTCAAACGCTTCATATCAAGTTCCAACGGAATATTTTACCTCACGAGTATCAGCAGATCTAAACCAGGTCTAAAGCAGCACTATTCTGTTCTATTAAACTAAGTCTGGAATGGGACTACACGATTCCACTTCAGTTTGAGAACCGTTGGCTTAAGTGGATGAAATTTGGTATCCAATCTCTGCCAACAGCCTCTGACCACCACCAGTCATCTACATGTGCACAACATTTACACAGACGAGCAGAAGTGTCTTGCTCAAGGACAGACGAGACTGTAATTGAACCCCCAACTTGGTTATGTGATGACTCCTCTGCTCCAGCACTACTGTCTTTCTACTTGTATTCTTAAGTTTCAGCTTCCTGTTACAAGCAACATTTTGAGAACTTTTTAAAAAATTACTACGGTATTTAGTTTAAATTTGGTAATCGCTATGGCAACAGTTGTAATTTCTCATCATTCTGAAACCTATGGATGTAACCGTTCTGGCTGGCTGCTTGTCGCCACTTTCTGGCTGCTTGTTGTCACTTTCCCTGGAATGTTCCACAATATGACGTTAAACTTACCTATCATCATGGAGACAAGTTGGTAAGTTACAGGTCAGGTCTGTGGAGAAGCAACCCCACTCAACGTAAAAATGTTTTTCAAGGTATTTTTGAGCAATAAAAACACCCGTGAAAGATAGTCATTTTAATGCCGCACTTAATGCTACCTTGTATCCATGGAGACGTTAATGCTGCTGACGTGTCCATGGATACAAGTACCAGACAGACCTTCCACCAGAAAAGTTACACAGTGTGATTTAAAGCGCTTCACTTCACCGCCATCCCGTGAGCTTTATAGAACTTTTCACTTTTGTTTACTTCAAAAATGGCCGCCAAGATTTCACTTTAACCACATAAGCCTTCCTTTCTGGCACCGGCACTTTGAGTATCACCTTGAAAGCATTATCCGGATTAGCTATAAACTAACAGGTACCAGGTGCTGTCTTCCTCTCTCCTCCTCGTCTTCCTCCTTACAGGTGGACCCCAGTCAAGTGCGATGGAAAATTGCCAAAAGCATTCTCACGGCTCACTGATTTCAGAATTGTTCTTGTTGCCGAAAGAGAGGAGACCGCCAACCACCCAGCCAGTGACACTTTGAGCAGCGCAATAATTCTTTGTCCTTGGAAGACAATAAGGCTAATTTGAATCTAAATCTCCCTCTCTCTTTTCTTCTATCTCGCATTGCCTCGTTTGACCCCTCGTTCGCCCTTCTTCGCCAATCAGTTTAATCTTTTTTCACTCTCTCTCTCTCCCTCTTCTCTCTCTCCTCTCTCTGCTCTGTCGTTCATTATGGATCTCTCTTGGCCAAAGCAGATTTTCTTCCATGACGGATGGGTTGGAGGAGAGGAGGAGAGGAGGAGGTAGAGAAGAGAGGCGTGTGGTTCAGTTGGGGACATGTGGCCAGTAATGAGTGGGAGATGGTTTTGGGCCATTTTGAAAACATGTTGCAAGCTACTAATAGATCATTTTAAAGGCACAGTCTGTAACTTTTTTGGTCTCCGTGGAGATGCTACCGATGTTACACGGCATGGCATTGAACTTATCTAGCAGGTGACGCCTCCAAGCCAAGTTACAGGTTAGATCTGTGGAGAAGCATCCCAGATCAAGGAATCAAAACATGTTTTTCAAGTTAGTTTTGAGCAATGCAAACACCTGTATTTGAATGAATGCAAGATATTTGAGAATGTTCCACAGTATGGTGTTGGACTTATCTATTTCCATGGAGACAACCAGTTAAGTTACAGGTCTGATGTGTGGAGAAGTGACCTCACTCTCTTTAAGAAACCATGTTTTTCAATAAAAACACCAGTAATCGAATTAATGCAAGATACATACGTTTAATGCGTATGAACTGTGCAACATTCAAGGCAAAGCAATAATGTCTCCAAGGGAATCAACAGGGGGCAGATGGTCCACCAGAAATGTTACATAGTGCTCCTTTAAAGCTAAAGCATATTCTATGGATGTAAAGTTATTTTCAGTTGTAGATAGCAAACCTGTATCTGGAATTCTAAATCGCATTTCTGTATTTTTTCTACATTTATCAACATCTTAGGCTAATACTACTGCGCTAGACTTGGTTAAAGGAATTAAAAAATAAAAAATAAAATTAAGCGGGAACAGGTTTAGGTAGACTGGAAAACTCAGATATCGTGCCTTCAGTTCTCTTGCATGTTAGAATGTGCTGCAAAAAGTGGCTTCATTATTGTGAAAAACGTGACATTGTTCTTCAAATATAATGGACAGCTGGAATGACAACCCTTAAGCTAAATATACTTTTAGCTTTGATGTTTGCGTCATCCGAAGTAGCCAGACGCATGTATTACACAATCTGATTATTCAACCTGTTATAAAACCTTCCAAACAAGCACTGTTTACCTATTAGTGACAATGCTAATTAGCTTCTGTTAATTTCAGGTTTTTAATATGTGAGAAAGTATTCCAGAGCGATCCAAAAACTTCAAAAATCTTGTACAGAAATTATATAGATATAGGACAGTGTTTCTCAAAATGTAGTACATCCTTTGGGGCCTTCTTCAGTTTGATATTTTTTATTTAGAGACGAATTTTTTCTTGTTTTTTTTTGTGGCAATTTTAGCACCACTCTTCATGAATACCGCTGTCAGGCTCGTCATTTTGGTCTTAAAATGTTCGTATTGAAACTTGGCTCCTATCACAGCCTTGATAAGCTTCATTTGACTGAAGCTGAACACTCCCTTGGTCCAGTTCTTTATACTAGACCTGATATAGTCCTGGTTTGGATCTAGTGGTACTTTGAAAGCCAAGTAGTATAGGTGGTACTTCCTGTGAAAAGTTTTAAAGTCACTGATGCGGGACTTTTAATATGAACATTTTACCGTAAGTTCTCAAGTAGTTACACCCCTAACAATGTTTTTTTCTTTGCGGGACTCGTTAAACTCTCTCCCCACATCACATGCACCAAACCAGCGTAACATCTCCGGGGTTTGCGTCACACAATCTTCACAGTTCAAGCAGGGACATGCTTCCAATTACGAGTCCGCCATTGAAATCGGAAAAATGAAATATGAAAGGGGTTCTTACAGCGTCACTTTTTAATGGATTGTGGGTTGTCGTGGCTACCACAAACTAACCACGGGGAAATCAGGTCTTTTTTTTTTTTTTACTCTTTCACCACATCAATTTCACCCAAGTCTTGCGGATTGGTGCTCAAAGCCAGCTTTACAACTCTTTCAACATCTTAGCCCACCACCCTGAAGAAATGTATTGCGTTGTAACCTCACCATTCTGCGTCTCGGTCAGGTCTCTCGGGGGGGAGAGACAGTTGGCAGGATGCAGGCGATGCGCTGCCATGGCAACAGCATCCCTCCCTCTCCCTCAGGTCTCCTTAGCAACACGTAGCTTGGCATTGTAGTAATGAGGCAGCCCAGCATGCCACGAGGGTTGTGTGTGTGTGTGTGTGTGTGTATGTGTGTATGTGTGAGTGAATTTCTTTGTTTTTTGCCAAGGCCTTGAACGCACCGTGAGTGGAGTGAGGGCGCAGGCGACTTCTGGTGACAAGTCAAGATGCTAGTGCTTGTGGTGAATGTTGAGTTTGAGTTTCAAAAGCAGATTTTGGGCGAATTTGAGGATTCGGTTTGACAAATGTTAGCTGTCCATTTGTCATGTGCAGCTTCCAAGTATGAGGCGTTATAGGACACTCTTTAAACTTTTAAAAATATAATCCTCATATAGATCAAGACTGTTCAGGAAATATTTCAAATTCATCTTCTTTCAGTACTAATTTCAGTATTGTTTTGTATCTGAGTATGTTTTGTGTCTATAAAGTCTATAAATGATGGCTTACTGATAAAAACACATTTTTGTCATAAAAAGTACAATGGATTGTTGAAGATATATATTTCTACCTCTAAGTAATCATAATAGTATTTCACTTCATTATTCCAGTTCATATTTGATTTTGTCACATTCAGTAGTACCTATCAGGGACTTGAAAACGGCACACAGAAGAAGATGCTGTGCGACAATGAGATTAATAGAATAGCTTTGTGGAGTCAAAAAATCAATCTTTCTCTGAGCACTCGGCAAAACTATCTAATAAATGTCTCACTACTTCTTTCATCTTTGGAATTTTTCAGTTTGGTCCTTGGCGTCTGGTTACTATGAGGTGATTAGTATATGCAGAGCAACAGTAGTAACACAATCTGGGAAATTACTACTACTTTTACTACTACTACTACTATTGCCAGTACTACAGTTAATACTACTATAACTGTCATCCGGGAATTATTATTGGGACTAATGCAAGTATACCACTATGGATTTTATTATTGTCCACTACTACCAAGCATCCTATTATTACTCAGAGTACTGCGACTTCATCAGCCTAGAGCAACTACTTCTACAATTTTTTTGAACATTCTTTGAAGCCAACATGGCCCCAAGAAAAAGATCACATATAGAGTCTGTCCTGTCATTGATTTGAACCATAGACTGTATAAACAAGTGGACTAAGTGAGTGCGATCCATAGCAATCGGCTCAAGTCAAACAAAGCTCGTCAAGGCGAGTGGTTATAGGGGCCAATTTGAGGCCGAGTTCCATATTTGGAATTCGTTGCAACGTTGTCAATCAAACCTGTTGAACACTGGCAACCTTGGGAAAAGAAGGTGCCTGATTTGATTTGTTTGTGGCAGTGTTTAAATTTTAAAGCATTTTAAGACAATTTCATTTAGTTAATTATCATTTAATTAGTTATCGGGAGGAGCTTGGAGTAGATCTGCTGCTCCTTCACGTCGAGAGGAGCTGCTGAGGTGGCTCGGGCATATGTTCAGGATGCCCCCTGAACACCTCCCTAGGGAGGTGTTCCGGGCATGTTCCACCAGGAGGAGGCCCCGGGGAAAACACAGGACACGCTGGAGGGACTATGTCTCTCGGCTGGCCTGGGAATGCCTTGGGGTCCCACCGGAGGAGCTGGAGGACGTGTCTGGGGTGGAGGAAATCTGGGAGTCCCTGCTTGGACTGCTGCCCCCGCGACCCGGCCCCAGATAATCAGAAGAAAATGGAAGGATGGATAATTATCATTAGAATTGAAATTACAACCTACATCTCCATTGTCCTTCAGTTAATAGCGGTTACCTTTCTTGCATCACACAACCTGGATCTTTACGTTATTGCCAGATGATCAGGAAGTGCACTGTTAGCATGCTAGTTGTTGTTAGCTTTACCTTCATAAATATAGTTTGCAGTTGCTACAGTTTTAACTATTTTGTTTACGTTTAAGAGGCGAGATTATGAATTAAATGAAAGCAGATTTTTTTGAATTTTGTATTGGTCAGTACTTCCTGGAGTGGGTGGGGCTTCATAGTGAAGAAAACTGCATGAATGTAACAGTTTAAACAGAGAGTCGGCATTATATCACCCCTTTAATCCTATTCCCCAGTTAAGTCTCATACAAACTCCACAGAGTCAATATTTGAACAGTAAAAGCAGTTGCACTTTTCTCGATTTTCTTCACACACATTTACTCCATTTGCAAAAGATTTAGACACGTCAAGCATAGATAAAGTGTAATGTTGTGCTACCCGCTGCTAGCAAACATTACTGCTGCTTTCAAAGATGGAGGATATGATTTCACAGCTTGCGTTCTCACACAAACAGTGATTATGTTGAAGACAGACTTCTTTACCATAACTGCAGAGGTTACGCAGACAAAAGTACTATAATAAAGAGCTCGGGTCACGCCATTTCTAAACTACCGTATGTGTTTCCAGTTTGAAAGACGTGGACTACAGTACGTCAGTTTCTCTGTCAAATCAAGATTACTTAAGATTTGTGAAACGCAGTCTACACAAATACGGCTTTCATATTTACAATTTAAACAGAAGTGCTTGATGTAAGTAGCACTTGTCTTGATTTGAGTTTGTGTTGTCAAAAATATCGAAAATCGCCCATGTATACGCCCATGGACCACTATGGAACCTACCTGGACCACTGAGGGATTACACAGATGTAACACCACATGGAAATATAAAAGAAGGTTCTACCATTTAAAGTTTAAAATTACATTCTATTGTCTAAAGATGGTGGTATCGGAATCAGTGTTGAGTATTGAGTCTGTTCCGTCGTCAAAATCAAGTATCGTGACAACAGTTTAAGTTAATTTGGCAAGGCAAGTGTATTTGTATAGCACAATTTGTACACAAGGTAATTCAAAGTGCTTTACAGAATAAAAAAGATCACAGTACAACATTAATAATCACAAATAATCATCATAAAATTAAATTTAAAGGAGAATAGTGCACAATAAAACCCTTTCAGTCACATGCACAGCTAAACAGAACCGTTTTGAGCCTGGATTTAAACATTGTCAAAGTCAAATTTGTGTATATTTATATCTTAAAACAACATTTGCCAATAAATCAAGTTGTTGTTTTTTAAGTGCAGTGGCATTTGTCTCCTTACGTCAAGTGAGTAAATTCTTTTGAAACAATTCTCGTTTTCTTTTTTTAAGTAGAACAAGACGTTTCACGCTTGTTCCATTGGCAAATTGGCAAAATGCACTCGACTCAAGATAAATACTACTTGATTCAAGCACTCATTAACTTATCATATTTAAGATTGTGCTTTTTCACAGTGAATAATAAAAGGACATTATAAGTATGTATGTGCAAATACTTATATTTACTTATATATTTCCGTTGATTAGCATAATACATGACTTTTTTGCTATCCAGGCCTTTCATAATTCATCAGCTTTTACAAACTAGGCCATTTTTGTATATTATTATTTACTTTCTAGCTTAGTATTTCACAATTTCACCACTATTTTATGTAAAACGCAAATTCTTGGGTTATATATCTGCTGCGTTCTTGCT
Source organism: Periophthalmus magnuspinnatus (assembly GCF_009829125.3). Taxonomy (NCBI): domain Eukaryota; kingdom Metazoa; phylum Chordata; class Actinopteri; order Gobiiformes; family Gobiidae; genus Periophthalmus; species Periophthalmus magnuspinnatus. Next base: position 25,220,572 of record NC_047136.2, read on the forward strand.
AGCACGCTGAAATGGCTAACTAGCAGCATGGCTATTACCGACAAGACACAAACAGATAGATACTTTGCCTTAATTTTTTTTTTTTTAATCACACCCTCTCGCCCCGCGCCTTCTTCTTGTCGATCACGTACGATGTATCCGTCCATATGCTCCGTTTCCATGGCGTTGAATGCTAGCGCGACCAGGTTGCGGCTGCTCTCCAGAGACCGTGTGAGCAGGTGTGATAAGGCCTCCTCCTCAGCTTCTCCGGCACCTCCCCATAGGCGTCACCCTGCGTCTCCCTTGGGTGTCACCCTGTGTGTCTCCCGTAAGTGTCATCCGGTCCACCTGGCGTGTGAACAGTCCGCTGGGACGGGTGGAGGTGACTGCTCTCTGGTAAAGGTGCAGAGGACAAAGGAGGTGAGCTAATTGGGCACAGTGTTTTGATGTATTTTTGGGTAAAGTTTTTGCAGTGTTTTTAACGGACAAATGAAGTTTTCGATGGTGTTGTACATTGGCGTACGCTAAAGGTCTTATACTATGGAAGGGTCAGACTTTTGAAACTGTATTTGGGCGTTTGAGCATCAGTGTTTTTGTTATATAAAGACGTACTATGTAACTTCTGGTGTAGTGTATGGTGCTTGTGGTTCTCTTTGTGGAGATGTTATTGTTGCCTGGAATGTTTCACATTATGGCATTAAATTATACCAATATCACCACCACCACCACTACTACTACTGCTATTACTACTACTACTACTACTACTACTACTACTACTGCTTATGCTGCTATTACCACTACTACTACCACCACTCCCACTACTGCTACTACTGCTATTACTACTACTACTACTTATACTGCATCTACTACCACCATTACTACCACTACTACTACTACTGCTATTTATCTTGCTACTACTACTGCTACAACTGCTACAACTGCTATTACTACTACTACTACTACTACCACTGCTACCACTACTACTGCTATTTATCTTGCTACTACTACTGCTACAACTGCTACAACTGCTATTACTACTACTACTACTACTACTACTACCACTACTACTACTACTGCTATTTATCTTACTACTACTACTGCTACAACTGCTACAACTGCTATTACTACTACTACTACTACTACTACCACTGCTACCACTACTACTACTACTGCTACAACTGCTATTACTACTACTGCTACTACTAGCACTACTACTACTACACCTCCAACTACCACTACTACTTCTACAACAACTGCTACTACTGTTATACTACTACTTATGCTGCTACTACTACCAACACTACTACTACTACTTATGCTGCTACTAACACTACTACCACTACTACTACTGTTACTACTGCTATTGCTACTACTACTTATACTGCTACTACTACGACCACCAGTACCACTACTCCTGCTACTAGAACCACCATAACCTACTATTAATATCACTAATACTATATCACTACTACTCCATGTTTCTGTTCACGTGTACTTCAGTATAAGTAGTTTCATCAGTGCTGTAGTCCTGTTCACACAGTCACACACATGTACAGTGTCCCGCTCATATCCACGTGTAACTCCACAGTCCCTCCTTCACTCGGGCCAGTCCTCCTCCTCCTCCTCCGCTCCACACAGGCAGGACTTCCCGATCCCCTACCCGCTCTCAGATGCTCGTTAATCTGCCGCCGATGCTATTTTTATCCCTTAGTCCCGCCCCTGGGCTCTCCACTTCCTCCTCCTCCTCTCACTCTTTCCATCCATCCAACCCACAGCGCACGGGACACTCCACCAAGACTCCCAATTAGTCGCTCATCCTTTGGGATCATGAAGGCCCTTGGGCGATCCCGTGTCTCTCCTTTCAGTCTGGCCTCTTTACCTCTTCTCTTTGCCGGTTTGTTTGTGGATGTCCCCTCTCAGGAGCCGTAGGGGCCCTTGGGGGAGTGGTGTGAAGTTGGAGGCCCTTCTGTCGCCTGTGGGGCCCGGCTCTGGTCCCTTGGCTGCGGAGCGAGGAGGAGCTAAGTGGTAAACCTTTCGTGGAGGTGGACTGGAGCTGTGATGGCGGTGTCAGGGCGGAGGTGTTTGGGGAGATGGAAGTAAACAAAGTGAGACAAAAGGAGGAGTGTGCTGCTCTGATAGTTATACAAGACTTTGCTGTACAAGTTTAAAGCCATAATGTGTAACTTTTTGCCTAAAAAACAGACTAAAATAAAAGCAGGACAAAAAAGTGCTGGTCTGATGGTTATACAAGACTTTGCTGTGCAAGTTTAAAGCTGTAGTGTGTAACATTTTGCCCCAAAATAGACTAAAATAAAAGCAGGACAAAAAAGTGCTGGTCTGATGGTTATACAAGCTACCATCTGCAAGTGTATTTGATTTTCTTCACCAGTAGATGGCAGGTGTCAAACTTTTTCCCTCCTCATTCTCACCTGACCTTTGTTTTATATTTATTTAGACTGTATTTATATAAACGGACATAGCGAACCTGCTAGCCACTGCATTCCAAATAGGAAGTGATTATGGGCGCGCTTCCAGCTTCATTGACTCTGGCATCAATTCACTTTCGATTGAAAAAAGCGTGGGCCCTCTGTCTGTAACTGCTGCTGTCAGACTTGTCATTTTGGTTTTAAAATGTTTGTATTAATCTACTCTACATGAGCCTGATGTTTTTATTTCATTGTTGTGTCTGGATATTAAGATATGGATAATAATAACAGACAAATCCGAGGTTGCTCCTGCTAGTGTTAGCAACAAGTTTGATTGACAACGTTGCTAAGTGTATGGCCAAAGCTAGACTAAAATAAAAGCATGTTTTTTCATTATGGATATTTTTATTGCACTGAAAAACATAGAAAACATGATGTCCTTAATCTGAGTGAGCTTGCATCTCCACAGACCTGACTTTTATTTATATACGAAATGTTCATTTGGCTATAAACATCCACAGTGTGATATAAAACCTATTTATCTCCATGGAGAATTTTCTAAAGTATGATTTTAACTTTGTTTCCATGGAATCATCCAGTTGACTTTCTACCTCCAGAAAGTTACATACTATCACTTTAAGTCACGATGCGCAGTGACAACTGTTTAATAGAAAATACAAGTTTTTAATGGGATGAGTTATAACGATTCTGGAAAAAATCACACTCACACAAAGATATCCCAATATTTGAGACTACATTCAAGATTTATTTTAGAAAACAAAAGAAAAAGACTAGACTGTTCCATTAAAGGTGCACTCTGTAACCTTCTTGTATACATTAAAATCCTGTTAAAAGTTTGCCTTACATGAGACAAACATGAGGAAACAACATTATAACCGATCAGAAAATGGCATAATATGAGCACGTTTGTATAAATCAAAACTAGAGAAGCATTTTCTCTCAGTAATAAAACTGTATGGAGACAGTTTAGTTTAGTGTGATTTCTATATAATATTATCTTTACCTAATGAATAGCAGCCTGTGAGTATTTTCTACCGTACTATAGAACACAAACAAAGAGCAGAATCACCTTCAACTCACCTCAGTCCTTAAATAATGAGTGTAAAATCCGTACTTTGAGGGTTATGTGATTTAATTAAGTTGAAGTATAGCTTAAACAACACTCTGAGAACAGTGGGCCAGTGGTTATTTGATCAAGATAAGCAACATTTAAATAAAGAAAAGAAAAAAATGATGGCCTATAACCGGAAGTCATCATCAAACTAAAAAAAGTTAACGCTGAAATGCTCTGGTGTTGCCAATATTTAGGTTTAAATCAGCCCTATTCTGCAAAATGGACTTTTAAGACCTTTTAATCGTGTTATACTTGTTTCTCCTTCTCATTTATCATCTCGAAGTTGCATGTGGAGTGAGTCGTGCACGTGTAATCGCTTATTTTCAAGACGCCATTTTGCTGATCAACTCCTGTTTTCACCACCACCGCTACACGCCCACTGTGACGTACTGACTTCATCCTTCCATTTTATTTTCTTAACTGATGATAGGTGTAGAATTTGGCAGCGTTGTGTTGTCGTTTTGGTACAAATGAAAAAATATGGGCTTCTCTCTAGTGTGGCTGTTCTGCTCTTTGTTATGATGACGTTTACAGTGACGTCATCTCCCATTTTTCCCATTAAGTCGTTTTTAATATTGCGATTTAAAATGTGCAGATTATAACATAATAATCCATGGGTGTATATGGAAGACACAAGCACAAACGTATTTAAATAGGAGCTACAAAACTTTTGCAGTCAGTGTTCTGGCCAATTTGCCTTCTGTGGTATTATATGTGTACTTAAATTGTGGTGTTTTAATCATTTAACATATTGTTGATAATCAGCTGATATGTTTTTACTTTTATATTACTACATACCGTAATACCATAACATTCTTTCTGTTGCTGCCCATTTGACCCATACAGCGCCAACCCCAAAATAAACCCATTACATACACCCAGTGGAGGGAAGAGTTCTGAATATTTGTGCCTAAGTAAAAATACATTTACATACTTAAAAATGTACTCAGTCAGAAGTGGTGCAGCCAGAGAAAAATTCAAAACACTATTAAAACACTATTAAAAACTCAAAATACTCAAAACACTTTTATTTTATTTATTGAACTTTTTTATGCAATTTTTTTTTTTTTCAAAATTGTATTAAGTTAAGTTCTTCTCTGAGCTCTGGCCAATCAGAGCAAACCATGTAGTGAAGATATGTGTGCAAGGAGTACTGAGGAGCAGAGAGCGCTGAGACAGACAACGTGGACTGTACTCGGTAACTAATATGATTTTATATAACTAACTAATTATAATGACATACACGTGTCAAAATCTAGTAGAGTATTATCACTCACAAGTTTAAATACTCACTTAATGAGTATTTAAACTTGTATCTGCAGTACTTTCCACCTTTGCTCATATCCATGCATTCACATCTACCATAATCACATTTTATTTCTCCAATACAACACTGAAACTAGAAAGTACACATGAAAAATACCACTCAAAGTATACTTTTTTTGTACACAATTGTAGTAACATTTTATATCAGTCTTTTATTCAAAGCATTATTAATAAAACAGAATGTGGAATGAAGCTGTTTTAAAGCAGAGCAGCAGTGAGAGCACAGAGGACTGGGACTTGCTGTGCTCAATAACAATTACAAGACTATAATGATACTTTTATGCCAGTACAAGTACGTTTTAAAAACTACTCAAAAAGTAACATTTTCCTGAAAATCTACTCATGTATAGTGAATATTTGTAATTGTATTTGCAGTACTCTCCACTCTGCTTACGTCCATGCATCTTCCACAATCAGGTTTCATTTCTCCAGTAGAATACAGAAATAGCATCTTCGTCCCTTCTTTACCCCCACCCTGAAATGAACTCTCTCACACCTTACCCTGCCTGGCTTATCCTCTCCCCCTCCTTCTCTTCCACCCTCCCTCTCCTTTTTCTTTCTGTCTCTCCCTCTCTCTCTCCCCATCAAAGAGACAAGCGCTGCCCGTGACATCAGTGAATTCGGCGCGCGGAGGAAGTGAATCTTTAGCGTTGACTAATTTCCATTGATTGCCTCCAGACAGGCTTATATGGCAGACTAGACCCATTCCCACACACAGGGGCTGGCTGCTCTCTTGTCTACTCCCCTCCCCAGCAGGAAAAAAACACAATGAAGCTAGTCAGCGCTTTTATCCCCCTCCCCTATTCCTGCTTATTATCAAACAAATGCAAAGAGAGATGGCCATTGACGACAGCGTGCAAAATGACTCCTGGCGCTGTGAAATGGATTCATAAATTATGTTGAGGAGGACAGAGTCTGAGTACTTCACCCAAACACTACTCTTCCTACCGACGCTCTGGGCCAGCAACACAACTCCAATTTGTGTAAATTGATTATTGATTAGAGGTGGGCAGAGTAGCCAAAAATGTTACTGAAGTAAAAATTACTCAAGTAAAAGTACAATGTTGTGATCCCAAAAAAATGACTCAAGTAAGAGTAAAAAAGTACATGGGAAACTACTAACCAAGTAAGATGAATTGTAACTGTCAGGACAGAAAATAATGTGACGAAGGACAAAACAATGAATAATGCTCAAAATCTGGTGTTTTCAAAGGAAAGACACAAAAATGAGGAAAATGAAATATCTTCATATCTGAAGGAGCTGCAAGAAACACAAATGTTCAAATCATTTCAAATTGTCAACAAGTTTTTGTCACTTGTAGATTTACTCACAGTGTGAAGAGGAAACAAACCTTTTATTTTACATGTAAAGTCTTCTGTCTAAGGTGGTCTTAACCAAGACCGTGGAGATGGGCCTGGAGCGCTGTACGACAGCAGCTCAGTGTATGTGACAGCCCAGCGGCACAGGACCAGTCAGATACAGAGAATCCCTCAAAATGGATCAATAAATATACCTCACTCACTCACGTAACAGTACACTGTCAAATATATTATTACTCAAGTAAGAGCAAAAGTCAAAAACTTCTATGAGTATTTCACTTACTCAAGTAATTGTAACTGAGTGCAAAGTATCAAAGTAATTTATGTCACAGATTATCAACAAGCACATTTTTTTACTTGTGTTTTATATAATTCCACCAAACATCTTCAAATTATTTGAAAACGAAACTGTCAAATTAAAATGTAAGAACTTAGAAGTTGTTTACTTTTCATATAAACATTGAGAAATCTATCACTGTTTCTTATTAGTGGAATTGAAGTTTTTTAAACTCTATATTTTTCACGTTTGAGCCTCCTGTTAGCTTAGCTTGAACAGCCCTTTGTAACAGCTTTGAGAACGTATTAGCCTAATGCCATTTGAATGCATGCATTGCAAGTGCTTCACCCTCTAACGGAGCGGCAACCGGGTGGAGTTTAAAGAGTCCTCCCCAAAGCACCGTGGAATGCGCTGTAAATTAAGAGGTAGGCTGCTTAAAATGTGAAGCAGAGTGCACTACAAAATCCATTACATGATGTTTCATTGATTCGACTAAAGCACGGTTTGCTACTATTCCTGCTTCTACTGGGTCTGGAATAGCTGTTGGAGTATGTTGGCCGGGTTGCTTTCCCATAAAGTACAGGCTAAGTATAGTTAAGTGTCTGGAAAGTTATTTCATGGCATTTGTATTCCACTTTGGATGAATATTGATGAGCAAACAAAGTGTGCTAACTTGCTAACTATACAATGGGTAATCAGGAGTATATTAAGAATTGCTGGGATCAGACTATTAAGGCCTGGCAACGGTAGCTAAGTGTTTATAGGCTTTGCCCGCCAACCACAAGGTTTACAGTTCAGTGCCAGCTCCCTCTAGTGGTGAGTGCTGATGATGGGCAGTTAAATGTAGTGCAATACCAGATGCTCATATTTGCTTTACAGTTCCATACATTATTCATTCACTCCATACTTTATTGAGGTAAACTAGTATTGTAGCCACAGCTGCCCTGGGGTAGACTGACAGAAGCAACGCTGGCAATCTGCGTCATCAAACCTTCTCGCCAATTCCACTTACTCGGCCACCATTTTCATTTTATTTATATAAACGTAAGAAAAATGATGTACGTTTTTCCTCAGTTAAACGTTTTCATATAAAAATAAGGCACTTTATGTGTAAAAACTGCCAAAATTGACCATATTTGGAACATTTTAATCTCAAATCTCAAAAATAGAAGGAGCCAGGTTTAAATTTCTTGCTTCATTTTGTTGTCATATTAAATTCAAAACCATTTACAAAGAGGATTTTGGAGATGTTATTTAGCTTTTGTCTGTAGGTGCTCCTTTAAGGTGTGATCCTTATGTCCCACTGGGGGGAAATGCATTTTGAGAAAACGGCCTTTGCAGTTACAATGTCTCATATAACTATAGATTAATGTTGATAAAATTAAATATTAAACATCTTTCAGTGAAGAGTGGACACATTTGTTGCTTCCACAAGAAAGCCGGTATGATAGGAGACCAAACTGACCAAAACTGGAAAAACAGCCTGCAGTGTCTCCTCTTAATTCCTCCAGGCATTAAAGCATCAGTGCAGCGGAGTCCAGTGCAGCGGAGAACACAGAAGCAAAGTGGTCTATAAAACAACTCCAAAGCAGAAATAGAAGTTCCCCTCTCATGGCCAGCAGTTTATGGTAAAACTCTTAAGGACCGTTCCAGCCTCTACAGCGGAATATTGTAGCTCCACAGGGAACATCTAAAGTCCACCACACACAACAGGATTTTTCAGTCTTAAACGATTCTTAACGTGCGACAAAAAACGCACACCACAGACATGAGATTTTGTATGAGATTTTAAATCTTATGATCTCCCGAGCTCAAAGACTGCAGCAGGATATGGGGGTGAAGAGACTGTGCACCACAAGCTGAAAGTTGTGAGCTCATCTCGCACCAGCTGTTTCCTGTCTACAGTAAAATAACTCACTCACTTTGAGACTCTTAAAGAGTTCAAACTGCATTATTATCATTTGTGAAAGGTGGTGCAGTAGTTCAGATACACACTTTTAATGCATAGAACATTGGTAATAATTACACAAGAAGTAGAATTGTGTTTACCGTAGCAGCAGCTTCACCCTGATCCTCGAGAGGAACTACTATCGCCCGGATTAATAGCGCTGTTTTGTGGGGCGTCATTACTCACGGAGGACACATTCTAATGGATAATATGGATTAGAATGCTGCAAAGTTTGTATCTTGCGCGTCTGAGTCCGTCACTCTGTTTCATTGGCTGGTACCGTAGCAACGCTAATGTTTTGTGGTTACGATATGACAGAGCAGCTCAGAGTCGCACTGACATGAGAGTGCAGCGAGTTCAAAACCACATACGAAGATCCACAGTCAGGGAAAAGCAGATCGGGTCCTAAATTGGGCAAATGATCCTGTAGTGTGTGCGGCGGGCTGAGCTCTACCATCTCTGCAGGTGGATGCACTGAGCGTTCCCATCCTCTGTGCCAGTGAAACATCTTGTACTTGTGGAAATGGATTCATCTTTAATATCGGAGATTTCGGAGTATTCATGTTCTTGTTGATGCTCCGGAAACAATTAGGTTTTAGTGAGTTGGAAAGCTACTATGTGTGACATTGGTTGAGATACTGTGTGTAGTCGGTGATGTACTAGGATAAAACAAAATGTGAACAACTTTAAAGGTCCTATATTACACAAAATTGACTGTGGTGAGCTTTAAGCCATGTCATAATAATGTTACCTCCTCAAAAACATACTTGGAGTTGTGTTTTGAGTAATCCTGTGTACATCTCCGAAGCTCAAAATGCTCTGTTCCACCTTGTGATGTCATGAAGTGGTAGTTTTCAAGTTAACAGCTCCTTTTACCTTAAGATAGAGACAATTCCAGGTCTGAAATGATACAAATGACTCACATTAAAGCACTTCCTGTATTACCCCATGACATCACAAGGTGGAACAGTGTGTTTTCAGTTTGAGAGAAGAACTCTAGGGCTAATTATGCAGGGTTTGTGTATTAAACATGTGTAAATTAAACAAAACACAACTTCAGGTCTGTTTTTGATGAGGAAATTATATTAGGACAGTATAACATAGTTCAGAAAATAATGTAAAATGGGTCCTTTAAATAGATCAAAGTAATTTATGTCTCAGATCTGACAAACAGAGAATTCAAATCATAAACTCAAACAAAACTGTTGATTGTCTTTGGGCTTGACTACGAGAAATAAAATAAAATGCTAGCTAACTTCCCCGAGTATAAAAATGGGTACGCTCTCCTGTAGATGGATGGGACGGGCCTGTCAAATTTGAGAGTAAACACATTATGTTTCTTAGACTGATGGGGAGGTTTTATACTTAAAAGTGCTGTACCCGATTTTTTGAACACAATAGTTTGCAGCGGCCCAACTTATCCCTTACTTTCCTAACGCATTCCGAGCGAGTTTATAAGTGCTTTTCTAAACTTTCAGAGTGGAGTTTGAGCTTCGCAGTAATGCTAACAACAATGAGAGTCTTAACAGCGCATCAGTGTTACTTCCTGGTTTGCGGATAATTCATTTTTCATGTATCTTTATTTATACAGGGAGAGCCCAACGTGAGCACTTAGAGTTTCTGTTCCGTGGGTGCCTTGTTCAAATACAAAAATACAAACAAAAAACTAACAAAAAAAGTAAGCACGTTTTAGATGCAGACAGCGCATAACGTAACTCCCTTGAATTCAATCCGCCACCTTAAAATTCACTGAAAACAAGCCTATTGGAACTTTTTAACATCAACGTATCACTGCTACCATATTTTCTGTAGTATAAGTCGCACCCGAGTATAAGTTGCACTGGAGTATAAGTCGACAAAGCAGACACAAAATGCATCATAATGAAGAAAAAAAACATATATTTAACGTATAAATTGCATCTGAGTATAAGTCGCACCCCCGGCCAAGCTATGAAAAAAAGTGCGATTTATAGTCCGGAAAATACAGTACTTATCTTATTAGTATATGTAAGATTTTTATTTATTATTTTATTTAGAAAAAAAAAGAAAAATCAAGTACCTCAAGAATCCTGTCCACCCTTTTCTTATTTTTTTTTCCTTATGTTCCATTTAGCTTAGCTTGAACAGCCCTTTGAAACCGTATTAACCTAATGTCATTTGAATGCATGCGCCCGCTGTCTCTCTGGTGAAGTGGGTGGCTGCCTGTCAGAGCACTGAGTCAGGAGGGTGAGTAGGTCTCCGTCTCCTTAGCTCTAGATTAAGGAGCAGCTTGATCAAGAGGTCTTAAGAGCTTCATTTTGAAATCGGGATCAATAGCGGCTAAGACGAATTGAGCCAGGGCCGGGGCAGGTAAAGCTGATTGAATTGAGGCTAATGACTTGTGCAAAGCCTGTTAGCCTCGGAGCACTGCGGACAACTGTACAAACCGGTGTTAGCCTCTGAAGTCCATGTCAGCGCTGCCCGTCTGTGCTCGATAACATTATAATATATTTACATAGTGTTTTTGAAAATATAATTAAGTGGTTTAAAGGTACGACTGAGGATTGTCAGCTTTGGGTGATTGTGTGATGTTTAAGATGGTCAAAAGTATCAAAAATCAGATACTAATTGATACTAAAACTAGTATCCAGAATAGATACTCATTTGAGCAGGCATTGGTATATATATACTACAAAAGTCACATTCACAGGACAGAAATGAGCCTTTTCTGGAACAGCTTTTTGAGCGGTATCAGAAGAAAACACTGTGGACCACTATGGAACCTACCTGGACCACTGAGGGATTACACAAATATAAAAGAAAGTACTATTATTTGTTCTTAAACATTACTTCCTATTGTCTTAAGAGTGCTTTTTATCATGATCACAGTACTGGAATTGGTATTCAGTATCGAGTGTATTCCTTTGTATCAAAATCGAGTTTTAATAATAATATCGTAGCAACGCTAACAATATTTAAACTATGTAAAATACTGTAATTGTAATAATATTTTTCTGCTATAAGTTGTCTAAATGAGTGTTAATAATAGTTCTCCTTTAAAAATACTCAAGTATCCACACACTGAATTCTTGCAATAAGTTACATAGGTCAAAATAACTGAAAGTTGATACTGTCATAATATTGTTCTGAATTTATTAGCGACCTACTACTAAACAAAAATGGTTTAAAATGAAAACTAGTTGAGTCAAAACAAAATTTAGAGTAAACATGACTTTCTAAATGAATCAAAATGAGGTGTGACAGTACAGATGTCAACACAACAGGTCAGTGACAGAGTGGATGAAGTACTCAGTTTAGTCACTTTACAGTACAGATATCGCTCGGTAAAAAGTAAAAGTATCACATGAAAAAAATCAACTCAAGTAAAAGTAATTAATTAAAAATGTACTTTAAGTGTAAAAAATAAAAGTATTTCACACAAGTGTTGTTAATTTAAGTGTTAAATCTAGTGATAGTGACTAAAATGATACATATTTTGGATAACAGTAACAATATGTATCCATTTTCTTATTTATTTTTTGCTCAAACCCGAAGCTTTGTCCTTGAAAACTTTAGTCAGGATGTTATTATGAACATGGTAAAAATAACCCCTCAAAATATATGAAAACATTTTACTTTTCAGTCCTGTTCAAAAATTAAGTGGAGTAGAAAGTACAGATACTGCTCTCAAATGTAATGAAGTAAAAGTAAAAAGTATCCACTGTAAAATCTACTTAAGTAAAGTACAGAAACCTAAAAATTATGCTTAACTACAGTACTTTACTACTTTTACTTCGTTACCTTCCACCATTGGTTAGTGCACATTTGACATAATAAGTAAAGACAACTGCATGAATCTTGTTGATGTAATACTTTTGTGTCAACACGCTCACATAAACGTACATTTATTAAAGTGAATATTTTTACCTTTCACCGCTTTAGTGAACACATAAAAATACACCCATTACACATAACATTTCAAGTTGAGTCGACAAGTTCCTGTTTACACTGAATCATTACACAACACAGCTGCAATAACTCTCCAGTGGTAAACATGTTTTGTACCTCTGACAGTGTCAACATTATGACGTAGGACAGTTCAATCCGGACACATGTTAAAGACCCCGGAAACCTGCCCTTGTTTTTCTTGTCCTGACCAATTTGAGGCGGTGCCAACACGGAGCACCCATGATCCCTCCAATCCCCACCCTATGTCTGTGGTGTGAGGGTGAAACCAGCGCGGGAGTACCCAGCCCCAAGGAGTTAACCAGGATTAGCCTCGGATTGTCCGGGATTACTTGGGCTAGAGAGGGATTAGGTGTGATTGCCAGTTTAGGGTGGGGCAAGGGTGGGGTAAGGGGGGTGAAACTGTACATTGAGGCTAACGTGTGTCCATATGTAAATACACTTCAGTATGCTAACAATGGTAGCGCTGATTAAACTTGGTGCTGATGTAAGATTAACGTTAATGTTTCGGAGACGTTCTGACCCAAAGACTCAGATAATCTCAAACTGCTCTCCTCCAATAGCTTTTCATATATTTTCCTATATTTTTTTTACTTTAAAGTTGCACAATGTAACTTTTTCCGGTGGAGGATCTGCTTGTCTCCATAGAGATGTTATTGGTTTACCGGGATTGTTCCACGGTAAAACTTGACATGTACAGTATCTATCTCCTTGGAGGCTAGCAGATGATGCAACCAAGCCAAGTTACTGGTCTGATCTGCGGAGAGGTGATCCCCGTTACAGTAAGAGCGCACATTTTCAAGATATTTTTCAGAATCTCTGTAATGGAATAAATGTAAATGCAAACATCTCCATGTAAACAACAAAGTTATACACCCTCGACCAGAAGATGAAAAAGTTACATAGTGTGTCTTTACAATTTTCAGTAAAAGATGAGAATTACAGCCTACTTAACTCTATCTTCCAAGGATACCAATCTCAGTGGATAGTGGCGTACATATTAAGTGCTGTTACAGTAGAATAACATGGGAATATAGGGATTAGCTCCATCTGACATTGGATATCCATATGTTAGCGGCTAGCCCCTCATTAAAAAGTCGTTTGAATATGGCAGCCTTTTATCTGGGCCCAATTCTCACAGAACTCACATGTGACAGTTGTTATGAACATCAAGAGGGAACGAGGTCCAAAAGGTTACATCATACTGGTTTCCAAGTGACGCAAGCCAGATCATTTGTGAAGGAATAATTAGCATTAGCTAGCAGAATAAAATATAAGGGACATAGACACATTTTTGATTTTGAATGGATCTGAGAATGGATTAACTGGAGCTTAGCTGAAAAATATTTTGACAAATCACTGACATTTAAATGAACATAGTTTTGCACAATAGAAAACAAAACTGAAACTGATTTGGACACCATTTTATCTTGAAAATCATATTGATCTATCTTTAGAATTTTAACATAAATAAGAAACATATCGACAAGTCAACAGGACATTTAACAGATTATGCATATTCATGGATTTCAAACTGAAATGCAACATTTTGAGAACTTTTTCCCCACTCAAAATATATAATATTTTCTTTTAAATTGATAATCACTGAGGCAACTGTCTAAATTTTCCATCACTCTGACACCCATGGATATGCTAAATAAATGTATTTGGTTAGACTGTTATCATATGCCACAGTTAAACTGTCATCAAAGTCAATGTAGTATTTCTCTGCTGGTCTAAAGCTTTGCGTTGCCAATTTGCAATCAGCCAAGATCTCAACTCCAGTTACTCCATTAAAAAAAATAACACATCACTGGTGAAATGTATGCATTGCATCTAGACCAGGTGTGCTCAAATTATGGCCCGAGGGTCAAACGTGGCCCTCAGACCAGTTTTTATCGGCCCTCAGGCGCTCTGCTAAACTGGCCTGCCAGTATTTATTTTTATTTTTTTTTTTACAGCAAATGTAACTAATTCCCGCCTTATTAAAACCCTCAAGCTTCCTTTTAAAAAAGTGTGTGTGTATATGTACACACACACACCCACACACACACACATACATATATGTTTAAATTGACAAATATATTGACTATACTTTTCAACTGTGTAAAAAACAAAATCATAATTTCAGTCAAAACTTTAACCAAGTCAAATTTATTTAACAAAACCACATTTCATCAAAGTGCTGAACAGACAAGAGTAAACCCCAACACATAATAAAACTACAAAGACACAAGATAAGATCACCTTTGGCAAAAAACATTCCCAGAAAGCCAGGAAAAAACAGTTTTCAATTAAAAACACTTTAGCAAGGTCTCACTTTGACCCTAAGAGCTGCTTTTATTATATATTCATACTGAGGTAAGACATTTTTTATTACACACACAAAAAATTAAAAAAATAACGTAATGGTCCCATTATGGATACTAAAGTGTCCAGTAAGTCGCCTAAGGACACAGTGACAGTATGTGCTCGGTGAACACTCAGTCCACACAGCACCATCTAAACTCTGTTAACTCTTAGCTACAGCATGTGTTGGAACAGTGCATTTTAGCTACTTTTAATTAGTTCGCTGAAAATGTTTAATATGAAATCCTGTATTTCTTTGTCCCATATGTCAAACATGCAGCCACCAACGCCACAGTGACATTTTCATTGCTTTTAACTTTAATCTAATTATTTTATTTACTTCCAACTTGCGACGTGTTCTTCTGTACTCAAGACTGTAAACAAGAACTTTAACTAAACTTTGAACTGAAATCTAAATGCCAACCTCTCTTCATTTGTAATTAAATATTATACAATGCAAAGGTGAAAGGCTATCTTTAGAGCTTCAGAAATGACCAGTAACAAGTTGACCTTTATGTCCCTATTGTACGGCGTCTTTGTCCGGCTGTAAATTAAAGGGCACGAAGAAATGTGACATCCTCATAATGAATTTTCACAGCTGCTAAAATTGAAAAAAAATATTCGACAAGAGCAAGTATTTAATGTGTATTTAAATTTGCAGCATTACGATACAACCGATTTCTATCACGATGTTTATTAATGTTGATGACACACAATTACACTAAATTAAAGGGCCCGTATTACGCTGCTTTCTGATCTGTGTTATAATGTTTCCTCATAACAAACAGACCTGGAGTTGTGTTTTGTTTAATTCACACACATTTAACACAAAATCTGCATATTTAAGCTGAGTTCTGTTCCACCTTGTGATGTCATCATGTGGTAATACAGGAAGTGCTCCACTGTGTTTTTAAATACACACCTTCACTTGAATCATTTGGATAATTTCAGCCCTGGAATTGTCTATCTTTGCTCAACAAAATCTGAAATGTAGCTGTCAACTTGAAAACTACCACTTCATGACATCACCAGGTGGAACAGAGCATTTTAAGCTTTGGAGATGTACACGAACTAATAATGCAGGATTACTCAAACATGTGTGAATGAAACAAAACACAAATCCAGGTATGTTTTTGAGGAGGTAACAATATTATAACATGGCTAAAATTTTGTGTAATATAGAACCTTTTAGCTATCTTATACAGCACACACACCACACCACACATATCGACAATAAATCCCCAACGATGAGAATGAGTGAAATGCACAATGTTCCAAGATTTAGTAGACATTCTATTTTATTTAGCTAATTACAGTTAATTTTCATGTTTACACAGCTTTTGACCACATTATATACGGGACATCATCCATCCATCCATCCATTTTCTTTCGCTTATCCGAAGCCAGGTCGCTGGGGTAGCATTCTAAGCAGAGACTTCCCCCACCCCAGACACTTCCTCCAGTGTATCATATTTGAGAATTAATTGGACAAGGCAAAATTCAGGGTCAGCATTTTACACGATCTTTCTACAAATTGACCATTGTGCAAAGTGTACGTTTCCATAGCTCCTTGTATTACCTGCATGAAATTATTTTTTGACATGGACTTCAAAAAGCGGTGCTGTTATTCAACCTCAAAGACTATTGTTATTGATAGGACTAAACCGTGGGATTTAATAGGTCAGGCTTGTGGACTTAACCCCAGATTTTTCATCACATTGCATGCCATGAGCTATTAAAGAGGGGGTATTATTATCTATTTTTTTGCTTTCTACCATGTTATGACATTGTTCCTGCATCAAAAACATGCCTGGAGAGGTTTTAGATGTCACCCATGCAAGTTTCATAGCTTCAAGAATCCGTCTTAGCCCACAAGCCTAAGTCACACGTGCTCCCACACAACAATTCTCCATAAATATACAAAACCCTGATACAAATTGTACTCAACTAGTTTACAAACCTAATGCGATGTGCAGTAGTTTCATTAACGCTGATTGTGATGTGATAGCGCTCTGAAGGGGGACGGTGCCGAGAGCAGTAAAAGGTAACACGGTGATCTAAATACGTTATGTGTTAGCAGCTAAAATACCCCTTTTAAAAAATGTTCCAAATCCTTGAAGCGTCCATATTAGGCCAGTGTAGAGTCTGGTAGAGTGGACTTTTGGTGCAGTAATTGTTGCATGGATGCTCCCTCCCCACACTGGCTCTTTCCAGCTAATCACGGAGCGGTGCAGGTAGTGAGGCGCTGGGACTGGCGCTGATTGAGCCTCCCTGGTGGGTTGGAGGCAGGATTCTGACAGGCGCAGATAAAAGGCTGTTTGGAGTTGCCTGCAGCATCAAATAGCAACAAGCACCCCCCTCCTCCTCCTCCCTCCTCCTCCTCTCTTCTCTTCAATTCTCCCCCACTTTCTTTCTTTCTTTCTTTTTTTTTTTTTTTTGGTTTACCTTGTTGCCATGGTTACGCCCAGTCGGAGCCATCATGTTGCGCTCGTATCACCTGATGTGGCTCGCCCGCAATAGTGCCCGTATTCAATTTGTCTTTAATCAGGTTAGAATGGAAAATTGTATTAGTATAGTGATAAAAAATACTGAACTGTATGTACTTGAAACTTAATTTAAGGAACAAATTGGATCTACCAAGACGGGTTAGATATTCTTATGGGGAAATGTATGTTCTATAGCTCTACGTTAACGCGTTTTATAGTATTAATGTAGTTTCTTCACAGTTTTTCTATCTATAAAACAAATTCATATTGTTAGACCACGCCCTAAATATAGAATAATATCAGATTTTGTTAAAATTGTAATAATTTCAGAATATAAACTTTGATTTGTCTTCACGAACGCTAAGCTAACTTCAAAACAAGTCAATACTGTTTATTATATAACTACTGACATAAATTAGATAATAGTATCTGTCAGTGAATTTAAACATGTTCTTGTAATATGACCACTAGGGCTCAAACTAATGATTATATTTTACATTGAGACTTTGGAAATGTTTTTTTAAACCAAATATTGGAATATAGTTTCTGAAGGCTTCTGAACAGAGAGCGTATTATTGATTTGTTTTACAATTTGATTTAATAACGCCACTGTCTTTCAGTTTAATTTAGTTTTATTTATATAGCACATTAAAAAAACCCTCAGCTGCCCAAAGTGCTGCACATAAAACGGCAACAAAAACAAATATGCGGATAATGCGATAGATAAGAAACAATAAAACATCGAGATATCCTGTGGAGCTAGTGTTAAATACCAGGGCGAAGAGGTCGGTTTTCAGTCTAGTCTTAAACTGCCTTAAATATTGAGAGGATCTGACAGGCGGAGGGCGCTGTTCCATAGTCTGGAAGCTGCCACAAAAAAGGCTCTGTCACCTCTGGTCAGCTGACCTCTGACCTCAGGGCTCTGGGTGTACTGAGTATAGAGCTACAGTAACTCCCTCCATCTTTGTCGTAAGTGTTTAAAAATCTATAGTCCAGATAATGATCATGTTTATCAAAATAAGATGAATATGATGATGTTTTTTTATTATAGTTGACTAGTCATTATTAGTCAATTAATATGCAGCCCTAATGATTGCACTGGTAGATAATCTAATCTAAAATGGAAAAAGCAGGTCTACTGAGCAAACATTATTCATATTATCTCCAACTCATGTGTATATATATTCATGTGAGTTATCTTAAGACATATTCTCACCATTTGCACAACAACCAGCCACATTGTAAGATAAGGATCAATTTAAACCTAAATATCATAGGCTGCTATTTTCGCCCATTGAACCAAGCTTAGATAACATGATGTGTCCAATTTCCACCTGCGCCTCAGCACATGTTGTCATCATTCAATTTCCCTTTTATCAAGTCCATGGCAGTGCACCTATTCCTACGCGATATTGTCCATTTTTGCCAACCCGACGTGTGAAGAGGACCTTTTGGAATCGCATAAACACATTCATAATAATGTTTTGCATATGTGAGCCGTAGCGTAGCCGTAGCATCGTGCTTTGAGTGGAGGATTGGGTGAAATTACCTGTTTGGTGGCATGCTGGGGTTGCTAGGTGTGCTCCACTTTTCTCCATGAATGGGGATTGGAGCGGGAGGATGTGAGACTCATCCGACGGCCACTTAAAGCTCCAGATTCCGCGGTAAACATTTTGCGAGGGAGCCTATTACCTGCTGTTCCGGGACGCTGTGCTTTTCACGACGCGCGTTAGAAACAATAGGCCCCCGCCACTCCACAGCTGGCCAGACAGAATGGAACCATGTGGGCTGTATAGGAGTAAGAAGAAAAAAGAAAACAGTGAAATATCTGTGTGGAAAAGTGATTTGCGTTGCACATTTGTCAATATTGGATTGTTCAAATGTGACCATATAGGACTGATATATAACGTACCACTACTAATCTTCTAAATTCTCCTAACAAAAAGTCTAAAATGGACGCTAATCCAAAAGAGTTACTATGTTAACTTTTTTAAATAAGTAATTTATCCTGAGACTATCAATGACCTTTTTTTTTTTTTTCAATGAATTTAATTTTCTCTTTTCAATAGCAAAATAAAAAATGGCTTTCAGTAATGAGTTCATGGAAATAAACAAAAAAGACTCCAAAGTCTGAACTCCGCTCCAAACCACATGCTTTTACTGACAGAGGATTAGCCGTAGACCTCTGAATTAAAATCGCCCAACCGTACTGGACATATACGTCGGACATTTTGCGCGATTAAAAATTCGATTAACTGCCCGGACTTACTTGGATGATCTAAGGAATAAAAATGCTTTAAATTTAATAAAGACAGTCTGGCTACAAGCAATCAGAAATTTGGGTTTACATGAGTTTACAGAAATTCTATCATAGTCAAAGTTGGGTAGCAATTTGGTTTTCCATTCTTCCGTTGCAGTTACTCTTAAATTAACCTTTTTCTGAGGACACCATGAGACCAGCCCAAAACTGAATTACCGTATGATTAGGTCATTGCCCTGTTTCCATTATTGTTCCTCCAATGAAACAGTTTTAGCCCGATTGTTGAGAATTTCAACGATCACGGCAACGCTACACGGTGAAAATTCAGATAAACCCAACACGGCGCCATCTTCTTCAGCGCTGACCTATCACATTTGTGTATTTCAGCGTGAAAATCCAAAACGTGTCTACGATGCTCGCCTTTGATCACGACCGACTGCATTCGATATTGGCTTCAAAAGTTATATGAGGTGATATGGACGTGAGAGCGGAGAGGGAGAGAAAGAATGAGCAATGTCGTGATCAGGAGAAGCTAGGACGCTGAGATGAATGGGGCTGGGCCGGGGGAAAATTGCATGGGAGGCGGTGAGAGAATGAAGATCGAGAAGGGCCACAGATACCAGGAGACACAGACTGTGAGCTATGTGCGGGTAATAAACAAGGCAGAAATAGATAGATATCTCCAGAGAGGAAGAGGAAAGTGGGCGACGATAGCACGCACAGGGGTTTTGGGGGATGAGGGGTAGTGGTAGGTATCTCGGAAAAGAAAGAGCGAAGGAGAGAATGGACAGCCCTGTCTGCCGAAAGATTGAAGTTTGGAGAAACCTAACAATCATTTTAAATAAATAAATAGCATTAAGAAGAAAATTAAACCTGTCTAAAATAATGGGATTGAGGTGTTTAAATTTTAACTTTATGCCAAGGAAAGGGTCATGGTGAAGGTTGAAAAATACAGAATTATCTCCCATAAAACTTTTGTCACTTTTTGTCATATTTTAAGACATATTCTGCTTGTACAATGCTTCAAATGATGATACAGTCAACTAGTCAGTTAACTATAATTCAACAACTATAGCAGGTTTCAATTTTAGTCTGCATATCATAAATAATGTGTTTTAAAAGGCCAGTACTCAATTTTTTCCATGGATTTGCGCAAAATTTGTCTGGAAATTTGCGCTGCTAATCTTGAATAAGCAGCTCTTCATGTCGAAATAAGTCTGCATCTAATTATAAAGCATTTCTTGGCTTTGAAAATCAAGAAGTGTGTGGTTAGCATGCTAGTTGTTAATAGCAAAACTGTTCTCGTCTCTGAAATTAGTAAAAAGCACTTCGCGGTGAGTAATTAGGATGCTCATAATGCATAAGGGACGTGAGGAATGACTTTGGACCACTGCAAACCGTTTGCTTCATGCATTTTGCCGCGACCTTTACCAACTTGATTTCTCACAACAATCCACCTATCTACCACGTTCCGTCCACCACTCCCACCCTTCCTGACAAAACTTTCACATAACAGCCACATTAAATAAAGATTTGCTCTACGCTACACTTTCAATTTTGTCCCGGTTTGAAAAAAGACTTACAAAATACAGCTCTGAAAAGGTAAAATTCTGTGAGCTTGCGTTGAATGGGAGCTCGTCTGGAGGAGGGGGTGTGAATAATGACACGAGGAGGAAAGACTTGGCCGAACGCGCTGTGCTTAAACTCACTTGGCCAGCTGAGATGATGTGTATCCCTGCTAAGCTCTTCCTTTAGGCAGGTTTAGATCTCATCAGCTCTCTCCAGGTTGGCACTGGCTTCAATCGCGTCTACTGCTTCTGGATTAACTATACAGCCGTCACTCAGCCACTTAAATAGAGGTCTTCAGAGGCTTATTCCACCAAACCCTCCCACTTAGCACACATAAGAAATCGGGGGTTGAGAATCTAAAAAGGTGCAAGTTACGATTTGGGCAAAATTGATGTGCTTGAGGTATCAAATGAAACTGTGTGGTGAGCGCTGTTCACTGCAGTACTGCAAAGTGAATGATTCAGGCTTAGGAACTGCTTAATTAATCAGAATCAGGATCAGAATAAGAAGAGTTTTTATTGTCAGTGAACACAGCTCACAAACTAGGAACTCTCTTTGGTGATTAAGTGCAGCATAAAAACACTGAATAAGTACAAATAAGGGCATGCATAAAGTTCAAAAAGATATGCTTAAAAATATGAAATAAAATACTTAGAGGTAGATGTATACAACACCATAACAACAGTGCAGGCAAAAGGGTTTGGATATTAGGGTAGGGTATTCGTCAAGTAGTTACTAATTCTGAATCTTAATAAACAATTTTTAATGATTTATTAAAGGGCCCATATTACACTATTTTCTAATCTATGTAATAATGTGGCCTCATCAAAAACAGACCTGAAGTTGTGTTTTGTTTCATTTGCACGTGTTTAACGCACAAACCCTGCAGATTTAGGCTGAGTTCTTCCCTCAATCAGAAAACCCTGTTCCACCTTGTGATGTCATGTGGTAATACAGGAAGTACTCCATACACCTTCACTAGAATCATTTGGATAATTTCAGCCCTGATATTACTCATCTCCACTGAACAAAAGGTAAAAGGTAGTGGGTATATTCCAAACTACTAGTTCATGACATCACAAGGTGGAAAAGAGCATTTTGAGCTTTGGAGATGTACACAGTTTAATAATAAAAGGTTGCTCAAACAAAATATCACATGGCGTAAGGCTCACAAGAGTAATTTTTGTGTAATCTAGGAGCTTTAAGGCTAATTAGAGTTGTTATTATAAAATGTTATCAATTTCTGTTTGCAGATTTTTTGCAGAATCAACAGGTTATATATGCATACAACACAGGTAGAATTAGAATTTACAAATGTCTTCCATAGTTGTTTTGTAACCATTTTGCCATGTGCGGCTGTCACAGTTTGAGCACGCTGCACATCTCCTTTGCCTCCCCTGCTAAGCACCGGAATATCATTAGATTCTCAACCCTCAGAATATAGGAAGACTTCGTCACATCTTGGAGAAATCGCTCGCAGCCATGTTAATTACACCAAGGATTCTCAAAGAGGTTAAATAAGCATGTCTCTGTCTAACCACCCATTCACTTCCTCTCTGTCTTTTTGGTACCGCTCCAAATCCTCTTGCCAAAAAATCTCCTCTCCTCTCCTCTTTCCCCCCTCCTACCCTTCCCTCCTTTCTTCCCCACTCTCTGGCTAAGATCGCTCATATTTGGAGGGGCCTTTGCAATCGATACTGGCCGTCTGTGATTGGGTTGTGGTGCGTGATTCATTTCGGTAACCTTGGTGATGGTTTGATGTGGAGGCTGTACGCATGTTGGTATTATGAGTCAGTGGTGAGCGTGTGGAGAGGAGAGGTTTGGTCAGGAGGAGCTATCGATTGGCTCCTTCACTCCACCTGCCATCTCTCCTTTTTGGCCGCGTAGTTCATCCCGTTTTATAAGATATCTTTTATGGTCGCCAATGCGCGTTCACCCGTGCTTGTCAGGTTATTCATTTGAAGGGCAAGATGGATTTTGGTAATGTTCATGAAGGGTTATGGTGTATATTTTGTCTGCTTCCATATTGCGCTACTTTCTGATCGATACTTTAATGTTGTTTCCTCATCACAAACATACCGGGAGTTGCATTTTGTCCCATTCACACATGTTTAATACACAAACCCTGCATATTTAGGGTTTCTTGTCTCTGTTCCACCTTGTGATGTCATCATGTGGTAATACAGGAACTGCCTCGAAGTGTTTTTAAACTCCATACACCTTCACTTGAATCATTTGGATAATTTCAGCCCTGGAATTGTCAAACTCTACTGAACTAAAGCTAAAAGTATCTGTTAGCTTGAAAACTGCAGCTTCATGACATCACAAGGTGGAACAGAGCATTTTGAGCTTTGGTGATGTAGACTCATAATAAAGGGCTACTTAAACATGTAAATGAAACAAAACACAACTCTACTATTTGTGCAGTGTCTTTGAGTGTTTAGAAAAGTGCTATATAAATAATAATATAAAGTTATTTCTAGTGATGGCTGCCTCTTGGTTTTGAAATTTAATTTAACAAAGAATTTAAGAAATACCACAACTATGTTTTTTTATTATAGTCAAAATGATGCTATTGTAATACATCTGTTTTGGGTTTAGAGAGAGAAAGAGGCGAGTAAGACACAAATCATGTTTTTTAAGAATTCAAATAGCAATATATGTGGTTATAATATCTTAGGATGCGTTCACATTTCATTTAGTGCTGTTTTTTTCCCAGTTTAGCCCTGATGTAAACTTTTTGGTCTTGTTCTAGCCCTAGTTTAGTCCAGGTTTTATTCTGGATTTAGTACATTTTGACCCAATTCCAATGTGGTGTGTGAATGCAACCATAGAAAGGAATGCTTATATTATATGTAGTATGTTTTGTCTTGCCTTTTTCTTGCTTTTCTCAGTGATAAATATAGCAGCATTCAAGTCTGTCCCTTAACTTGGATTTAATTTGTGGAAAACCAGTCATGCATTTCACATTGCAGGACATGGCACATTGACTGGGAGAAATCAGTAGTGCTGCTTTGATTTGGATGATCAAGGTAGTAATGCGTTTGAACATCGTAGATTTCAGGTCAAGGAAGTGACAGTATCAGAATTACTGTAATCCCACCCTCCTCATTTCTAAGCATGATCTCGGTTTTCTGCACATCTTTTTTATAGCCA
Organism: Periophthalmus magnuspinnatus; assembly: GCF_009829125.3. Classification (NCBI taxonomy): domain Eukaryota; kingdom Metazoa; phylum Chordata; class Actinopteri; order Gobiiformes; family Gobiidae; genus Periophthalmus; species Periophthalmus magnuspinnatus. The sequence goes on from NC_047136.2 coordinate 25,244,748, forward strand.
GCTCTTTTACAGAATTGACAAAATTTCTATTGATAAAACATATCAGATCTTTAGTCATTTGCACTACTGTTCTTTTGGAGATTTACTAAATTAACTTTTTGTATTCTCATGTAATTCAATGATAAATGTTCCCTCAGGCACTAATGCTCTTTTGTTTCTTCTCTTTCTCTTTTTGTCACAGAACTCCATCCGACACAACCTATCCCTGCACAGCCGCTTTATCCGGGTCCAAAATGAAGGCACGGGGAAGAGCTCCTGGTGGATGCTGAACCCAGAAGGAGGCAAGATGGGGAAGGGTCCCAGGCGACGTGCTGCTTCCATGGACAACGGCACCCGCTATCTGAAAACGAAAGGTCGAATCAGTCGGAAAAGAGCTGGCGCTCTTGGCCTTGGTCGGGTCCCTATCCACGGAGGAGGTGGACCGGCAATGCAGGGGTCTCCGGAGCATGGAAGCCCCGCAGGGAAGGGAGGGGTGGGCATGGTTGGTGAGGAGTATGATACCTGGACAGATCTCCATTCCCGGACCTCCTCATCTGCTTCGACTCTCAGCAGCTGCCTGTCCCCAATTTTGGCTGAAGCGGAGGCCGACGAACCGGAAGAAGGCGGGCTATCTTGTTCAGCATCTCCAAGGCTGTACCCGAGTCCTACCAGCACGCGCTCCCCAGCTTTAGGCACTGGTGGGCACTGTCCCAACGTGGAACTGCCCCAACTGACAGACCTAACTGGGGCTATTAGTTTAGACGAGAGCAGCTACGCACAGTCGCAAATGAAATGCAATGGCTATCCTTACGTGCCTGGGCCTAAAGCGGAAGGTTCCTACTGCGGGCCCATGTACAATCAGGGTTCCATGGGGATGCTCCGGCACCATGCGCCCATGGAGACCATCCAGGAGAATAAACCTGTGAGTTTTCAGAGCCAAATGAGGGGTTACTCGGAAAACAATGCACTTCAAAGTCTTCTCACAAGTTCTGCATATTGCAAGGACAGTCTTATGACACAGGGGACAAATGGGGTTCATAGGCAACACAATCAGAGTCGCAGTCACAATCAAGATGGAGCTAGCAGTCTGCACAACGGCCACAGCTCTCATGACCAGAGCCACAATCAGGGTCACAAAGCCAGCCTCGACTACAGCCACAAACCCCACCCTGCCCACGATTACATCCCTAGTCAAGAGCATGGTAAAGTCAGTTCAAATCATGACCACAACTCGAGGTCCGGATCGAGCCACATGCACAATCATGCCCCACACGACCCCCTCAACCCTGTGCACAATGGGCCGCACCCCCAGGCTCTATCCCCTCGGGTGAGCTCCGACATCCTGCAGCCCTACAGCCTCAAGTCCTCCAACCACTATGCTCCCCGGCCTCACCTCGCCACCTCACCCACCTTGCCGCCCAATCCAGCCGGAGTTCTGGAAGTCCCCCGGGACCCCTGTCGCCTGGCATCTGCTCCTCATCCTCGGCACCAGTCGTACCATCAGGGACTCACTGACTCCTGGCACGGTTACTATCACAACAACCACCAGTCGGGAAACAATGGTTACCCGGGGCAACAACAACACAATTCCCACAGCCGAATGACAGCCAACCTGGAGATGGAGAACATTCCCAACAGCCTGGACTGTGACGTGGACTCCATTTTGCTCAGTGACTTTATGGACAGTGAGAACATGGACTTTAACTTTGACGGTTCTCTGTCGCAGGGTGTTGGTATGGGGATGGGCATGAGTTTGGGGGCGTTTGCGTGCCCACCCTCAATGCACAGTAACCAGAGCTGGGTCCCGGGGTGAAACCGAACCTTGACCTTTTCATATTGTGATACATTCTGCCGGCAGAGCTCACCCTCCAGGCGAGTCTGCTGGTGGGCTGAACCCTTCTAACTGACTGTGATTATGTGGAACAAATTCATATTGTCATTTTGTTTCCTAGGGAGTACCTAACCCTGTTTCTTTATGCCCGCCCATTTTATTATGAAGCTCTGTGTCTGCATATTGAACCTGCCCGTTCTGAGCCCTGTGGTAATGCCCTCCATTCTATGCCTTTTTAGTTTTTATTTTCATTTCTCGCTATCTCCTCCTGCCCGTCCTAAGCTCTCAAGCACTTTACATCCTCGCGTTCATTCCGGTATAGTCACACAAAGACCACGCAGATTCACGTTGTGTGTTGGCTTAAGTTTAATGTATGCAATCCACTTTAAAGTATTATCTCCACCCACAAAGGAGACGTTGTTTTTGACACGAGAACATGATCAAACAGCTGCATAAATATATTTCGATGTAGAGGGGTGCTCTTTTGGGGGTTAAAAGGAAGAGGAAGCTTTGAGGTTTAGGTAAAAACAGGATTTTAAAAGAGGGAGAATTAGCGGTTGGGGTGAACGCGATGAGAGGGGACATGGAGGTTAGCCTGACTTTCTCTCCTGGCGCTGTCCGGTGTAGGGTTAACAACACGGGGGCGGTCATCTATCAAGCGACCATCAACACCACTCCATTGAAATGCAACATCCCTTCTTTAATCTCCAAAGTAACGCCAGAGTGATGCATCACTGTTGCAAATCTAATGTGTTTTTTCAGCCCCTCTCCTCTCCCTCACCACCCCCCTCTCTCTAACATCGGACACACCGGCTTAATGTGTTTTGGCGAAAGTGATGATTAAAGTCACTCCGCACTAAATGGGGGAGGGATTGAAAGGGGTGATGTGGCAAACGGGAGGAGGGTTTGGAGGTAGGAGAAATGCAAATACTCCCCACGTGCCTCTTCCTCTCCATTTTGTGGATTTATGTAGCTTTCCCTGTAATGAAATAAGCAACGATCCGAGCTTGCCGTACATCCCGAGGAGCGTTGGCCTCCGCAGGGCTACCTCCTTCAACCGTCTGACCCCAGAACGGCTTAGCGAGCGCGGAAAACTGTTGATGGAGAAGCTGTCCTCGGACCCTGGGCACCTTTGTCTAATTTGCTAACGCCCAGGTTGAAGTTAGCTATGTGCTTGTTTTTTTCTACTCCTGTGAATTGCCCACTGATGAACGGCGTCAGCAGATTACTATTTGGTGCTATCTCCCCTTGCCAGGCGCGCTCCTATCACGCCGCCCCATCCCGAGGTTACTCCGAGGGTAAACAAGAGTAATTAACAGCCAAACAAGATGGATGATTTATGCGAGTGCGTGTATTCGCTCATCTGCACAAAGTCATAATTCTCTCCCTCCCACCTTGCACGAAATGGGTGATCTTTTCTTTTTTTTTTTTTTGCTAAGGTGGTGCCCGGCGACAAGGTAAAGTGGCTGGCTAGTGGAGTGTGCTTCGTAGTGTCCTTCAAGTCCTCACCCCCTCCTCGCCCGCCCCATCCATTGGTTTTACTTTGCTTGTCGTCTTATCGCGTTCTTGTTCCGTGATTGTGCCGTGGTCCGTCCTGTTTCTATGCAGCGTGGATTGGAGCTTTCGTGGCGCGTTTTAGTTGATTTCATTTTCGCTCTTCAGACAAAAAAACCAAGGAGGGGGCACACTTGGCGCATCTCCCACTTGAGATTAAGGGAGAAGAAAGGTAGACTACTGATAGGGTGAATGAGAGAACGGTGAGGGAGGGATGGATGAGTAGGCAGGATCTGAGAGAGGGTGTTGTAGAGATTTTCCAGTCCGGTAGCTTTTTGGAGAATTGGCTGTTTGAATCGGGCCAAAATGTCAAGTGCTACTCAGCCAGCTTCGGTGACCAGAGCGCCACTTCAACTTTCTCTTTTCCTGAACAAGGACAATGACGGGTATTTTCCATACACTTTCTTTTGACTCTCTTTTTTACCTTCCATAAGATAAGCTGTAACCCATCTGTAGTTTGTTTGTTCTGCGGCCTGTGCGCTATCGTGTGTCCAATTTGAGCTTCTTGTGTGAATGTGTGTGAACTGCACAATCTGCATTAGTTTAAGTGACTAAGATTCAGAACGTATCTTGATTAGTTTGACTTGTTCAGATTAGGCATCATAGGTAGAAATTGAAATTAGAAACCAGTTATTACTAAAACAAAAGGAAAGATCCAAACATATGTGAAATATGGTTGGGCAAAATTGACAAAAACGTATATCTTGATGAAAATATTGGGAATATACTATGAGAAATCCTCAAAAATGTGGTTGAGGTTCAAGAACGCAATACACGAAGGCACCTAGATTTATGCCTTAAGAAACCACAAATTAATCAACGAAAGTCTACTGATTTAGGCTTACTGATGTCTTAATTACTAGTTTAATCCTAACTTCTAACCCTACCATCTTAATTAACTAGTTACTAAGCCTGAATACTTTGAAATAACTTTTGATTTGACGATTATGTTGCATTAAGGCTAATTCATGTGTAGTTTAACCAAAATCCTTCAATCCCTTTGTACATTTATTTGACAGATTATCCTGCAAGTTTGTTTCAAGTAAGTACAAATCTAAACTTGTCAAAACTTCTGAAATCAAGATGGAAATTCTGAGTTTGAGTCATCTCCACTCACGTAGACATTTGTTTCTGCAGTGTGGTTATAAGGGAATATTGTGGAGCTCCAACTTGCCCTGGTATATTGTCCATGCCTGGTTGAGTGCAGCGTACCTAATATATACAGTTTATATTTATTGGTTGGGGGTTTTGGTCTGTGAAGTTTTGATCTAACCCCGCATTGCGTCGTTTTCTTGATGACAGACGCAGAATGCTATTTCAAGTTGTACTACATTTCATTTTGTAAATAGTCTATATTGAGAAAATTGTATTATAATTTTTTTGCAAATATCAGTTTCTTTTCTAAAATGATGTATCTGCTCATCTGGTAATCGTAAAATAATAATAAAAAAAATGAACATGAAAAGTGTGCCTGTCTTTGCTTGGTAAATCTTTTAAATAAGGCCGTGGAATATTCTGCATGGAGAGGCCACAAAGGTAAAAGCACGCGATGGGTGATGCAACATAGCCACAATCCTGTTGGTAGGCAGAAAAATGATCGTCCGCTCAAAGTCAGAAAGTAATCTAATACTTTTCTCAATTGGTTTTTAATATTGCACATTGTAAGAACACAACTAGACCAGACATTTTAACATTAAGTGAAATTAAGTTTGCCTTTTTGATTTGTAAGTATTTGTAGTATCCTCTATTGATACAATCACTTCATGTCAACTGATAGCCCTGTGTATTGATCCCAACATTCTACACTGAAATGTATCTCCTGTGATTAGACTGGCTGACCCGGCCATGTTGCATTCTCACATAACATCACTAGATGCTATCTATGTTACTGCAGTACAATAGTGTGCCAGCTTTAGACGAACAGAAGGTGAGTCAGATCAAAGACCAGGTGAGGCGAGGGGGGGGACAGGTTTCACATTTGCCATTTACTGGTAAAAAAAAAACCCAAAAACCTCTCTTCTCTTCTCTTATTGCCTTATTTTACAGTCAAATATTTCTTCTACGGGCTTAAAGAGGTGGTATTATGCAAAACCGACCTTTTTGAGCTTTCTGCCATGTTATAATGCTGTTCCCTCATCAAAAACATGCCTGAAGAGGTTTTAGAAGTCATCCATGCTATCACTCCCAGGCCCTATTCAAACTCTCCTTGTGGTTAGCAGTACGATTCTGTACAAAGCTCCGCCCACAAGCCTACATCACTCTTCTACACGACAATTCTCCATAAATATACAAAAACAGGATAGAAAACTACACAACTTGACAAACCTGATACAATGTGCTGCAGTTTCATTAACGAGATGTTAACACCGTGTTTGTTTTGTGATAACGCTCTGAAGGGGGAGTGACTTAATGTAGAGAGCAAGGGGAGGAGGGAGTGTCAAAAATTGAAGTATAAATACAGCATTTTCAAAACAACAAAAGATAACATGATGCTCTCGATATGTTATGTGTTAGCAGTTAATAAGTCATTGAATTAAAATCCTCGCTCTTTAAAGACGCCATCGCCTGGAAACCTCAATCTCAAAGAGGAAAAACTACGTGTCTAATCTACGACTAATGGTGACCAGCTTTAAGGCATTAAAGTGGTTATGGCATTTCACTAAAGCATAGCTAATCATTATATATAAGACATTACTAAAAATCTTACCTTGTTTTTGAATTTTGGTTTATCATTTTACTTCCTGGTTGGCACGGGCAGCAGATAATGACATACATAGAGGTAATTTCAGCTCTGTTATTTTCTAAACAAGGGCCAAAACTTGCCAAAATTCATAAATTGCACAATATTAATGATTAAAGAAATAAAAATAGATGTCAACACATTTATTTTAAATCTGTTTCCTTCCTTACTCTTAAATTGTTCATTTTGGATGGAGTTAATGACATGCATAGATGGAGGGTTTAGAACGCAACATTACTTCCTGTATTTTTTTTACTTTTCTTGTTCACTTTTTTCACAAATTGCCACTTAACTGATGTAAAACTGTGATAAATATTTACCACAGGTACTATCCCACCAAACCACGTCATAATCATAAAAACATGATGTCTCTAAACTCTTGACTGGTGCTCAGGACAAAAAGTCAAATGAAGGTTGATAACAACTTCTAATGTGAGCTGTCGGCTGAGTGGGGCTGAGCAGGTACTAGGGGAAAAGTAGCGAGTTGCTACATTAGCCTTTACTCCAGAACATCACAAATGAGCAGATCAAACCAAAGACGCCCGGAGGAAAATAAAGGTTATGTGTGAGAGCTAAAACAAAAGGGGCCAAATATTTCACAAAACTGCTACAGACTGCTGGAAGATGCAAGGCTTAACTGTGTGACAATAAGAGCCAGTTACACCCGCAAGTGACAATGATGGGCCTCAACTAAACCTGTTGAGCAAAGGAGAGTCTGAACAAAGGCCAGGGGAGGGGGAACAAGCTTCACATCTGCCATCTACTGGTGAAAAAAAATCAAATAAACTTATGGACCGTAGCTTTAAATGATATCCAATTGGGCTTTTTTTAATTTAGGTTTGTGAAATCGTTCAATAAGATAATTTTCTTTTAAAATGTGCAAAAATTATTTAAATCACAAAATGTAAATTGCAGCATAAAAAAGCACAATGTGATTAATCACAATAATATTTCAAAAGTATAATTATTTAATATTTCTTTATTGACTGACAGCAGTAATTTCATTACTTGAAATGGTTTTTAATTAAAAGAACACCTGAAGCCAGAAATCTGAACAGTGTTGCTAAAAATTCCATACAGTTCACAGAACATGATGTGATGTTAATTGCTTAATTGCACCATGCAGCGCGGCGCGGAAGCATTCGCTAACTTATTTTAGCTTTACTTTTCAGCACTTTGATATTCATTAAAAACAGCATGTTTTCACAGCTCATGTGCATCATCAAAATGGTGATAGGCAGTGTTGGGTTATCAATAAGCTCAATATAAACTCAATATTCTGCACAACTGACTGCAACAAGGAACATCAGGTAATAACTTACATATTAATATTAAAACAAGTCAACAAACTTCATGATGTAATATTCACTTGTAATAGTGACAGTTGGAGTAGCAGTAGGAGTGCTGGTGGTAGTAGTAATGTTAGCAGTATAGTAGCAGTAGCTGTGGTAGTAAAAATAATAATATTTACTACCACAGCTGTTCAATATAAGGAACAATCACATGATTTAAAGTCAAGATATGAGTAAATTTAAAGTTAGGTTAGGCTCTGGACTAAGAGGCAAGTAGTAATTATAGTTAAGGTTAGAATCTCTATGAAATCAATGTAAGGCGTTCATACTTGTTCTTGTTGGGTCTTGGCTTGAGCTTAGTTTAGTCCAGATCTGGAATTGGTTGAGTCCTGATCTAATTCTGGTCAAGTCATGCTCTAGCCCCAGGTTTGCCCATTTAATTTCCATGTGGCCAGTGCTAGTGAATGTAATGTCCCCACAAAGCATGGATCCTCACGTGTGCGTGTGTTTGTGAGTGTGTGTGATAAGGCTCGTTAGCAGCCCGATGCCGTGCCACAGCTGCCTCTGTCCCAGTGGAGTATCCTCTCACCGAGGGACTATACCGGCATCTGCCCCTCCACGCTGCGCCACACACACACCTATACACACCTACACACACACACACAAACACACTAACTCACGTGTCTGTCCTCCACGACCTCTGACCTCCTTTGTGTGAAGTCTACCAAGCGTCTAACCCGGAGCCTGTGTGCCATTGCAGTCCTGATTAATCCTTTGTTTACCTTGCAATTAGCTTACAAAGAGATAAGATACAGCGCTAATTTGGATTGTGTTAATAAAATGGTGAAAATCTTAGAAATGAACTCGCCACTAAAGCTAAGTACAGGGTTGTGTGCGAAGATAGGGGATAGGATTGCTCAAACATGAATCAATCACTCAAAATATAACTTTGAGCAAGATAACGGTGAAGGAAACAAGTTTAAAGCTAGCCAAATGCACACAGCTGTAGCAGTGTTGTGCTAGCAATCAGAAGTTGGAACTCTCAAGATGGAAGGATATGGGAGCGCCTGCAGTTACATACAAACCAGTGCGTGAACCAGTTTGAGTCTCCACCTGATTTGGTAAACACGTACAAGCAAATGCATTAAATTTATATGTCATGTGGGGACATTTGAAAGCCTGAAACCACAAAGCATGAGTGATGTAAACCTTGGAGCGGTGCTATAGGTCCCCACATGGAAAACAAGCCCCCACATGACTTGTTAAACATGTACACAAACACGTCAGGGTAGGTCTTTATTGTTGTCCATTTATTTTCGCCAGGCTAACCCAAACCGCCATCTATCATTGTCCTGGCTGTATTCAAATCTATGTGCTTTGATGGAATAAAATGATAACCAATTTGATACTTCAATACTTGAACACAGGTCTCCATGAGAAATACAGGCCCATAGGTGAGTGTGTGTCCCAACATGACTTGGCAAACACACATACACACACGGGCTCACGCACGCACACACCTACACACACACACACTGTCTAGAGTCCTATCCCTCCATCATGCCCTGCCTGTAAAAGATGCTAGTTAGCTGGTGTGCAGAGAGTGGAGGTTAGTGTGAGACAGAATGTATAATAAGGACAGGCTGCTGCTGCACTCCATGCAAATGTGCAGCTCCACGTGTCAGTGCAGTGATGGATCTGTTCTGACAGACACGGTGACAGCCCGCTGACAGCAACTTAAAAAAGCCAGCCTCCTCTCCCTGTGCGCGCCCCGCTTGTATATATTTACAACCTGAGCATCTTAATGCACTTTTCTCCCCTAATCTTTCGTGTTCCTCTCCTGCTAGTTCACTCACATGCCATACAGGAGACTCACGATATAATATTTTGTGATCAGAAGAGGGTTGTAGAGAGATACATGAGCTCTATACCTGTGTATCTCTGCATAAACTGTATGCTTCTGTTTAATGTGTAGGATCTGTCAGTCCATATTGGGGAGACACAGCTAAAGGCTCAGCGCTAACGCTAAGCATGCTACGCTCATGCTGATAATGAATTCCCTTTGGAATTAGTCATGCCATTCAATGTCAGAGTTCTGCAAAAGAGCAGAAAATCACATGATTTGGGGAGTCTCATTGTTCTTGTGTGACAGTATGAAGTAGTCTAAATGGATTACATTTGGTTTGAGGAGACTGTTGACAGCTTGATTAAAACTGGTTTTATTGTTACATTGAAACTACTACTGAAGCATATCTGCTACTGCAGTGATGTTTTTCACTTAAGAATGCCCCGATTTATATATTTTATAAATGCTCAACTATTTGTTATCAGAAAGAACTATGCAATACAAAGAGTAATACAAGTTGCCTTACAATTTCAATGTTTTAAATGAATATAATTGACATTCATTTATCTAGATGATTTTAGTATGTTATCAATGCAATTTAAATATGATTTAAGTATCAAATTAATGTTGTTCCAAGAAGTTTCCCCTAGAACCTGTCCTTTTTCCATGAAACGTAGAAGTGTCTCTCATCTCTGCAATCCATTATATACAAACAAAAGGCTCAGTATCGATCAGAATCAGCATCAGTCTCAAAATAGTTTTCCTACATCATTTGGAAACCTTACATTTTATACACACATTCTCCTATATTCTTCCAGTCTGAATTGTCTACTCAATTACAGTGCAATTACAGCCTTTCAGTCAGGCTATAAAGTTCGCACATGTGCTCACCACGTTTTGGCCCTCACACTGTTTGGCTGGAGATAATTGTAGTCTCCATCCAGAGTTGTACTTGTGACAGTTGGATCTAGTTTGGGTCATTTTAGCCCTGGGTGGAAAAACAGACAGCCGGCCCCACTTGCAAAACACACATAGGCTGGCATGTCATGGCTGAGTATGTGCTAGCCATGTTGGTGCCTCAAATTCTGAATAAATCAACAGCAGTGTCACCGGCAAACCAGTGGCACCCTGTGACATCTCCTTCAAGTCTGCGGCTGAGAGCCATACATGCATATATCAACTGTCCTGCCGCTAACAATAGCACAAGTGTCCATTCCTCAAGTTTCTCCCAGCAAAAACTCTCTACTCGTTACAATAGTTATTATTTTAGTGCTGTCTTTAGTCCAAATATGCCATGGAGTGGACAATTGAATGGACACACAGTGAAGGTAGGTTTAATCCAGAGTTAGGTGGTATCAATATTTAATGAGCTATAACGTGTTCTGCCAATGTCAAGTTTCAAAGATGCTGTTCTAGTTATTGCTACATGGTACATAATGTCAACCATATTCAGTATTATTGTTGGGCAGGAAACCAAGGATATCTGAAAATCTTAAATATTTGCACAACACTGAAATGTTCTGCTGTATAGTCTGATGTCAGTTTTTGGATTTTGGATGTGACTGTTACTTGAAAACATGTACTATAATATAATATAATATAATACTGAGATTGTGTCCTTGGGCAATACACCCAACCCACCTCACCCTCAGTGTCTGCGTGTGTGAATGGGTGAGTGGTTCCTTGATGAAAAGTGCTTTGAAGGTGGAAAAGCGTTATATAAAAATGTGACCAAATGTGACCAATGTGACCGTTCATCTATACAACGCTCTGTGAACTCAATTATACACATTTTAATGCATTGCTGGATACAATTATGGTAGTGCAAGGCATAGGTATTAGACTCACTCAACACATTTTTACTGTCTTAAAAACACACAAAACAGAACTAGTTCATTTGAAACGCTTTCCAGTGGTGCAAAGTTATTCCTCACTTAATTTATGCATTCTGAGGATCCTAATTATTCACCACAATGAGTTTATAAGTGCTTTTCACAACTTTCAGAGGTCAGAGTAGACAATAAAACGCTTAATAGATGCTAACAGTAAACAGCAGATTATTATTATTATTAATATGTTGACCCCAAGAGCTGCTTATACAATATATCTGTACTGGTGCAGGACAAATTTTGCTCAAACGCACAGAAAAAAAAATAAAAATGTGTGCACAGACTTATGTTATGTAAAGTTGGCTACGCATATGTGGATTTAACATTCTTAATTTGTGCAACTAACTATAGTTTTATGGTGTAACTTAGGAACAAGCAATGCATGATAACATATGGGCCATTATACTGGGCCGCTGTCCCCCTCTGATGCATGTTATAATCCCGGAAGCTCCTCCTCGTTTTTAAAATCCATACAGCTTGGTCAGGCGGATAATGCCCTAGCTCAAATTGCATCCACTTAGCAGCTTTGAGATCGCTATCATTGTTTCTAGCTTCATAAAAACTGCTTAACGTTTCAATGTGTCAGAAGATACAGTCGTAGTAGCGCCCTATACACAAATGCCATGCCTGTATGAAAAGGTTTTGAGATATTTTTAAGACACAGATATTATTATAGGGAAATGCTTCATATTATTGCCATCTCTACTAAACAAAAGCTTAAAGTTAGCTGTTAAATTGAAAACTACCGCTTCAATCATATCAGGAGCTACACAACTCCTGATATGATTTAACCACATTATAAGGTGGATAAAAGTTCCCAACAGTCAGTTTTGCGTAATATAGAAAAATACCAAGTCAACAATATAGTTTTAAAAAGCTAAAATAATGCATATTATATAATTCCTTTTAAAAGTTTGACAAAATCCATGGCCAAAACTTCCAGACTGGCAAACAGATTTGAGTGTTTTCTCCTCATGCCACAATGCCACTGCTCCCAGACATTTTTTCCTCCAATGTCTTGCAGCTGCCCATTAAAACCATGTGGCACAACTCAAACAAAGCAATTGTAGTAGAAAGACTGTCCCGGTCGCTATGGCAACCACACATATGGTTGACGCCGTGGTATTGGACAATCTCACCAAAACATAACCATCCATCAATTAGGTCCATTTATTAGAAGTAATGTTGTCACGATATGATGCCACGCTTCGATAGTAATAGACTTGATACTCAATAGTGATTTCAATAATAAGGCAAGGCAAGTTTATTTGTATAGCACAATTCATACTCAAGGTAATTCAAAGTGCTTTACAGAATAAAAAAGACATTAAAATCACAATAAATCAAAACATAAATAATCACAAATAATCATCATAAAATTAATATTAAAATAAAACCCTTTCTGTCGTATGCACAGCTAAACAGAACCATTTTGAGCATTAAACATTATCAAAGTAGAGACCTGTCTCACATCTTCAGGAAGATGAAACCCTGATTCTCCATGTTTAGTCCTGACTCTGGGCACCAGCAGGAGGCCGGTCCCTGAAGTCCTCCTCATGTGAGATGGTTCATGTGGCTCTAACATGTGGGAGATGTTCTTTGGTGCAGGTCCATGGAGAGACTTGTTCACACAGAGCTGCTTTAAAGTCTATTCTCTGAGCCACAGGAGCCAGAGACCTGAGCACAGGACACATGTGTGAAGTACTTCCTGGTTCTACTCAGGACCCGAGCAGCAGAGTTCTGGATGTACTGCAGCTGTGTTTAGGCTCATTTGGAGAGGCCAGTGAGCAGGACGTTACAGTAGTCTAACCTACTGGAGACAAATGCATGGATAAGTCTCTTCAAGTCTGGTTTTGACAGTTTACCTTTGATTTTTGCAATGGTTTTAGTTGGTAAAAAGCTGCAGATGTTATTGATTTAATGTGGCTGTTAAAGTTCATTATTGTTAGAGTCCATTATTACCTTTAGATTTCTTGCCTGATTTGAAGGTTTTAGAGAGAGAGACTGGAGGTGACTGCTGACACTTTCTCTATATTTCTGTGGACCAAAAACTATGACTTGAGTCTTGTCTCAGTTTAGCTGGAGAAAGTTGTTTTGCATCCACAGAGTATCTGATTATCAATACTTAATACTGACAACCCTAATTAGAAGATATGAAATGTGCAAAGAGGTGTGAAAAGAGGAGAGCATTTTTCTTAAAAATATAATAAATAAAATCAAAGGGTACAATGAGCGGTTCAAAATGGTGGGTCCTCTTCCGCAGATGGTTTATGGCTAGAAGAAAGCTTTATTTTGGTCTTGGTTAGTGGTGGTGTCATAAACTCCATAAGCTCAGCACTCTGGGCCTATTTGTGTGGTGCAGTCTGTGTGGGCGGCCACCAAATATTCCCCAAACACGCTTTTTCTGAACTTCCAAACCAAGAAAGCCGCAAAGTTTAAATTTTATTGTACTAAACCCAAGCCAGCTCGTTCTCCAAAGGCATGGGGCAGATGGTTAGAGACATAGTAACATATTAGTTATATTCCATGCTAAAATTGTCCATGTTTTATGTTTACAAGGGGATTTCTTCAGCGTTTTTCAGAAATAGATTAGGCTGTTTTATTGTTTGCCACAGCTACTTGCCATGATTTTTGTCCATACAAGAAAAAAGATGTCAAGTTTTATCATTTCTTCTAAAAGATTTAAGGTAACTATTGTATTATCAAAAGTATTCACTGTTCCTCATGCTGCTGTTCCAGATAATATTTTTGGCAACCCTCCTCTGCACCGTTTCCACCGCAGCAGCAAAACCAGCAGCCTCCTCAGTCTTTCCAACACTCAATACAATATGACGGAGGACAGAAGAGGTAAAACCAAGGTTCACACTTTATAAAGTTTTAAGTAATGAAATTATATTTAATGACCCATTTTGTAAAGTGAAACTTAAAGGTGCACTATGGAACTTTTCTGGTGTGAGGTCCACTTGTCTCCATGGAGATTTGAATTTGAAATCCGTGAAGTAGTCAGCTTTATTTTTTGCAATGATTCTATATGTTTTTGGCTGTAAAACCTCTCACCACACACTTTATACACTTTATACAATTTTCTCACCTTTCTCTCTTGTTTAAACTCTCTCAAAGTTCAAACCTTTGTAGGCGTCTTTGTCGGTGCAGAACGTTTCATCGACATTGTGGGTTTTGTCGGGGAGAAAACAAATTGCAAACATACAGCACTTTAGAGTCACACTGCGATCCAACATTTATGTAAATTTGTCTGAACACATTTTGTACTGTACAGGAGACATGGCACGGAGGAGACTGATGGACAATGGTCTACAGTCCAACAGCCAATCAGGACGCACAACACGATGAATGCTCATACACTGGAGAAAAATTGCACAAAAAAAACATCTGCAAAACAGTGAACCACGATATAGCGAGGGACCACTGTACTGCGGCGCAAAAGTAACTTATCCCTTTATCCACCAACTTTCCAGGACATTTCTAAGAAGAATGCTATTCAAGTTCTAAAAATCCAATGTCAAGAGATGGTTTCATCCAAATAAATGTTCATAAAATGTGTAAACCATAATATTTCATTTAATATAACACAGAATCTCCCACAATGTCAGTTACGGCCTATCTCATTGAGCTTATTGTTAAAAGCATTGTCGCTTTTGTTCTTTAAATTACAGTTTACATGTATTGGGACGTTTTATTAAAGAACATACAGCTTCATTACTTTGCGTCAAATAGATATAAGACATCGCCTCTGCTAAAGTAAACTGATTTACAATTAATTCTGGTGATAAAAGCGAACAGCTCACATCAACATTTCTGTGTTATGCTAATCTCCGTCTTTGTTATTTCCCGATGTCTAGTTCTCACTCAGTAAATAAAATATTAAACTCCGCCACCAACTGTGACTGACCTAGACTTTTTTCCCTGTATCGTATTGTTCCTCCCCCACATCCCTCGCAATCAAGTCCCATCAATTAGCACGCGCGATCACATATTTTCTCCTCCATTGAAGAGATAATTGTCGTCTTGCCATACTTTTTGAAGTCTCCAAGCTTCGCTGACTGACACCGATACATACATGAAGAGTAATTACAAGTAAAAAGACACATAAAGAATTGACTGACACCCGTAATTAACACGCGTGCAACATCGTCCTTTCTTGTGCCGTTTAGCCGGAGAGGCCCGCGGTTCGGAATAATCCATCTCCATCAAGTCAACTCGCCGACGTTCCGGCTTTTCGGGAATTGTCACACTCGCTAATTACTCCTTAAGATAATCAGGCTGTGTGGCTAGAGAGATCCTTTCCGGGGAATGAGATAGAAGAGGAAGGGGGGGTTTAATCTAGTGGTGAGATCAAGAGCTACCGGGTGCATGGTTGAGATGGGAACTTGGGGGGAGGAGAGATTTGGAAAATGAGAAGGAATTTGGGCATCTTAACAAACTCTTAATTACATTCTCTCTCCTCGGTTGGTGGCGGGCGTAAATGACGGTCCCTAGGGAGGCTCTGATCCACTTTTCTGATCTGCAGAATTCACAGGCGAGGCGCTGATCAAAAAGACGAAGGCGGCCTAGATGCTTCAAACACGCGGGACCTTTTCTCAACGCGCGAGACTCGGAACGCTTGTCATTGAGCGGAAGTTTGAATTGTCGAAAATCAAAAAAGAAAAGAATAAGCACATTAAAGAGGAGAAATGGTGGAGTTATGAATTGATAATGAGCACTGAAGCGTTTGTCCCATATACCAGGCAGAATTCTTTAGAGATGACCTCCGCCCACGTACGCGCCGCTTCTAATACGCGCGGCGCTGCTTTGATGTGGGCCGGCAGCTGGATCCCTGGGGAGGCTGGGTTATAATAAAGCGTATACCGTGTACTGTAACTGAGCGAGCAGGAAGTCCCATTCGCCAAGCCCGCGGTGCTCAGGGAAGACGCCGTAGGGTTAAGGCGAGAGCCGGACTGGAGTGTGACCTTCCGCTCGGCAGCGCTGTGGAAGGGATCAACTGCATAATGATACGGCTAACAAACCACTTTTCCTTCTGAGCCTGTGGTTAAGTCGGAGGGCGAGCGGAGTGACTTCATGTATGCTGAATGTTCCCACAGCATGGAGAAGAAATAAGTTAAGGATCATTGAAAAATATAGCATGACTTGTGTGATAGGTAAACTAGCAACGCTGCCAAATCTCATGTCATCTCATCATAAATCAGTTAGAAAATGCATTTAATAGGGCATTTACGGAACATATTACAAAGGACTAACAACGAATGAGGCCCTTACCATTTTTTTTTTTTTTTTGCCTTAAATTAAATGTGAGTCGTGACGGTTCATTTGGTTGATCAAGGGTTAGGTCTGATTAGACAGAATTGCTTATTCCTGGCAGTTGTTTCCTTATGGTTCTCGTCCAACAAAATGCCTTTTAAACTGTACAGGCAAAAGCATTTAGTTCCTTTCTTTCCATAAACAGAAGACTTTAAGATCCTGTATTACCTGCTTGTCTCCGTAGAGATGCTATTGCTTTGTCTGTAATGTTCCACTGTATGGTATTAAACGTATCTATCATGTACTTATTCAACTGCATTGTGCTTTTTATTGTGAACACAACAAAAGATGTACAAGATACACATGGCCAATGTTACATTTGAGCAGCGGAGGGGAGAATAACTTGGCTAATTATTGGTTAATGCTGTTATCCATTTGTTGCAGCTCAGGCCTTTTTACGATACCATCCATCCATTTTCTTCGTCTTTTCCAGGGCTGGGTCGCAGGGGCAGCGGTCTAAGCAGGGACTCCCAGACTTCCCCCACCCCAGACACGTCCTCCAACTCCTCCGGTGGGACCCCAAGGTGTTCCCAGGCCATGATATATGTCTGTTTAAAAAAAAGGTTCGCTGGGATTATGTTGCATTATTGATATTGTGTCTCTGTAGCGATATTTCCTGCTTTCAAATCTGTCCTCATCACAGGCCTGGTCGTGCTGCCGTATTTCTACCACTTCTTTGTGAATATGAAAAATGTACGCATTTGCAAAGTTCATATTTAATACCTAAGCGTCTAACTCTAGGTTGTACTCATGCAGTAAACCCACTTTCTGCAGGCCCTGGGAGCCTTTTTTGTTGACTTCATGTTCAAATGCCAAAACAGGCGTGAGCGAAAACAGATCAATGCGGCTCCATATCAGATGATGGGAAAGCCGTGAGAGCCCCATGTTTGTGGAGAACATCAAACCGGCCAAACACAAGTGACATCATCATTCAGCGCCGACCACCATGACAGCTCCGGGGCTAAAGCTAACTCTCTCTGATCAGAACTTTAAAGAACTGTGGTTTGCATAAGAGTTACATATAATGGAATATGTTTGTGATGGCTTTCCCTACATGTCGTTTGCCTATTACAAGATGTACCGGTGCCAACTATTACTTCACATTTTGTTTACTTAGTTGGTATCAAATATGTAAATAAAAATAAAGCATACATAAAAAGAGGTTTGTGCAAATGTAACAAGTGATGGCTTAATGTCAAATCTTAGTGATACAGTTATTGTGAGAATAGATTTAATTATTATTCACAATTACAGACCACTCCACAATGAAATCCTGAACTTTTGATCACATTCCTCTATATGTGACCAGCTTTATTAAATCAACTCTCTGAATGATTAAGTAAAGTTAATGTGGCATAAACAGACAGAATAAAAGTACTACAATTAAGATATCATTGAAATAACATATTTTTCTTGTTTCAGTCATAAATCATTAAGTCTAAGTTATAACTATTTTTGTTCTTACGATCATATTGTGAACAGAATAGTCACGTTTACCAATTAACTGAGTAACCTTGACATCCCTAATTAATACCATCTAGCCACTGTAGGTAAAGTAGAGAGGTATTTTTAGAGGATCCACACTTTCTCTTAAAAGGGGCTGAACACAGGCTGTCTATATGTTGTAAAAGCAGCTCTTAGGTACAAAATAACACTATTGTGTGCTGTTTGCATCTAATTATAAAGCCCTTCTATCTTCTGCAAACCCGGAAGAGCGCAATTAACATGCTATTTGTTACAAAAGCTCCACACTGGCCTCTGAAGTTTGTGAAAAGCGCACATAAACTCATCTCTATGAATAATTAGGTTGGAGGAATGTGTTAAGAAAGGAGACTGCTGCAAACAGTTTAAAATGAGCTAGTTCTGTTTTTGAGGTTTTAAGGTCGTAAAAATCAGGTACAGCACCTTAAAATGCTCTCCTGATGTTAACATGTGAAAAGAAATAATTACCTTCATTCAAATGAAAAGACAAATTCAAAGACATTCTTTGAAAACAGACCTTGGCTGTTACTCTGTACAAGTATTAACTATTTAAAATCTGCATTCCTAAACAGACCTATTTGATAGATTTTACTTCAGCTGAGAACATTTTATTATACTGAGAGATTTACCACAAAAGTCACAAAAATGGGCAGTAAGATCATGAAAAGCAGGTATTTATTTTTAGGTACATGACATTTCCTTGAGTCACGTTGCTTCAGAACTTCACAACCTCTTTGAAAACATGCTTTACAAGGTAACGCTGATGAAAAACAATCAAAGGCCTCAAGCCATATCTCTCCACAAAATACAATCTTACTCAAGTATGATTTAAAAAGAAAAATGAAAAGTACAAAATGTGTGCAAGGACAGACAGGTCAGAGCAGCAGACAATAATTGTCCCATTGCAATCTGCAGGATCAGTCCAAATTCTGATCTATTCAAGAACTGGGACACACCTGCCTTTCCAACCAGCCAGCCCAACTTTATTTTCTTTCTACGACTAGCTGTTGGTGCAATCCCTGTTCAAACAATGAACCCTCTGCTCTCAAACTCTCGTTAATGATTACACATGTGTAAAATAACTAACATGAAACACTAGGGAAGGCTTAAACTGGTCCATTTGTCCTGAATATAGTAAATTGTGAATGCTGTGTGAAAAGACCTGTGGCCTTCACACATTTTCCTGCAGTTTTTAATAAGGCAAATTTGATTTTTTGGAACTTTGACCATGTTTCACTGTTCCATCAAAAATGTCCCTGAAGAGGTTTTAGGTGTCTTCCATGAACGTTTCAATAATTTAACGATCTCTCCTGGACCCTATAAGTCTACGTCACACACACTCGCACATGACAACACACCATAGATACACAAAAGCATGATGCAAAACTGTACACAACAACTTGACAAACCTGATGTGATGTGCAGTAGTTTCATTAGTGGAATGCAGCTAATTGTAATGTGATAGTGTTCTGAAGGGGGAGTGACTTGGCACAGAGAGCAAAAGGAGGGAGAACTCAGTGTTAAAAATGAAAGTGAAACTTGTAAAATGTGTTAACACACTTTTGGCATATAGCATTCTCTAAACAATAAGTTATCTATCTACAGAAGTAGCTTTAGTAGTATTATGTATTCTAGTAATTCTGACTAATAAAAACACCTTCAACACAACAAGAAACAAGGGGTTTGCACATTTTGCAAATCTGTTCTAGAACTACAATTCATGCTGCAATTCATGTAAATACCATTAGACTAGACAGAATTATGCTTTTTTGAACATTTTATTCCCTTTATTTTGAGTATTTTTGCATTTCTTTTTACCATTTGACTAATCACATGTAATACAGAGCTGTGGGCAGAGGTGGGGGGTAAGTGCAGGACTACTCACACATGTATAAATCAATCAAACTACAACTTTGGGTAAACCATTGATGACGGAAAATGGCTCATAAAAGCCAATTTTGCATAAAATGTCCCCTATAAATACATACTTCCTACTTTTGAGGTTTTAAAATTAGGTAGTACAGCTTAGAAAAACATCTCATTATTCTTATTTTTAACAAACAAGTTTTGCAGGGTGGCCAGGCGAACAAATTAGACTTATATTTTGCGTAATTCACAGTAGAAATACGCTTGCCCACACCGGCTAAGTTTGTGTGTCCTGCATTTTGGTTATACCCGTAGAAGAGGGATGAGCTGAAGACCCTCTCCCCAACACAAAGCAGCTGTTATCTGGCACCACCTGCTTCTCTAGAGGGAGAGGGTCTGTGCACGGCCCCCTAGGCATCACCGGGGGCTATGTGTGTCAGCCATATGCCCCCCTCTTCCACAGGGACTGTTCCAACCACACCAAGAATGACTCCAGTGTTAGAAAAGACTCTCTCCGGCTCTGACAATGCCAGACCAGGTCAGCACAGGGCCGCCGAGCAACTTGTATATTTGGACCCCTTTAGCTCTGCAGCCAGCCGTTTTGATGTTCAACAAGCAATGATAAAAGCACAGCCACAGGACACGAACCCAAAAGCCCCAGGTAACGCGACGGAGTGACGCGTACGGAAATTAATTAACGCGGACCAAAGCTAACGCCAGGCTAACAGCAGGATCAGTGGAAGAGCGGCAGCGTTTTCGGACCAGAAGGCCAGCCAACCTAAGGCAGTCCTGCACATCTGAAAGTGTAATGAGTCCTCCATGCCCCGCGCTCTACGTCAACCCTGTTTGAAGCTATAGCCAGTTTTCTGATATGATAGCTTTGCCTGACACCTGGGGAATTGCGCGGAATTGGCCCCCTTAAGGAAAAAAATGAGAATGTAGTTTGCAGGCGGACAGTGTTTTGGGGTGGGAGATGATTCCTTTGTGATAGAAACAATCTCGCTCGCCATCCAATCTAACGTTAGCGAGCGAGAGCTATGGACCGCTCACACTTTCTTTAACAATAGCACAGAGGGATTTCATCTTTGGCCAGTGACATATGCAAACAGCACCATGACAGATACTGTAAATGATTGTGTGAAATGGTTTGGGCTGTATTCCACTGAGAGGAGGTGCCAATCAGGGGCTGGTATGTACTTTGTGCATGAAAGCTAGCGATGTAAATATAATACAGCACAAATTGTACAAAATGCATATTCTATATAAATAAACACATGAAGATTGGACCTCACAATTACACAACACAACTACAGCAGCTTTGTTGACACTGTAATGCGTCATTTCTCCTAGACTGGTCCATAAGAGAAATGGCTTTTTAAATGTTTTTATTAGGAAAAGTGAAATAACACCTGAAATAATACATTAATACTAAACTTGAAAACAAGACACAAACAGGGGTGTAGCACCAAATGTTGGGCAAATCATCTTGGTGGGCCCTCATTACATGTTATCTAATGAAGAATGCACATATCAGACTTTGTGGGGCCCCCTCCATGCACCGGATAAGCAGTACCTTTTACCCCCCCTGAGTCCAACGGACCTGGACACAAATACCTAAAACACAAAACATTAAAGGTCACAACCCCCTAACCCACTGCTTTTCCCCAAACACCCAAAAAAACTAAATATAGCATAAAAAGACAACATAAAACAGAAACAAATGTATAAAAAAAAAGAGAAAAAATGTTAAATACCAATGTACTGCTGGGCCCACCCATTTTTGTTCTTTGTAATGAGAATTGAGACTTAATTATAACTGTGCTTACTCTGTTGAGGTTAAGTTGTACTTTATTGATGCCTTGACCGATCCTTCAAGGTCGCTGGGGCAACTTATCAGGAGCAGAGAGGAGCTGCCGTACAGTGCTTTGTTACCCACTACTACTACCTTAGCTGGAGGATTTATACATAAGGTAAAGACAGTTTATGCTTTTAATACAAACAGATCAGGCGTTTCTCTGATTGGTTGATCATGCCTGTCAACCTCTGGGATGAGACAGGGCTCCAGACTATAATTCTTGGGGAAAAGTATGTAGTCTTTGTTTATCAGGATAGGAAAATGGATCTTAATGGCATGAATTGAAAATGCTAACACTTGGCCCCACTGCTATACAGGAAGTTAAGAGAATTCATACACAGCCTGGCCAAAAAAAAGGTCACACACTGTTCCGCCTTTAGCTTTGATTACATCGCACATTCACTGTGGCATTGTTTCCATTTCATTTCTGCAATGTCACAAGTTTTATGTCCATCCAGTGTTGCATTAATTTTTCACCATCATCTTGCATTGCTGATGGTCGAGTCTGACGCTGCACAAAGCTTCTCCAGCTCATCCCAAAGATTCTCAATGGGGTTAAGGTCTGGACTCTGTGGTGGACAATCCATGTGTGAAAATGATGTCTCATGCTCCTGATCCACTCTGTCACTATTTGAGCCGATGAATCCTGGCATTGTCATCTTGGAATATGTCCGTGTCATCAGGGAAGAAAAAATCCATTGATGGAATAACCTGGTCATTCAGTATATTCAGGTGTCAGCTGACCTCATTCTTTGAGCACAGACTGTTGCTGAACCTAGACCTGACTCGTGGTGGAAATCCAGGTGGTGAGGTTTTTTTTTGACCAGGCAGTGTATTATGTAGTGATTTATAATAATAATGACTTAACAATGTTTATGTCTTGACAAGAATATTTATAGCTTATAGCACTATGTAGTTTGTCTTGATTTGGGGTCTGCATTTTGTATGAAATTAAACTTATCTATGTCATCTCTGCATGGTTAAGTAAATTTGCGATCTCTCCCAGGCCCCATCATCGAAATGATCCCAAAAGCACGACACAAAACAATACACTATAACTTCACAAACCTGATGCTATGTACAGCAGTTTCATTAGTGTATTGAAATGTGATAGTGTTCTGAAGGGGGTTAGTGACTTAGCATGGAGAGCAAAGGGAAGGGGACCGTAAAAAAACTAAACTGAAACTTATTACACATTATGTTGTTTTTGGAGAATATAGAGCATTTTCAGAACATTATAACGTGTCATAGTGATCTAAATATATTATGTGTTAGCAGCTAATACCCCCACAGAAGTGTAATACCCCCTCTTTAATGTCATACTATGGAACATTCCAGACAAAGCAATAACTTATCTTTGGAAACAGCAAAAGTGGCGAGCCCTCCACCTGAAACACTGCATACCGCACCTTTAATTATTCAATGATTGATCTATCTCATTCTCTTCTGTACGCCATTTTTCTTTTCCCCAATTTCTCACATCCCACTACTTTACAGAACCATCCCTGCGACGCCTTTGATTGAAGAGAGCGAAATGGGTTTAAGAGTGGAGCTTCGGCGCTGCACTTCGTATCAGTCAGACAGAGCTTGTGTTTAAGGCTTTCAGATAAAATCATGTAGAGATCCATTTGCTCTCTGTCACTCTGCGTTCTCACTCTCTCGCAGGTACTCCGGCTCCACTCTCTCTGCCTGCGACACTACTGACGGATGATAGTACGGTTTCCCGGGAGACGCACAGGCAGCAGAGGAGCGATGGAGGAGCGAAAACCTTTGCCGTAACTAAAATTAGCTGCAACACGCTTCACAGAGTATCACCTCACCTTCCTCTGAATGAAAAGTTTTATCCAATTTCTAGATTTTTTATTTTTGTGTGTTTTTAGTCATGTCACAAACAACATCTGGACATTAATTTAAGCAGAAAGAGTGGTAAAAAGAGCGGTGGAAAGACTACTGCAAATTTGTAGTCATGTAAAAGTGCAGTAGTTTGGCAAATAATATACCCAATTACAAATACAAGTACTGCTAGTTACTTTTTAATTGCCTGGCAAATACACAAAATATTTCTCTTTGTTTTTAATACAGATAGATATCAGTCTGGTCCCTCTGTTGCGTCTCAAG
This sequence comes from Periophthalmus magnuspinnatus, assembly GCF_009829125.3. Taxonomy (NCBI): domain Eukaryota; kingdom Metazoa; phylum Chordata; class Actinopteri; order Gobiiformes; family Gobiidae; genus Periophthalmus; species Periophthalmus magnuspinnatus. The sequence goes on from NC_047136.2 coordinate 25,268,516, forward strand.
CTCGGTCAAGCGTGATCATGCAATTAGTGACACTCGTGAAACGAAGGAGCTCATTGGTCACCTACAATTTACACATAAAATCAAATTCATGTCCCCTCAGATTAAGAGTTGAGTGCTTCCTTCATTGATTCTGCAGAAATCCACATTGTTTTTCAGCCCCCTGTGATATGTATTTCTTTACTTTTTCCAAGACAGATGGACCATGTGCGTCACTGATTGGCTAATCCACCTGTCATTCAAGCCTATTTGTAAACAAGAGTCACTGCTGATCAGACTCACATCTTCTTAAAGTATTAAAGAAGTGTGTATTCTTATTCTTGTGCAAACTTTTGAACAGTTTTAGTTGCATTTTAAGGTTAAGAGAATCCACATTCTCCCATCTTCTTTGCAGAGGAATACTTCATTGTTGAGTGATTTTGTCAGTTGCGATATCTTAATAAGCACAATAATGTTTGAAGGACAATCTGTTAGCATGCTAGTTGTTGTTGGCGATGTCGAGACGCCAAAACTCCACTCACATCCTTCTCAAGTCATGGCAGTGAGTTAGGATGAGCTGACGTATGGTGCAATACTACACAATAGTTTTAGTACATATTCTCAATTTGGAAAAATAAACAACAGCTAAATATTAAACAGCCATATAGTTCAGTGTTCAAGTGATGCACATTTTAAGGCACTTTCTTTGAGCTGATGAGTCATTTTAGTTAACCTTTTCTTTATTAATTGCTATCATTTATACCCATCACAGGAGGACACATGATTGATGGTCTAATGTCAGAATATTTCTCTTGATTGTATGCATTTTCAACCTGTATAAACAGCTTATTTTAAAATGATTTATTAGATGCAAAATGCTATGCAAATGTTCATTTCTTAGTATATTTTGTCATATCTCATTTTATTTTTTTTTTCTGAGCAGAGTAGCCTGCCACAGACTACACAATAATTTGCCCGATTTAGGACCTGATTTGCTTCTCTCCAACTTCAGGGAGGCGTTCTGAAGCCGTTGCGTTCCTCATGTGTGGTGACAGTGCGACTCTGAGCTGCTCTTTCATATCGTAACCACAAAACATCAGCAGCGCTATGGTAACAGCAAATAAAACAGCGCGTCAGGGGCAGACGGAGTGACAGACACAGAGGCGCAAGATACAAACTCAGGAAATGTTGAAAATAATTTAAAGATGACTTTATTACGCACCTCTCCTAAAGATGTAAAGTTAAACTGCATCATTGTCATCCACATTATCCATTTGAACGTGTGCTCTGCAAATAATGACACCCAGTCCACAAAACAGCACTATTATTAAATGTTTGAATAACGCTTCCAAATGGATGAATAGCCTATTAATCCAGTTGGAAGCGTTCTTCAAAAGTAAAAAAGGCGAGAGTAGGTGGTTCTGTTTTCATAAATCTATACAGCGAGGATTGGGGTGAAGCTGCTGTAGATTAGCAATAGTGACTCTACTTCCTGTGTCGTTTATTGCCATCCTTCCGTGCATTAAAAGCATTTATCTGAACTACTGCACCACATTTCACAGATAATAATAACACAGTTTTGACTTGCATCTAAAGTAGAAGTGCATTGCTCTCATCTTTTCAGGAGAGTTTCGAGGATAATTGTTTTACTATAGACAAAGCTGACGGCAGGTGAGCTCACAACTTTTAGCTTGTGGTGCACGATCTCTTCGATACCATTTGCACTTTTTGTCGTGTGTTTAATAATCATTTAAGACTGAAAAATCCTTTAGTGTGTGCTGCCGTATTATTATTATTATTATTATTATTATTATTATTATTATATTTTTTATATTTTTAGTATATATTTTTTCTTTATTATGTATTATTTTAGATTTTTTTTATTAATCACTTACACTAAATTTCTACAGGCTTAGGACAGGTACTGTAGAACACTAATTTATTGATTTTGTCAGTTCAGTTACCTGCCATCCAGCACTATGATAGATGCTAAAAACAGAAATTATGACATTAACAAGCTTCCAGTCTTCATCTCCCACATAAACACTTACTTTTATGTTGAACTTAAATCAAAAGTATTGCAGAATAGTTACAATTTAAAGGTAGACACACATCCACAGCCCAATTTACCTGTTTGTCTTTCCTACCGGAGCAAGTGGCTTTCATTATGGCACTGAACTTTGTCTCCCACTCGGGCTCTATTTATGCAGAGCTCATATGCTTACAGTAATAGTGTATATTTTAACATACATTAATGCAAATGCAATATGTGGTGGGATACAACTAAATTCTAGCATAGTTAGATAAGCCAGCCATGCCATAAGTATATGTAGTGCATTTGTACCTAATATGTACCAGATAGAAAACTAGGTACATTTTAACCGGGTTGCCGCAGTCCAAAATTGTCCCTAACTTTCCTGGTGCATTCCTAGGCCGGGGCCAAAATGAGGTTTCGATGTGACAGCGCTGCTTACAACAACTAGCATGCTAACAGCGCACCAACTACACATTCACATCCGCAATCATTCAAAGCACATGTGTCATCATTGGGAGTTGGGCCAGAATATTTTTTACTATTATTAGTTTGAAATGATCACTAGCTAGCCTGGGAGGAGCTGGAGGAAATGTCTGGGGTGAGGAAAGTTTGAGAGTCTCTTCTTAGACTGCTGTCACCACAACCCGACCCCGGATAAGTGGAAAAAAATTATGTCTTATGTTGTTTTCTTCATTCTCATTGACCTAATGCGTCTAATACATGCACAATAGGTCAACCCTCCAGTTACCGTATTTGCCGGACCATAAGTCGCACTTTTTTCATAGTTTGGCCGGGGGTGTGACTTATACTCAGATGCGATTTATATGTGAAATATGTTTTTTCTTCATTATTATGCATTTTTGGCTAATGCGAGTTATACTCCAGTGCGACTTATACTCCAGCGCGATTTATACTCTGGATCATAGACTCCCACAATCAAAATCTGGATAAGGATCCTGGACACTGCATTGCAATGACCCCATTACTCCCTCAAAGTAAATAGGTCAAATACAAAGAGCTCCAAAGTATACCCTACCCAATTTGGCTGAATAGCAACTTTGTACGGCCCAAACTCTACACCTTACGTAACCTCAAAGTACTTTACTTAAACAGTTTCAAGCCAACTTCTTATCTCCACAAAACATCTTTACAAACACGTCCACGCCTCTACCCATCCGCTTCACAATTTGCCATTTGCCTTTTGCTCCGAGATCAGTCAAAAACTCCTAAATTGACTTTCCCTCTGAGGAAGAAAGGCTATTTCCCCTTTTTTTTCCCTGACCAATAAATAAAAGCTCTCCTTCCATGTGGCACCTCTTGATAAATTACAGCGTGCTTGAGGTTTAACACATTAAAAATAACCTGTGCATTATGTAGATGCAACAAGCCAGGCGGTGGTGCTCTGCTCTGCTCCAGGCCAAAGCAAACAGACTTTATGATTGCAAACACCTTTAAAAAGCAGGAAAGGCCATTATCGGACGGCGGTGACCTGGAGCAAACCCTGCCTCTCTCTCTCTGCCTCTTTCTCCCCTGTCTGTGTGCATGTCTCTCGCCCGTTCGCCTGCTAATTGAAAGGCCTGTGAAATATAGATGAGTGCAGGAAGCAGGGAGGGCTGTAGCTTCCTGTTTCTTCTCCGGCTCTCTCCATCTCACGCCGTTCCGGAGGCTTTTATCTCTTTAGCCGATGATTGTCCTGTGTAACTGGGAAGGGTCTCGGTGTGGTAGCGGCGGTTTCATTTAGGTGCACAGACGCATGAGGAGTTGGAGGAGATCTGTCAGTGAAAGTACATTTTTGATGCTCATGATTGCAGAGGGTGGCTCAGTGGTTAGGATGTTGAGTAGATGATTCCCACTGTTGTTGTGTTCTTATGCAAGGCGTTTCACTCCCTTTGCCTAAGTAAGAATGTTTTGTGGCTGGGAGTGATGGTTGTGGTTCCTGCCTCTTAGGGCTGAACATGATAATTGATTTAACCAACGGAAAGTTAGAAAATCAACAATGAAACAGACAAGTAAATTAATCAACAGAAAATAAGGAAATGGAGAACTGTCCCAGAACATCCCTTGTCCTCAGACCACACATTAGCAAACTACGGCCCTGGGGCTACACATGGCCCTTTGGGCTTATTAATCCGGCCCGCCAAACATGACCAAATTATATTAAAACAGGTAGGAGTAAACCTTGTTCAAAGTTTTTATGGTGTGTTTATTTAACTGAAATGTAATAAATAAATTATTAATTTAATTAATATTTGGAATACAATTTGAGTCTTGCACATTCATGCTTTGCGACATGTTACAGGACAAATCTCTAATGTAATATAAACATATATATATATATGCTGGCCCGGTCCCTCTGTCAAATTTTAGAACCCATTGTGGCCCGTGTGTCAAAAAGTTTGTCCACCCCGGCATAGACCATCCTTCTTGGTAAAAAAAAAAAAACCCAAAACAAAACAAAAAACAAAAGTTACATCTCCAAGTGTAGAGTGAGTTAATAATGTGATATTTTTGTACAACTATTTTGTTGCCACTAAACCATATAAAGTGTACATCTTTATGTCTGTGTAAACCCTCAGTTATCCAGGTATGATCCATAGTAAAAGAAAAATTCAAAAGACAAAAAGTTGTTGTCCAGTTGACAGATTTAAATGTTTCTTTTAGTATGTACATCTTTATCATTTGAGAATTGGTTTTATATTTTATGTTCATGTTTCTTTTATGCTTTGTCATCCAAACATGCATTAAAAAAGTAAAAACACAACATGTATATTGAAATGGTATATATGAGACATTGCAACATTTCTGTCAATAGTTAAATCTGTACTATATGAGTACTTTAGGATTACAAACTTTATGTAACTTTATATAATACACAAAGCAGCAGAAATGAGAAAACTTTTAGCTAACATTTCTAGCTGAACTACGAATTTCCACTCATTAGAGGTCGCCACCCTTTGCTTCTTGGGCTTCAACCTGGTGGACCACCTGTGGCCCGGAGGTGGGCCGTGATTGGCTCACTGTACTCACCGAATAGACTTCAAGGTTAGCGCGTCCGCGGGGGCTAGCTCTGCTCCAAGAAAATCTCTCCTGTCAGCACTTTCTCTTCATGACTGCCCGCGGACACACAGCCTGTAGCTACACCATCATTTGATATGGTTATCTGTTTAAGCTAACGTTCTGCGTCGTTGCTAGCGCCAATGAAGTAAAGGAAAAATGAAAATAAACGCTCGCTTGGGTTTTGAGTTGATCCCTGCGAAAGTCACCTCTGATGCCCATTATACACACCCACATGCGCAAATATCCCTCAATTTCGTGTACCCCCTACCGGCTCGACTCCCACAACATTGCACGCTGAACTGACATGGCTTGTTGCAATGTTTTCCCCTGATTTGCAAGGGATTTCCAACAGTGGCACAGTCGAATTAAAAATGGGGGGACGGGGATTCAAGGACTAGCTGGTGGTTCTTAAGCACAGCGGTACATCCCTCGCGCACCACCAAATGAGACTTGGGGAATCAAAAATTATTCTGACCATCCGTTTTTTTCTTTATTGCTGTATCCAACGGAAGGGAGCGTGCTAGTTTAGAGGCGGCACATGAGAGGGACTTTTTTGGATCAGAAACAGGATTTTTTAAATGTCTCACGCTGAGCAGGGACTAAAAAGTGTATACAACTAAATAATTTACTTTCAAACTTTTTATATTGAATGTCTTTCCTTTAAAATGTGGATTAAAACTCTGCACAATATTAGTAACATTTTATGATTGCATTTTGTATGTTCCTTTTGGAAGACACTGACAATTAGAATATAAATTTTAATATATATTCAGACCAATGTTTATACTGACTTACAGTGAAAAGGATTACAGTATATTTCATAGACTGTACATACACTGCCTGACCAAAAAAAAAGTCGCCATCTGGATTTAACTAAGCAAAATGTCTGGTGTTGCTGCAGTTGGTCAGGTCTAGGCTCAGCAACAGTCTGTGCTCAAAGAATGAGGTCACCTGACACCTGAATGTACTGAATGACCAGGTTATTCCATCAATGGATTTTTTCTTCCCTGATGACACGGGCATATTCCAAGATGACAATGCCAGGATTCATCGGGCTCAAATTGTGACAGAGTGGATCAGGAGCATGAGACATCATTTTCACACATGGATTGTCCACCACAGAGTCCAGACCTTAACCCCATTGAGAATCTTTGGGATGTGCTGGAGAAGCTTTGTGCAGCGTCAGACTCAACCATCATCAATGAAACATCTTGGTGAAAAATTTATGCAACACTGGATGGAAATAAATCTCGTGACGTTGCAGAAGCGAAATCGAAACAATGACACAGTGAATGTGTGACGTAATCAAAGCTAAAGACAGAACAACCAAATATTAGAGTGTGTGACCTTTTTTTTGCCCAGGCAGTGTATAAATGACATAGCTAACCTGGTATCCGCCGTGTTCCAAATAGGAAGTGATCTTAGGTGCGCTCCCAGCTCCATCAACTCCAATTCACTTTACATTAGAAAACTGTTACCCCTCTCTCTGTAAAAGCTGCTGTCAGACTCGTCATTTTGGTCTTATAATGTTCATAGTAACCTGCTCTTCATGATCTCGGTATTTTGCTGTTTTCTTTGTAACTCAAGATATCAGTATTAAAAACAGATAAATTCTTCTTTCCCGAGGTCGGGCATTAGCAGCAGAGTTGTTTGACAGCGTTGCTAAGCGCCTGCTCCCTGCTAAACCAGCGGTGCGAACAATAAGGGCCATTACCTTCAACAGCCAGCTCCAGATTGGTTCTTTGGTTGCTGTGATACTCACGGTCAGAATTCCTAATATGAAACATGGCTCCAAATTCGGCCTTATAACCTCTAGCCTTGATGAACTTCATTTGACTGGAGCTGAATGCTATGGGTAACGTCACACTCACTTCGTCCACTTGTTTATGTAGTCTATGGTATATTTATGCATTATGTGTTGTACAGGACGTTATGTAAAAAATAAGAAGAAGAACACCCAAAATAAAATGGAACAAATCAAGATTCCAACAAGAAAGTCTTATTGTGCCGTAGTAAGGCCTATGGGTTAGGTCCCACAGGTATGCTAGGACCTTTGCTTGGCACTTTGTTGGCCTTCACTGTGAGATCACTTCCCAACTTTGACAATCTGCTGGATGTCTGCTCTGTTCAAGTACAACAGAAACACAAGGTTCAGAAACAGAAACACAGGAGCTCATACAAAATAATCAAGTGAGACTAAAAAGGATTTGGGGAAACTACTACTCAATTAAAAGTATTTGTAGGATTAACTGTCTTCAATGAACTGTCTGTGATTTACACTACACATCAAAACATCATCGAATGCATAAAATCTAATATTTTCAAAGAACAGACCTCAAGCATGAGAAAAACTAAATCTATGCTAATGTAGGGAGTATTATACCTTAAATGACGTGGGCCAAGATAACTAGGACTAAGGACTGAGCGGCCAGTGTCCTTGGCACAATGTGCAATTTCTCTATCAGAAAATTACGGAAATACTTGTGTATATGCATACTGTGAGTATTACTCAGTTTATAAAAAGTAGCACAAAAAAAAAGGCCTATATTACACCACTTTCTGATCTTTCTGTTATAATATTGTTTCCTCATCACAAACAGACTTGGAGTTGTGTTTTGTTTCATTCAAACACAAACCCTACATATTTAGGCTGACTTCTTCTCTCAAACTGAAAACACTCTGTTCCACCTTGTGATGTCATTCGGTAATACAGGAAGTGCTCTCTTGCGTTTTTAATCTCCATACACCTTCACAAGATTCATTTGGATCATTTCAGACCTGGAATTTCCGATCTCTACTGAACAAAAGGTAAAAGGCAGATGAAACATGAAAACTACCACTTAATGACATCACAAGGTGGAACGGAGCATTTGGAGCTTTGGAGATGTAGAGAGACTAAAAATGCAGGATTATTCAAACATGTGTGAATGAAACAAAACACAACTCCAGTGTGTTTTTGATGAAGTAACAAGATTGTAACATGGATTAAAGCTCACGCGAGTCCATTTTGCGTAACATAGGACCTTTACATTTCTAACCTTAAGCTCTAAGACTTACCTACATAATCAATTTAAGTTAACATATATTAAATTGAACTAGCACCATTGTTGTGAAATATTGAAAACATACAGACACATCAAGCGTATAATACCGTTATTAAGCCATAATTCTGGTTTGTTTACTATTTCTCCCTATACGTTTGTGTTAAATCCTATAAATAACCCCAGAATCCAATTCCACGACGATTGTCACCATCAATCCACAACGCAATATCCGCCAAGATTGAATTAAACATGTGGCCTTTTGTTGTGCTGATAAATTTTATGTATGATTTCTTGTCTTTGAGCATTATGTATGTATGTAACTTTGATATTTGCAGATGTATGGATGTGCCCGTTTGGTGGGAGGACATACCCGCGTTTATTTGCGAGTTGTCCGTAGCCGTAAATCACCTCTGTGCCATAGCTGCCTCTCACTCTGTGTTCTGTGATAGGTCCTGACAAGCCACGGTCTGAATTATTGATTCTCTGATCTGAAAGTTTGATGCTTCGCCCGAGGGCTGGATTAACCTGCCGACAGCACCGACGCATCTACCCCCAAAGAATGCGGAGTGGAGCGGCATGGGGGAACACAAAAGAGCACTGCATATTCATGTGGACCTATAACCTTGACCACAACATATCATATAGAACGGATTGCAATTGTATAGGTGGTTTCATCACCAAAAGTGGTTCAACGAAAGTACACTCTTTGGGAACAGTTTGGTTTGTGGGGTTAAATGTATGACCAGTTTTAAGGGGAGTTGAATACCTTTGTGTGTTAAGTGGACAATATATTAGCTATACATGGGTACTGATACAATACAATACCAGACAAAACAGGTCTTACTCTTGATAATTCAGTTTGGTTCAAGGATTACTAAAACAAAGTGAAAAATACCTGGCAGACTCGATGGAGATGTCAGTGGAGCCTACGCAGGAAAATAGGCTGACAGACTTTTTTGTGTCAAGACATGGCTTATACAAAACATAGTCATATTAAAGTCTGGTGTCTTGAATAAAATCCTGCCCCTCAAAATAATATGACTAATTAGAATTTAGATTAAAGGTGCACTGCGTAACTTTTCTGGTCACGGGTCTGTCTTTTCTTCTTCACCTGTAATGCTCCACAGTATGACATTAAACCTTTTTTACAATAATTGGACCTTAAATGCAACATAGATAAGTTTAATACATTAGAACAGGGGTCTCAGACTCAACGTATCTGGGGGCCACAAGAGCCAGAGTCTGGGTGAAGCTCGGCCACATCAGGTATTCCACAAAAAGCTTTGTTAAAATCTTCTCAACCGTCATTGCAATTTTCAACATACATTAACAAATATGCCAATTCTTGTGGATTTTACAGATATACATCATTATTTGTTGAATCTTTTGTGACGGGAGTACAAACAGCGGACTACAGGCCGAGTGACACGTGCATTTGTCGTTTACAGATTTGGAGGAAGCCTCTACCCGCAACATGGTAACGCCACACTAACATAAAACTTTCATATTGTCCTGCGGGCCACAAAAATCGTCTCGCAAGCCGCAATTGGCCCCAGAGCCGTGAGTTTGAGACTCCTGCATTAGAACATTTTTGTTGAAGTAATAACATCTCCATGAGGACAAATATGACGCCGAAGTTCCACCAGAAAATGTTATATAGTTCAAAGTTTAAATCAATGTAATGTTTTTTCTTGACAGAGGAAAAACAGAGGCAAGGGTATTGATTCATGAATAATTTAATTTCCCTATCAAACAAATACTACAATGTAACTTAAATTAGAGCAATCACTTAAGGTTAGTCAAAATAACTTGAAGACACATGTAACAATTCTGCGCTAATGGCAGGTTACAGGGTAAAATGGAGCACAGAAAGTCTAACCAAACCTTATAGGACATAATCTTTTTAAATCCCCACATGGTCTGGAATGCATTGACCTTTATTTAACCAGGATAGTCCCACTAAGATTAAGAATCTTGTTCAGGGAGTCCTGGCCCCAGAGTGGACCCTATTATACATGTTTTTATTGGTGGGGAAACCAGAGCATCCAGAGGAAACCTACACAGGCAGAACACCAGCTCCACACAAAAAGGTCCTGCACCTCCCCAGAATTAAACCCAGAGAGCGCTAACTGCTGCGCCACAGTGCCACCAAATTTTTAATAATCTTTTATTGCATTCGTCTCAATCAAATATCAAATGCATTTTATTCATTTCCAGATTTGTACTGATGTCAGATTTGATTGAATCTTTTATCATTGATTTTTTGGATGTTCCCTGCTGTTCCATCTTGTCTTGCTCCCTGTGTGACAGAAAACCACTTTTACTCTGCGTCCGATTGAGTGATAAGTTACAAATACGATGTTTTAGAGTGAACATGTTCCTTTACACTGACTGAAAATACAGCTATTTCTATGACACCAATACGTTAAAGGCAGAATGCTAACGTCACTTTTGTAGATTTTAACCATATCATACTGCTGAATTCATAGGCTATTCACATGAAATATCAAGTCACACGTTCAAATATATATTTTTTATCTTCCAAAGCAAGATAGATTCTTACGATATTTGTGTCCCTTGCCCCATTAAGGATAAGGTTTGTGTGGAAGCCAAAGGTAAAGTGCCCAAGTGAACCAAAACAAACATGGTGACACTGACAGTCATACTTCAACCTTTTATTTTTTTTGTGGAAAATCTTGCAGAAGGTGTGTGCATTTGTGGAAAGGGAAGAAGCTTTTTTGGATGTAATAAAAGTTAGATTTTTTGGCTTGTTCTGCTATTGTGGTGCTTCAACCAATCAGATTCAAATAATCGTCATGTCATTCTGCATTTTCTAATCGCTTTCAGCAGGAGACATCCCAGATTGATAATGTGTAGAGCTCTATTCAGAGTGCTACACATAATCAATCTGAACTGAGCCTGGTTAATATATTTTAAAACCACAACAAAACCCATGCCCTCTTTTATTCAGTGCAGTAATTACTCTGTTGCACATTGTGGCTAACATGAGTAGTTTAAAATGCACCTGATTATATTTACCAGGTTCATCTCTCCCTCTCCCCCATGCTGTCTCTCTTTGCTGGCTGTCACGGAGCTGAGGTGAGTCTTCTGTCTCCTGATTTATTCATGATACGACTTTTAATATCATTCACTATGACATCGGAGTCTGCATCTCAAATTAAAATCCTCCAGGCTAACTGCACCTTGCTGTCTCCTTGTGTGTGTGTGTGTCTATGTATTTGTGCATTTCGCACAAGGAAAAAACACTAGAAGATCTCCATCGGTTTATGGCAAGGTGGTACTTAAATACTCCCTTAGATTGTTGTTAAAAAGGGGGTATTTTACTTCTATGGGGCATTACCTGCTAACACAAAACATATTTGGATCACCATGTTATCCTTTTGTTGTTTTGAAAATGGTATACTGGCCAAAAACAACATTTTAACATGTTTTTGACGCTCTGAATCTCCCTCTCTTTGCTCTTTGTGTTAAGTCACTCCCCCTTCAGAGCACTATCACAACACAATTAGCTGCATCCCAATAATGAAACTACTACACATCACATCAGGTTTGTCAAGTTGCTGTGTACAGTTTTGTATCATGTTTTTGTAGATTTATGGAGACTTGTCATGTGGGATCGTGGATGTGGGCTTGTTGGATGAGAATTGCATAGAATCTAACTGTCACGAGGATCTGAATAGGGCCTGGGTGATATCACTAAAATACACAGACATGCATGGATGACATGATGACATTTGATGAGGGAACAACATTATAATATGATTGAAAGTAAAAATAAATAAATTAAAAAAAAAAAAAAGCATAATATCACCTTTTTAATCAAATGGTAAATATCAACAGGTTTAGAGACTTTGGGTCTAAATAGGCCAAGTAGTTTAACCTACAATGTTTTATATACTCCATTTAAATGACTAATATTAACTTCCACACGGGCCTGGTTGATTCCAGACTAGGCCTAGCCTGGCAAGCCAAGACCAGGTGCTTCATGCTATATACAGATTTATAGTCTGGGACCAAAAGGGATGAATGACAGGTGTCAAAACAAACATGGCGGCATAGAAGTAAAAGAGAATATCACACAGAGGACTGAGAATGAGTTTCTGCCAGATAAACGGCTGAGGTACTAAACACCATAAATATGAGGTGAGAGAAGTTATAGACTCAATATTTGATAGTAAATGACTAGAAAGTAGAAGCCAGTCTAGAAAAGACATAATTTAGTCTAGTTTAAGGTGTGTTCACACTTTACACAGACTAAACTGGAGTCAAATGTTGACTTTATTTGGTTATGTTCTGTTTCTGGTTTAGAACTGGTCTAGTCCAGGTTTAGTTCCAGGTTTAGTCAAAGTGTATTTCCAGTTATGATGTGATTTACACATTTGACACTAATATTATTCTTACTAAGGTACGTTCAGTTTCGTTTTAAGTTCAAATTCAAGTAAATTCTATCCTCAACTTGTCATATATTTCCAGATAATCCCACACAATGCAGACCCATCTCATTGTAAAGTCCTTTGTGATAGTACGTGGGTATGCACACCACTTACATATACACCAATTACATGCAAACTTACCCTACATTTGTCCCTCATAAATATTCCAAATGACATACCCTACGACTAGCAAACCGCATGACTTGTCCCCTTCTCCGTTAATGCCACATTTCGATAATTAGCCCGGTGTAATTGAGTTGGAGGGAGGGTAGGGAGAGGGGGGTACCTAATTGTCAACTTCCGATCGCAGTGATGGAAAAACATTGGCGAGCACACGTGTGCGGAGGCGGTGACTAGCAGTACGGCGCGTGTCTCTGTGTTTTTAATGGGGGCCCTATAAGCTTTGATGGAACATTACCAGTTTGTTCACAAGAGTATGTCATCGCATGTGGGAGGAAAAGGTGCGTTCGTGAAGTGCTCGCTTGGTTTAAACATGTGGGCGGGATTTAGCATGTGTTATCGTCGTGGCGGAGTGGAGGGATGCGTTCGGGGACTGACAGCGAAAAGGGGAAAAAGCCAAGTGAATGTTTCTTTTTTCTTTTGCGTTCTTTCCGCCCAGCCTCCTATACAGTACATTTGGCTGGCGTTGAGCTTTCCTGGCGCGCCTGTCACCTCACACCTCATCCTATAGCTTCTCCTTTTAAACTCCACGCTTGCTTCTGCCATCGTTCTGAAGGTGTCTTTTGCATGTTTTTCTATGGATATGATGAGTTTGGTGGAATAAGTGCTTGAGTAATGCTGCAAGTACTTCAAAACAACAATAAATCGAAACTGAAGCATTAAGTGTTGTCCTGGTGTAAAAAAGAGGCCGAACACAACAAGAAGTTCATCCTTAGAGCGGAGCCTATGCCATTACTTTCAAAAACACAAAGAGATTTAAATGGTCCAGGCTGATGTCATATTAAAACTAAAAAATTGATGTAAGTTGTGAAACAAACCGACCAAGGCATATTGAGGATTGCTTAGCACAAAGTTGTTTTTTTTACCACGAAAACTGATAATGTCAGAAAAAGTAAGATTCTATAATAAATGACAGAAAAATGGAGTTCTGCAACAAGAGCTAAAGGAAATAAAGAGTAAAGTACATATGAACTAAATCGTCTTAGCGTAAAACAAACGATTTGATAACAAACATGTTACATTCCTTTATTACTACCTCTTCTTCCAGTGTGTTTTTATGTCGTTATGACACTTTGAGGCCTAGTGAAGGTGTCATACGAGAGAGGGATTGGTGGTCGGAGAGGCTTGTTAACTACTACCTTGCTACACAATCACTACTTCCTCAGCCAACACTACTGACTATGATCATTTTAATATAGTCAAAAGAATACAGCTCATTTTGGTTTATCTTCTCTTAAGGAATTGAACTTTCTACATATTCTAGACACATCTTCATTGCTATTCATCAAGCACACAGAGCAGAAACATGATAAGAAACATTTTATCTGTAAATCCCTCAGTCAAAGGTTTAATATGTTGTACATCTTTGACAATTAGCAACATAATGTAATAAAGGCACGTAGAGCTTGGACTAGCACTAAATCACACTGACTTGACAGATTGATAAACAGAGAATACATACACATAGTCTATATTTAGTACTGGAAGAACTCTCAATAAACTTAATATCAGCTTAATATCAGTTTACTAAATTAGATTATAATAAAAATTTGTCTCTGACATTTAACCTGGGTATTTTTATTCCAACCTTTGAACAAAAGTTTGAGAAACTCGTCCAAACTTCCTCATCGCTTAGTATCTGGGAGTACACACAGCTCTTACAAAACCAGCTCTAATACCTCTGCTGCTTCCTACCTTCATACACCATACCCTTATCATTACGCTATTTCCTCCCTAATCCAAACACTGTGCCGGAACCACTGTGCAACTCGGAGACAACTTTGTTCCTCCTTGTTGCTTACTCTCGGGCCAGTAAGTCATTATGTGTCTTACCACCTGGCCTTACCCATAATTCCTTGCTGCTCCGCCACAAACACATACCCCAAGGACGCTGGGCGAGGGGACGACAAAGGCTGCAGATGAAGGGGGGGTCTGCCTGCGAGAGAGGGCACAGCTCAGCGGGCTAACCAGTGTCCCCTCCGTTCCCGTTTTTGATGTGGAGGAGCTCGGAGTGGGCATGCTTTTTAATGTTATGCAACTTTGAAGATGGCGTGTTTGAAGTTATGCATGAGTTGGACTCATTTCCAGCTTCTTCCTGATTTGTTTTTGTTTTTTCCCTCCTCCTCCTCCTCCTTCTTCTTCTTCTTCTTCTTCTTCTTTACCAACTCTTTCTTCTCTCGGAGCGCTTTTTTTCTTGGCGCTATGAAAGGCACGAGTTATGTGTTTGAAGTGAAAGAATGTTTCAAGGGTATCCGCGGCGGCGCCCATTGTGGTCGACGCTGTGCTAAGGCGCTAATTGTGTCTCTTAAGTAATTGTTGCTCTGCGTTTCCTCACTCCATCTTTTTCCTACAGAATCTATATCCTCCAAATTACCACATCTATCAAAGCACTGTGGCGCCAAACTTTTTTTACATGAGAGAATAGGCAGTCACTCAAATCTTGCTGCAAATCTTTAAAAGTGAAAGCATCTTCGCTTCAGATATATTCAAATATACGGTTTATACACAAAGTTGTACCGTCTCTAAAGAGGCATTTCTTTAAATCAGCAAGAAGTGGTGTTTGACAGGGATTGGTTTAGAGTGGTGATTCCCAGTGTTAAAGGGCCTGTATTACACTGTTTTCTGATCTATGTTTTGTGTTTTGTTTCATTGACACGTTTAACACACAAACCCTCCTCTCTCAGACAGAAAACACTCTGTCCCACATTGTGATGTTATGTGGTGATACAGGAAGTGCTCCACTGTGTTTTTAAACTCCACACATCTTCACTAGAATCATTTGGAACATTTTAACCCTGGATTTTCTTTACTGAACTAAACGTAAAAGATGAATGATAACTTGAAAATTACCACTATATGACAGCCTGATATGTAGACAGTGTAATAATAAAGGATCACTCAAACATGTGTGAATCAAACAAAACACAGCTCCAGGTATATTTTTGAGGAGGTAACAACATTATAACATGGCTTAAACCTCACACCAGACAGGTCCAAAGGCTCTGCTGTGTTCTTGTGGTTACTGCATTTGAACCCACATGTGCAGGACCACGTGCTCACACAATAACTATTTCCTTATTAAGCGAAAAGTGGCTTGCTCCAGCGTCTGGCAAAAATAGAATCCAATGGATTTGATCTGGAGATCTGCGGCACCTCCACTGGCACCACGCTCTGCACGGTGTGTCATCTGAGATCCTCTTCTATTTTGCACTACACGGAATACCACCGGACCGCAGCTGCGCCGCGTGCAGTCTGACCCTGGACTTAAGCTCACACAAGTCAATTTTGTGTAATATAGGACTTTAAGCCTTGGTATTTGTTAATAGTTTTATTGAATTTGAACACCAAAAAATTGACTTATCTACAGTAGAAATAAAACCTGCACCAAACCAAGACCAGTGCAGTAAAGTCTGATGAAGTACAGTTTATAGTCACCATAAGGAAATTTGTGTATGACACATCTTTCTAGCAGTACTGCTAAGGCACCCTGTCTGGATTAGTACTAAATAAAACACAGTGGAGCATTGGGGGACCCAGATCTTGCAGCTTGAGGAAGTATTTTTTAGCAGTACTGACGTTGTGTCCTTAAGCATGGCACTTCATCTGCCTTGCCAAAGATGAATTTGGAGGTGTGAGTTATTGGGGGTGGTGGAGAGGCCAATCACGCAGATTAGCCTCACTTCCATCAGTCTACCACCCTTTTCCTCGCAGTCTAACCCGGGACCACTGAGCCTTTTACGGTTGTGGGTCATGATTGTGGCGTTTTAGTCGTGGAGTTTGCATCCCATTGGACCAGCCATGTTTTTTCCGTATGAACTAGTATTTATTTTCCCACTTTCTCTGTGAGCTTACTTGAATGTTTGATGATGCCCCATTTTATTTTTGCTCCTCTCTTTTTATCATTCAGTGCCAGGCTTCTCCATCTACCTTTTCCAATAAACAACTTGGAGATGCTCTGCTCCTGCTCTCCCTTCACTGGCTGCCTTCTGCCCCTTGTCAAAAAAGACAAACGACGTGAATCCGTTCTTTTCGAGAGAGCCGCAGCCCATCTCGAATCAGCCGCAATCGCACTGTTCAATATTTGGGATTAGGCTTTTGACAGCACCGAGAGAGGAGGAACCATTATCCCATTGTCGTGTGAAGCGGCGGCTAGCATTTTTCTCTCTTCTTTTTTTTTCGGAGTGTTCTCTATGATGTGCACTTTTAATGAGGCCCATTAAATCAAGTGGCAGTTGCTCAAAAGGAAAAGTTGCATGGTGTTTTAATAGTTTACCCCCCCTCCTCCCCTTTCCACAAGCCTTACATAAGCCCCCTTCTAATGCATCACTAGGGCGCTCTTTCCGGGCAGTGCCGATGCTCCGCTGAGAGGCACGCAACAGCAATTAGCCGATCTCTGGAGTCTTCATTAGGACCTGCAGACGAGCGCGTGAGAGGACCACACGTCGGTCAACAGCCAAACAAAAATAGATGAAAAAATTATATATATATATAAAAAATACACACGCGCCAATTAATTAGAGAATTTAAATTGCGCCGAAGTTGGAGCGAGGCTTGGAATGAAGTCGGGCAGGATGTGCAAACTTGACTGGAGCAACGGAGGGGTCGATATAGCTACACGCCTCTATTTATTTACATCTGAAGAGGCAACGTGAGATTTATATAGATGTCAATAGTCAAGGGCCATGAAGCAATACAGTTGTTGTTACATGCTTAAGTATTTAATTAGAACTTCTATATGAAATTTAAAGGTGTATTTGTGTGCATATGTTCAGTGCGGAGTGTGTCACAAAAAGGCTACTACTGCTTCTGTTTCAAACTAACTTTTTGTCAGAGTTTACTTGTGATTTTCTCTATAGTTAAAAAGTCAAATCACCTCAAGTTACTACCTACTTTGTTGTAAAGATCTGTGTTCCGTTTAGTCCTTGTCATAAAACTGGTCATTACATTTTGAGTGTTCCAATTTAACAATAGTGTAATGGTTCCTTTCACAGAGCTTACAAGCAACAATCACAACAATTATGAAATGCACTGATTAGGGCACAGGTCAATGCACTAAATCAGTGTTGTAATTTATTTATTTAAGTGTTTTTGTTACTGACAGAACAGAAATATTCTTGCAGTTAAGAGTGCAACCAGTGGAATCTAATGGACTCAGACTTGAACTTTAACAGCCACATCAAATCAATAACATCTGCAGCTTTTTACCACCTAAAAACAGAAAAAAGGTACATTGTCTAAACCAGACGGATGCATTTGTCTCTAGTAGATTAGACTCCTGTAACGTCCCGCTCACTGGCCTCTCCAAATGAGTGTTAAGACAGCTGCAGTACATCCAGAACACTGCTGCTCGGGTCCAGACTAGAACCAGGACGTACGAGCACATACATCCTGTGGTTCAGAGAATAGACTTTAAAGCAGCTCTGTTTGTGAATAAGTCTCTCCATGGACCAGCAACAACGTACATCTCTGACATGTTAGAGCCACATGAACCATCTCACACGAGGAGGACTTCAGGGACCGGCCTCCTGCTGGTGAGACAGGCCTCTACTTTGAAAATGTTTAAAACTCAAAATTGTTCTGTTTATCTGTGCATATGACTGAAAGGGTTTTATTCTGCACTCTTCTCTTTAATGTTCATTTTAAGATGATTATATATGTTTTGATTTGTTTATATTGTGATTTTTCTTATTCTGTCATTTAGGTCTGAGCTAATTTGCTCAATAAAGCCCTTTTGTACCTTCAAGGCACTTAAAGCTCTTTACATCAAAGAACCTCTCACCCATTCACACACACATTATTACACCAATGTAAACTGGAGGTGAGGTGGGTTAAGTGTCTTGCCCAAGGACACAACAAGAGCATTCATCTGTGGGAGCTGGATTCACAACTGAGCTACTGTCATCCAGGTAATAACTTTTAAATATTTAGTTTAAACCTGTTCTAAATCTAAATTCTTCTTATTTTATGTTGTCAACCTTATGTCCCCTTAAGATAATGTTTTTATTCATGTTTCTATTCTCTGTGGCTTTCTAATTACTTATTACCTGTCATTATCTTTACATTTCAGCATATTAACTACCGTGATGCTTTTGTGTCCCACATTACAATTCACCAGGGCCCTGTTTAGCCCACGGGTCCTACGTTTGACATGCGCCTTACATCATCCTCTGCACATTCAGATCTGTTTGAGGATCACTTATGTAGCAGCTTTGGGAGCCTGAGGGCTTTGGGATCTCACTGATCTGAGATTGTATGCTATATGTTCCTTAATTAGCCGCTAACTGACTTTGAGGAGGCTATTGTCTCGCGCTAGCTTATCCTTCATCTGCTTAATTGGCATTCTGCGCACACCCGGGCCTGGTTTTGTGTGTGTGCTAGGTTGCAGGATCCACCTCTCTATTGCTCTCACTGTGAAGTAGCTGCTGTGTCTATGGTGATGAGAGACGAGGGGGGAAAACAATCACTATGGCGACAGTGTACATGCGCGATGACATTGATGATGATAACATATTGAAGCTTCTCGTAATGACTGTTTTAAAGCGCTGATGAGCGTGACTAAATGATCGACGCTATTATGACAACGGCCTTAAAGGTACAAAAAACAAAAACTAAACACTGGAAGCAGAGAGTGTGAATTTTATTTGGATAAAAGTAAACAAATTCAATATGATAATAATAATATGCAAAATGTTGACAATACAGGAGTAGGAGGTCAGTGAATGTGAGTGAGTGTAATAATAATA
Organism: Periophthalmus magnuspinnatus; assembly: GCF_009829125.3. NCBI lineage: Eukaryota > Metazoa > Chordata > Actinopteri > Gobiiformes > Gobiidae > Periophthalmus > Periophthalmus magnuspinnatus. The sequence goes on from NC_047136.2 coordinate 25,288,005, forward strand.
ATTTTTGTTTAAACCACTTGCCTCGCCGATTCCAGTGTTTTGCACGATTTTTGAAGTAAAAAATTTAATATTTTGCTTTGTAGAGGTTGTATATTTCCCTGTCTCTCAAGATATTAATTTAATATATTAATTCATATAGACTGTTGGTTTTGCCTACTAAGGTCAGTTCCACATTTTCATTGGAAGCCGACTGATGTCAAGATTGGAATGACTTTTTTATGGTGCCAGGTTGTAATGACGCAAGCAATCTTTGAGGTAATGCCGCCTAAGGGTTTTCTGATGTTCCTATGACGATAGCTGTAAACGTCCGGCGCCTTGTCTCCATGCTCTGTGCTCCACGCTGGCTGCCTGTGTATCAGATTACCATCCGTCTCGAGCCAGGAGAAGACAGCAGCCTCTTGTTAGCTTTAATGAGATAAAGACCTGCCTTGCTCTTTGTCTGGGGACTCCACTCCTCTTTGTATTCTACACTGAATGGGAATCCGTTGCCCTCGACGACTACAACCTCGCCAGCCAGCGGAATGGATGCCACATATAAATACGCGGTGTCAAAACTCATCAGCAATCATTTAAATTCCCTTTGATTTGCCCTGTGTAGTCTCGTGCATTAAGCATGTCTGCACTCTATGCTGGGATGTTTGCAAATGAGATACTTTTTCTACGGGCCTTGACAGATGACATTATGCCGCGCTAGTTTGCATCCGTATGAAAAGCCAAATGTATGTACGCGTGTAAAACGTCGATATCTCAGGTCGGCATGTTTGGATGTGAGAGTATGTGGGTGGGTAAGTGAATGGGCGCCATGCCAAACACCTAACTGACAGCAACCCCCACCCATTGTTGCTGCTTTGTCTTAGCGACTAATGGAACACACAGGATCTATTATTGTACTGTCGTTGGTGGTGTGTGAGTTTTGCAGCGTTGGGGGTTCTGTGGTATTGGGATAATTGTGGTATCTACATTTCAATAGAGCAGGTTTCAAGGACCTACCAGTTTAAGGCTAAAATGCATCCATTGAGCCACTGGGCCTTTTATCATTCTGCGAAAAGAAGAGTGTAAATAAAATGAACCTGCCACAAGATGAGGAGATGGGCACACAAACACTATTTTAACAGCTTAAGTTGAGCAAGAGTTATTGAAGGATGGGTCAAAAGCAGCGTACAGATTTTGGTGAGAGGAGAATAAACCTAATGTAAAGTACAGATTAAGTAAGGCACGGATTTTTTGCAATCCTAAAATGTGAAAAAGTAGTTTCCTAATTCATTCCTGGTGTCCTAGCAATGAGGTTATAATGTTTGCATGTTTCACAACTTTCAAAAATCAGTACAGAGTTAATGCTAACAACAACTAGCATGTTAACGATCCAACAGTGCTGCTTTCTGATGTGAATAAAATCTGCTTTATAATTAGATGCAGACGCACGCAGCGGTCTCATTTTGACTGAGCTGCTTTTACAGGAGATTCATACTTTTTATTTAAAGGGGTAAAGCCCCATTTAATAAAATCTACATTTAGAATAAGAATCCACCACAGACAAAACTCTAAACCTACATCAGGGGTGTCAAACACATTTTCACCGAGGGCCACATCATCAAAATGGTGCCTGTCAAAAGGCCAGATGTAAAATAAATCTTACTACTTTTTTAACTTGTTAATTAACTGTTTCTGTATTGATTACTTATTCAAGTTACAAATATTGCATATGCATTAGCCTAGATGTAAAAATAAGGCTATGTAACTGTGTATCTCCTGCTAAAATGACATTTTAAGACCATCATACTTTTTAATTTACCCTGTCAAGGGCCACATAAAATGATGTGGAGGGCCGCATCTGGCACGGGCCTTTAGTTTGACATATGTGACCTACATAAATGGTAAGATGGATAAAGGTTCGATTCATGATTAACCTGCTCACTTGATTCCAATATAACTCAGAGCACTTTACATTAAGAAACTACTCACCCATTCACACATACGCACTTTCATACACCAGTGTACACAGGAACTGGGGCGAGGGGGGTTAAGTGTGTCTTGCCGAAGGACACAACAACAGTATTTATCTGTGGGAGCTGGATTCACACCACCAACATGTGGGTCAGGGATCATCTTTGCTGCTCTACCTGCAAAATACATAAAGAAACATAAAACACATAAAATAATTAACATAAAACATATCCTGTAATGCCAACCAGCGATGCAAAGGATTTTCTGCTATATCCTGTATCTAGCAACTCCGTCAGAACTCGAATCCTTAGTTTTAAACAGTATTTTCTTTTTTCTTTTTTTTTGTTCTCATGTTATGCAATAGAAGACTAATCCAAGCCTAACCACCTACCTTGTAACCGAGCATAGATCTTTCCATGTTACGTGACATTCTCCTCTCTTCTCCCACCATAAAGTCATCTGTGGGAGAGATGGCACCCATTCCAGACGCTCCCCAGAAGCCGCAGTCACACCCAGTCACCATCAGAACTCGCCGTCCCACCAGAGAGAGGACACCCGTCGCCTCAAAACATAGTTCTTCTCTGAATGTACATTGCAATTCACTGTGAGGGATATGGGAAAACCACAGCCCTATCTTCAATGCTGCCAATGTGAACGATAATGAAACCGAGGCTGACTTTTGTGATTAAGAGATATGTGCGATACGTCTCTATTAAAGAACGCTGCCTGAGCATATTCTCTGAAAATGAATCAAAATTGTCTGAAGCCTAGACTATTTTTTAGTTTATAGCTTTTAAAGTTGCTGTATCTGCTGTGTACAGTCAAAATCTAATTATAAAACGTTTTCTTGTCTGGGAATCAGGAAGCGTGTTGTTAGCATGCTACTTGTTGTTAGCATTATTGTACTGCAGCAAAACTCAGCTCTAGCCTCTGAAAGCTGTGAAAAGCACTAATAAATTCATCGCAGTGAATAATTTGTAAACTCAGAACGCATAAGGTGAGGATTACCGTAAATTTCGGATTATAAGTCGCGACTTTTTCCCCACGCTTTGAACCCTGCGGCCTATACAGCAGTGCGGCTTATTTATGGAATTTTACTGGATAATGGCCACAGACGTGGGGAAAGATTCTGCTCTGAAGAATTCACTAGTTTTGATTTTGAATGATCATTTTGCGCATCATGAAATGGATATGATGCAGTTTTTAAGATAAAGAAGGAAATAGAGCAGGGGTCGGCCTTTAACACGCAAAGAGCCATTTGGACCCACTTTCCACGTAAAATAAAACACTGGGAGCCGCAAATACTTTTTGACATCTAAAATGAAGATAACACTGTGTATAATAATAATGTAACGGAATAATGTAGGTTTTATTTTCACGGACAAGCCTTCTACACGAGGCAGATAAATATGGCAAAAACAACTTAAGTGCATTAAAAAAATACAACTCACCAAACCGCTGCATCAGTGTGACCCTGCGCTGATTATGTGATTATGTCTACTCTGCTCCGCAGTTTCTTTAAAAAAAAAACAACAACTCTAAAGGCGTATCGTTTAATCCCAGGTGCTTATTCTCCATGTGCCAAAGCAGTTTTGAAGGTTTCATTGCCTCATTTGCTTTTCCTGTATGTTACGCAGAGCGGACTGTGCGTGAGAGTCACCTGTGGCGACAAACCCAGATTTTAAGTAGGTATTGTCTGTTAAATTTATCTTTCTTTTTCTTGGAGGTCGTGGTCTCCTCTTCTGGCTCCTCAGTTGTCCTTTTCCCCTTTGTTAAAAAAATTCTCCAAAGACTTTTGTTTTGGCTCATTTTCACTCACTTGTGGCTCTACTTTTGAGCGTCGTGTCTGATGTGTTATACGTGAAACGTCATCACGGAGACAAGAGCAGATAATAAACTTATCACTACATCAAATAGATTTCTGTGGCGATTTCCAGCAGGATTTTCATGATACATCTATGGACGAGCTTATTAGTGTGTCATTAGGGACGGGCGGAAGTTACTCCTGACCCCTGTGCGCACAGCGTCTGAAAATCAGGGCTCTTTACGCAGGACTGTGAGCTGTGTCTGTGTCTGTGTCAGTGTCAGTGTCTGTGTCAGTGAGACGTGAGCGGTGTTTGATTTGAACATTGTTCTGCGAGTGTGACGCTTATTTTGAGCAACGAAAAATAAGAAAATATAATTTTATTTTAAGATCATAATAATCTTCCAATTTAAACTACAATAAAAAAAAGAGCTAACACAAATAAAATACACTTCAATTAAATACTTACAATGTATTTTCCCAAGCCACACAGAGCCGCAGTATAAGGCTGAAAGAGGCGCATGCGGCTCCGGAGCCGCGGTTTGCCGACCCCTGAAATAGAGCCACTGCACGTGAGCTCGACATCAATGAATCCAACTTGGTCAATGTAAAAAGACGACAAAAGTTTTCAAAGGAAATAAAAGCAGATTTTCCGTGTTGGTGCAGTTTTATTTTCTAAACCTGCAGGTGTGTTCATCCCGTGTTGTTGTCGTGTTGGTGCCAGTTTTCAGGCAGGTGTCGGTGCACCGTCTTTCTGTGTAAATATCTCATGTCACAATATGAAAACCTGCGGCTTATATTCAGGAGCGGCTTATATATGGACAAAATTGATTTTCTTTTCAAATTTAGCTGGTGCGGCTTATATTGAGGTGCGCTCTGTAGTCCGAAATTTACGGTACTTTGGACAAGCACAAACCATTTGAACTATTTCAGTTTTAAAGAACGTAAAAATCATGTACAGCACCTTGTACGAATAAAGCCCTAAATAACCAGCTTTGAAACTAGCAGCTATTATCTCAGTTAAATTGCTCAGACAGGTGACACAACCAGGCCAATTTACAGGTCAGATCTGTGGAAAGGCAAGCCGGCTTACTGTAAGAATACATATTTTTCAAGGGATAATTTAGCAATAAATTCACTTGCAACAATAATCTCTCATGCAGACAAAAAAGTTACATATAGCACCTTTAAATTATACAACTTAAAGCCAAATATGTAACTTTTCAGCCAAATAAATTACTGAAATATTATAGCATGCTTTTGTAGTTTCTTTTCATTTATTCTTAAGGTTGTGTTTTATTGTACTGGTATATAAACATGTGTTCTTACTCTTTGCCTATAATCTTCTACAGTATGGCATAAAACATATCTATCTCCATGAATAATGTTCCGGAGTATGGTTTTAACTTTCCATTTGTAAGGAATCATGCAGGCGACATGCTATCTCCAGAAAGTTACATACTGTACCTGTAAAGTAGTCCACAATCCCCGAATAAGTCCAGAAAATACATGCAAACACACCGACACAAAGACAATTAGATAAAAAAACACCAAGCGAAAACTTCTGTATGAAACTGTAAGTATTGTTGAATTTCTTTGCTCAAACCAGTGGAGAGAGGCGCTGCTGTGTCGTGTTCGCCTTGGGTCTCTTTTACAGCCACACCTGCTGAAAGAAACCACCAAAACCCACAAATATTTGAGGTAGAGGAAGTTCGCTGTGGCGCGCGGCATCATTAAATACAGCGTTTCTCAACAGCCAAAGCAGCGTGAAGAGCCACATGAAAAGCTCGCGGCTGCTTTTAGACTACATAAGTGGTCTCAACGCGCTGACTGTCGAATTTAAGGGCCCTTTGTGCGACCCGTTTCCAAATCTCTCTTGCTTGCAAACTAACACTGTCCAAGGCCTGATCTGGCATGCCGTTTTTTGTTTTTTTTTCCCTTTTTTTTCTGAAATTATCCATCAAACGCGATCAGAGCATCTTCCTTCTTTTCTCTACGCTTCAAATAGACTGTGAGAACAAGCAAAAGAAAAAATAAAGTAGGGTTAGGCAGAGAGAGAGAGAGGTGGACGATGGCATCTGACAAATTCATCTGCAACCAGGAGAAGTACGTAGCGCGTCTGCTTGGAAAACTAAAAGAGATGTCTGTCTTCTTGTGTTACAGTAAATAGCTTTTATATACGTGAGTAAAATAAAAAAAGAAACGCTAGCCGGGGCGTTGAAAGCTGTCTCGTCTAGACGTGGTAAACGGGCTACATTTGAAGTGTTGCCAAATAAAAGATGAGCCGTTACTCCAAGGCCTCTCTTCGCTCTTTATCTCCCCTCTCAGCTCTCAGCTCGGGTGTAGCATCCATTGACGCCGTGTGCACTCGCGGCTGCTGATGCTAGTGCTTTTCTGATGCTAAAAGTTCAACTGTGGAGGAATTCAAGTGCCCATCACATGCGCTACCAACTCATGATTAATAGATGCGTGTCTTCACCCCATTTTTATTGCATTGCACTTTGACATACATTGTGAAATAATGGAGAACACCGGTAATGTATTTGGGTGACCAGTGACTTTCTCCAAGCTTAAGTTTTATAGCATTAAAATTGCTACTTGAAAACACTTAAATTGACTCTTGTGAGCTTTAAGCCATGTTGTAATGCTGCTACTTCATCAAAAATATACCTGGAGTTGTGTTTTCTTTCATTCACACATTTGAGAAACCCTGATTTATTAGTCTGTCTACATCTCCAAAGCTCCAAATGCTCTGTTCCACCTTGTGATGTCATGAAGTGGTAGTTTTCAAGTTAACAACTACCTTTTATCTTTAGTTCAGTAGAGATTTGGCAATTCCATGACTGAAATCCTCCATTCTTTATAGTGAATTCTTGTGAAGGGGTATTTTAGGAGTTTAAAACACAGTGGAGCACTTCCTGTATTACCACATGACATCACAAGGTGGACCAGAGTGTTTTCTGTTTGAGAGAAGAACTCAGCCTAAATATCCATGATTTGTGTGTTAAACATGTGAATGAAACAAAACACAACTTCAAGTAAGTTTGTGATAAGGAAACATTATAACATAGATCAGAAAATAGCACAACATGGGCCCTTTAAATTATTATTGGGACAATGCATGCAATTAAATCAATGTTCCACAATATGGCATCGAATTTATCTAACTTAATTCTTACTGTGAGCAGGCTTTTCTCTCCAAAGATCTGACTCGTAACTTGGCCTGGTGACGTCAGCTGCTTGTCGCCATCGCTCTGTGATAATAATGTCCCAACACAGGGCTCCCACAGGTTCTTAAAAAGTCTTAAAATGTCTTAAATTGGATGAAAATGCACCAAAAGTATTACATTTGTAGACAGTGAATATCTAAGACTAATCTCTAATGCAGAGGTTTCTCATCGCTGCGGGTGAGTGAGGCAAAATGTAAACTCTACATTTTGGAAACAAGACATTGGGGACTATGGAGATTAAGGCAGCGGAATCGAACAAGTCCGCTAAACATGCTCGATATGTTGACGCTGCTAGCAAGACCTGGACCATGCTAATGGATTTGTCCAGCATCACGGCAGCTTCACAGGCGAGAGTAAGCCAATACGTGCTACAGAGTGAGAGTGGAGAGTTTGTGGGTTCTGGACTGTGCCATGTTCTCTGAATGTGCCAAATCTTTCACATGTGAGTTTGGCCAAGCTTTCTTCATTCACTCAGACGACAAACGCTAAACCGTATGTGATGATGTTTCATGAGAGAAATTTGGCAAAACAACTTAAACAGCCACATATCTGTACTGAATAAGTTTCTTGGATGAGGGATTTGAAATTTTCTTAACAAAAAGCAAAAAACTGTAAACAGATGGATCTCTATGTTTGTCATTAGGATAAGGTCAAAATGGGTCCCTTTGTTGTTTCATAACACTATGAGTTAGTTTTCCTTTTAGGTCCGGGCACCTTTTTTATGGTCCCCTGTGTTTCTTAATTTCTTTCATGTTTGTATTGTTTTTTTCCCAGTTTTAATTCATATAAGTTATTTATATTTTTTCCTGAATTTAGTAGAGAATTTCCTATTTTTTGTAAGTGTCTCTTCTCTAGGTTGCTCCTGGTTGTTTTGGTTTCACTACCCGGTCCAGACCTCCTGTTTTCATTCTTTATTTTGTGTAGGGGAAATTTAGGTTGTTTTTTTTTTTGTTAGTGCAGGGTCAGCGGTGTGCTGGCAGCTCCTACAGCTCTGCATAGGGTCGGCCTGCCCAGCGCACCGTCCTTATTTCACGTTGCCCGGCTCACCATGGTCTTTTTCCTTTGTTACTTGTTTTTTTGGAGGGCACTGAGTTTTTTCCAACAGCTTTCAAACTTAAGAAAAGCAAGAAGTTACAAAAACCCTTTGAACCCTTACCTTTGTTTTCCTGTGACCTTCTTAAATAAGTTTTGATCCATCTTTGGGGCGTAACAGTTCCACACCATGCAGAATGCCTTCAAAAATAAATTTGCTCCAAATGTTAAATGAACACACTTTTGTCTAAAATGAGAGGGTGTTGAATTTGAAATGTCAAAGGCTTGAATGATGGTGCAGGAACAGGAAGACAACACAAACCTCAACAGACACAAGCAGGTGTCAGATCCTCTTTCAGAAAAGTGACATTGCACAGCCAAATCTCTTACTTTTTTACAATTTTTACCCCAACTAGGCTAACACGAAGTTAAGTTTGATTTCTCTAACTATAACAATACTGTAACTAATCATTTAAAAGCCAGATTATTCAAGTGTTCTATTAAAACAACAATTACCACCTACAGCCGTGTTACGTGTCAACTCTGTTATCAAATCTAAAATTGTCCATGCGGTGGAAGCACATGTGTTACGAGAAGTACCCGGGATAAAGCCAGGAGCGGAGCAGATGCCTTGACTCCTCTGGCTCGCGGGGAGACAAGAATGTGTTTTTTTGGGCCAGTACTTATCACTTATGTTCTCTGGTCATATCTCCACTCGCCATCTGGAACAAGAACACCATCTCCACCAGGCATCATCAACAAGAACTCACCACCGTTTGACGAGGCAAGTGACCGATGCTAACCTCGCCAGCACGACGAATGCTCGCGACTCTTGAGAATCCGTCTCGAACCGCTCTGGCTGATTCAGTGGTGAGGGACCAATCACACGGCTGCACATATCAATCTGGCGAGAGCACAGTTAGACCAATGCTAGTATCATGTAAATTTGCAGTTTCTTGTGGCTTAGAAATTTCCTGTTTACCTCCGGCGTTTACCGTATTTTAGAATTCCGATTGTGTGAGAAGTCCTAGCTCGTCGGGCTGGTGGCGTAGCTGCATTCTTAGCTGCGTACGTGTTGGGATGTAGTTCCGCACACACCATTCCAGGAGTAATGACTGCGATGGAGAGTTCCCGCCCGGATTTGTCACTGTGGGGGGTGACAGCGGGCAGCCCTGTCGGTTGGAGTACTGCATGGTTTAAACTATATAAAATGATATACAGTGTACGGCTCGGGTTTGCTGGTAATTACAGAGTGCGGCAGGGTAAAATATTTGGAAAACTTCTAATTACAAATGTGCTGATTAAAACGTCTGGAGTATGGTGACAAAGTAAATGTGACCAACTTTAAAGTACAACGTGTGATTCATTTGGAAGTCTGATTATGAAAAATATGTTCAATTAAATGCGTAGTGTTGGATGTAGAGGGTAGACATTGTAGGATTACTTTTTTTTTTTTTATGTCATGGTTATATGCTTTTATTTTGTCGGGGTTCCAACAGTTTTTTATGGTCCTTTCTTCCACCACAATAAAATAATAGAAATATCAACCAATTTGCCAGTTTAGGAAAGAGCAAAAATATCATCCTCATTTTAGTTTTGAGCTGTATTTTAAAATATTTGCTTCAGTCTGGAAAATGTGTTTAATTACCAATGCTGCGTAGCTTTTTTTATTGTTTCCCCAAGATGGTTCACTCCTTTTTATTGGTAACAGGGCGTCAGATCTGTCTGATCTAAGCGTTCTCTGTGCCGCATGTGCACATGATTTGGAGTAAAAATGGAAAAAATATGCATGTTCAAACTGTGTTATTTCAATAAAGCTGAATGTTTCCTTTATGCATACAGTGAAAACCAGTTTACATACACAATATAAAAATATATATACATTTTGGTTTTTCTTTTTTTTTCTCATCGTGAAAAAAAAATTAGGCAAAACTTTTCCTGTTTTAGGACAATTAGAATTACCAAAATTATTTGTATTTGCTAAATGTCAGAATAATGAACGACTGATTTTTTAGAAATTTTTTCATTACTCTAATCGAAGTCAGAAGTTTACATAGTGTGCATTTAAACAATTTGGGAAAACCTAGATGATGATGTCATGTCTTTAGAAGTTTCTGATTGGTTTATTGACAACATCTGAGTTCATTAGAGACAAATCTGTGGATGTATTTGAAGTCACACCTGAAACACACTGCTTCTTTGTCTAACATCATGAGAAAGTCAAAACAAATCACCAAAGATATCAGGAAGAGAAGTGTGTACAAGTCTGGTTCATCCTTGGTGCAATTTCCAGATGCCTGAAGGTGCCACGTTCATCTGTTCAAACGATTATACACAAGTATAAAGACCACGGAAATGTCCAACCATCACACCGCTCAGGAAGGAGACGGGTTCTGTGTCCCAGAGATGAACGTGCTTTGGTCTGAAATGTGCAGATCAACCCAAGAACAAAAGCAAAAGTCAAGATGCTGCTGAAGCTGGTACGAGTGTGTCATTATCCACAGTGAAACGAGGACTGTACCAACAGACTGAAAGGACACTCTGCCAGAATGAAGCCATTACTCCAAAAGAAACCAAAAAAAAGCCAGATTACAATTTGCAAATACACACAGGGACAAAGGCATCACTTTTGGAGACAGATCCTGTGGTGTGACAAAACAAAAATTGAACTGTTTGGCCATAATAAGCATTGTTATATTTGGAAAAGTTTAGTCTGATTTCATGTCAGACAGTGAGGAAGAAAAGCACATGTGTCTTTTTATATTATGTATGTAAACTTACTGTATGGTCTCAACTGTAAATGAACTATTTTGACAATATTACCTGATATTTCCCAGGAATGTAAGAGTAGATGGGAAAATGAAATTGTACTTTTGGTTACTGTTTCACTAGAAGGCATTATCTGATGTAACTTATTCTGATGCTTTGAAATGAACTAAAAGACTAACGCATTACATTTTAATAACGGTCTTCGCGTTCTCACGTTCTAGCTCTTTCACAAATGTTCCTCTTTGTTTCAGTTGTAATCACTTATTCAAATGCTGGGATCTGGGCTCTACTGGGACTCTCTCTCCTCACATATACTTTGCGTCATGGCGGCGATGACTGCTCCACAGCGTCGCTCAAGCAGATAGACCCATGTATTATTGAAACGGCCAAACTGACAGGCTTGTTCAACGCAGCTACAGGCACATTTAACTTGGAGTGTAGCAATCAGATCAGCTATTTCATCCATTCAATAAAAATGACACATAAATGGACATAGCTAACCTGCGAGCCACTGCGGTCCAAATAAAATGTGATGCACTTCCGGTTCCATCGACTCCAATTCACTTTCTACTGAAAAACTGTCATCACTCTCTCTGCAACTGCTGCTGTCAGACTCGTCATTTCAGTCTTAAAATAACCGTATTAACCCGCTCTACATGATTTTGGTATTTTTATTTCGATCTTGACGACTTGGCAGTTGTGGTGCAGAGAATTAAGCAATCATGAACCACAGGGTAACTGCTTGAAATACTGTCAGTAAAAAATCCTTTATGCATGAAATCTTGCCTGGTATTATACAATATGACTGGTGGCATTGTAAGTTCAAATCTTGTAGTACTATGCTGTATTAGAGTGGTTTGCATGTACCATTTAAACTGACACCCATTAATGTTATGTTTTTCTATATTTCACCGTTACATGAACCTAGCTTATATGCCATATGTTACTTAACTTTTGAACCAGACGTCTGCCTATGATTTGCATTTAATATGGATATTACAGTCATAACTTGTTGCTGTTTTTGAATAAAGGTGACAGTACTGATTTGACTGGCTTCCACGGGTTAATGCACACTCCTCCTACAGTCAGAGTAGCTTTAAGTGACGCCCTGGTGGCACATTACAGATAATAGGCGTAATGAGAAGCCACATGCTGCAGCGTGTGGAGCAGGTGGAGGTAAATAAGTGTCGACATGACGTGTTTACAAGATCACTGATTACAAGAGCTGCTGCGGCTAATGCTAATAATGCATATGACAGCTAATATACATGCTCCTATAGTACACACAATTAAAAGATTTAAGATTACAATAGTATGCAGTGCTTGTTTTAGAATCTGAAATGTATTTTGGTTTGGAGGATTTATGAATACATTTTAGTTATTTCAGCATTCATCTTCAACATGTTCCCAGCTGCTTCTAGCTTATTGTGAGCAGTGGCTCTACATCGAGCTCATCCTGCTGATGTACATAAAAAAAAATTAAAAAATTAAAAATCCTGCATAACTATTTGTTAAAAATTCAGATTGTACTTTGAGTTTTGAATTTTGGTAAAACACTTACTGTTTGATTTTGAAATAATAATAAAAAAATATTACAAATGTCAATTAGAAATTCTAACAAAATACATACAAATTATTAGAACAGATTGGCATTTATAAAATCAAGAAAAAACAATTTTAGGAAACAAATTAACATTTTTAGAAATTAATTTGCAGCAAAGTTAGTCACATAAATACACCTGAAGCATGCATCGAATTCCAACTTCTGGGTTCTTTTATTTGTTTGTTGATTGAATTGTTCCTGAACAGAAGGATCTTGTGGCAGGTTCTTATCTGACATTGACATTTCTGAACCCTAGAAGTATGAGCCGAAATATGAATTTCAGTAAGTTCAGAAAAGACAGGGGCAGCAGAAAACAAAACTTGGCTGAGCCCTCAAGCCTCAAATGCAGGAGGACTAGTGCATTATAACCAGTTTACAGTGGTCCAAAGTTATTCCTCACTTACCTTGGGCTTTCAGAGCAACTTAATTATTCAATGCAACCAGTTTATAAGTGCTTTTCACAACTTTCAGTGAACAGAGCTTAACTAGCATGATACTAGAGTGAACTAGCATGATAACAGCGCTCTTCTTGATTGTGGGACAATAAAATGTGTCATAATTAGATGCAGACAGTACACAGTGGCTTATTTTGACATTAATAATCGCTTTCAGTATATATGTACTGGGGAAAGACAAATTTTCCCTAAACAGGCTACACAGAGAAAATGGGGCATCGACCATTTAACACATGTGCACTAATGTCAACAAAAGCATGTTAAGTTCTATCTTTGTCGTAACGATGTGTGTAGCGGACCAAAGAGTGCAGACTCGGGGCAGATTTACAGTGTTTATTTTACAGATTGTGAAATAATTAACAAGAGTTAATTAACCCAGCAAGGAACTGGGAGCGGGGTGTGAGCCAGAGTCCGGGACGAGACAAGAGGGTGAAGACCAGGAGTTGAACAGTACCGGGGCCAGAGCGGGAGACGTGGAGCAAGCCAGAGTCCAGGACAAGACAAGGAGGTGAAGACAAAGGGTGGACTGTACCGGAGCTGGGGTGCGGAGGCAGGAGCAGGAACGAGCGGGAGCAGGAATGTAGACATGTGGACACTCTGGCCACGAACAGGATGAAGGAACGACGACGATCTCGCGCCGAGTGTCTAGTCCTGGCTCCTCTTATGCTCCGCAACAGGTGGGAGTAATTGTGCAGATGAGCTGCAGGTGCACGCAGGAGGAGCCAGGAGTTCAGCCCAGCTCCGGCAGGTGAGGGAGGGAAGGAGCAGGACAGGAGGTAAAACGTGGAACAGCCGGTGCGGATCATGACACTCTTCTTCTTTACCTTTATTTATACAGAGGAACCCAATGAGAGCACTATCCCAACGATAGTGCCCTCATTGGGATAGTGCTGCTCAAAATACAATACAAACAGAAAAAGAAACAAAACAAATAAGTATATAATTCATATAAAACATTAAGAACGGTGCAGTTGTGAGTATTACCACATTATTAAATTGCGATTGCGTCACCAAAGTATCCAGTTTTGCTTTTCCTTGGCGTGTTTTCCATTTCTGTGAAGCAAAACAGCTAAACGCCTATTTCCCGTCTCAGTTTTGGTGTTTAGCTCGTCCTTACCCTTACACAGTCATGTGATCTCGTATTAAATGTTCTGGTATCAATGAGTAACAAACAGGTGAGGTATTATGGCAGTTTTTGAAGTAGTCTCTTATAGATACATTTCACACAGTGCAGCTCTCTTTCTCTTTCTCTTTCTCTTTCTTTTTCTACCTGTGACCACAGTGTTTTTGCTAACACCACGGACAGAACTTTTTGCTTCGACACTGGCGCGTAAACCAACACCGCCGTAGTGATCACTGCAGTTATCAGAACTCCATGTCCTCATTAACATGCATGAGTGTGGCACAAGTTGCAGATATTGTGTATACACAGATTTTCCTCTTCTTCCACTCCAACTTTGTGTGCCTTCTTACCCTAGGGACATCACAGCAGTATCTCATTTCACATGAAAAGGCCCGAGCTTGCGGGGAACTGTTTGTGTGGCTGCCTCTCCCCTCTCCCCGATGACGCTGCCCCTCCCTCTCCCTAACGAAAAAATAACATAAAGAAGATTTTTGATTACAGTAACAAGCCCATAAATTATGTAGGAAGAGTTGAGGGGTGATGCTCTGATGAAAGACGCTTGCTTTTAACCTTTTTCCCGGCAGAGGAGATCTGGGTGTCCGTGCACGAGATTGGGTGATGCAGGAGGGAGGGGTGGGAGGGTGGATGGGATGGGTGGAGGTCTATTTTAAGTTGAGGAGTGGGAATCCATGTTGAAACAAGATGGCCTGGTATTGCAGCGCTCTGTCTGAGGCCTGCGTGGCTCCGATTCGCTGGTGTTATCGGAGAAGGAAGATTCCCATTGATTTTGCTGCTGACGCCACTGTTGGCATGAGAAATGGTTTGGTGGTGTTCCTGGTATGTGCGCAGATGGGTGTGTTGGGAAGGATGGTAGTGGAGTAGACAAAATGTAGTCGTTTTTTGTTAATTTGTTATTTGACAGGGACTGTATAAAAATTTATTTAAGGCCCTGTACCCACTTGTATTTTAGCCTAATTATCTCAGCCTGGTACAGATATATTTTATATAAGCAGCTCTTGAGGTCAAAATATGTCCAGTGCGTGCTGTCTGCATCTAATTAGAAAGGATTTTTATCAGGAATACACATTAGCATGCTAGTTGTTGTTGGCTTTACTGTCCACTCTGGTCTCTGAAAGTTTTAAAAAGCGATTTTAAACTCATAATTAGGATGTTCTGAATGCATAATATAAATGAGAAATAACTTTTGATCACAGTAAACCATTTAAGATGAACAAATTCTGGTAAAGCACCTTTAAATGGTTTCCTAAAAATACTTGATATTAGCTAGTTTTTACAATGAACTGTACAATTTAATGTGCCTGAAGTTGACACAGTTGATTACCTAAGATGTTTTTTTTTTTCACGATTCAAATGAAATGATTAAGATCTGCAGACAATTAGAGACTGTCTGGAAACTGATGCTACTGTCTGATGGTCTGAATTCAAAAGGCCAGTGCAAAGACAGAGGATCTTTATGGGATTATGCAGTTTCCGTTTGCAGTGCATTGCTCAGTTTGTTCAGAACAAAGTTGTTTTGTTTTTTTGTTTTTTTCTAGCATGAACAGCAGGACTTTGAATAGGGTTCTTAACTGAACATTTTGTATTTATATCACAATGGTGATAGTGAATGTTTTTTGTCAAGTAGCCAAGCTGATTACAGAGAGACCTTAGAGACTTAAGCGTGATGTCAGTTCTGAAGTAAACGGGTTGTATGTGTAATTTTCAACATGAAACAATAATCCTTTCTTTATTAATACAAACAAACTTTATGGATGAAGTAAATGTGTGTCATAAATGGCAAACTTTTTTTTGTTTAAATTTACTATGTTGAAAGGTTATTTGAATTGAACAGATTTTTTTTAATCTAAAATTTCTTCATTCTATTTTTAAAGATTATAAAGTGACATGAATAATGACAGTTATTGATGAACTGTTTTAATGACCTCTCACAGGTCCGGTGAGAGTCCTGATGGTGTCAGCTGTTTATCCTTACATTATTCTGAACAACGCTTTTTTTCATTCATCAACAAAAATCCTGTATATTTTTTCGTGTCTTTGAGCAAAGTCAAAATAAGTCCACTGCGTCCTGTCTGTATCTAATTATAAAGCCTTTTATCCTCAGAGAATCAGTACACATTTAGCATGCTAGTTGCATTACTATTAGTGCAAAACTGCTTATAAAGTCATCGTGGTGAATAATTAGGATGCTCGGTCTGTATAAGGTAAGTGAGGAATAACTTTGGACCCCTTCAAATCGATTAAAAAAGAACAAGACAGTAAATATCAGGTACAGCACCTTTTATATTTTCAACTTAAAATCTTTGTCTGTCTTTGACTTAATCACAGGGCACAGTGACCAAAACTTTGTCCTTGAGTAAAAGTAACTGAGTACTACCCAGACCTGCTAATATAATTCAGACTCTCTCCAGCTCATAAACAATAGCAGGCGTCTGTCTCATTAGCATTCCCTTCATTATGTCAGCGCGATGTTAACCGAATTCGTCTGAAAATCTAAGGACACACATGTGCGTCTCCACATGCACCCGCGCTCCCTGGCACCATCCCAAGTACCCCCCCACACCCTCCCCCATCCCCACCCATGCACAAAGACCCATTGTGCTTCGTTATGATAATCAGCTCAATATGCCCTGCTCAGGAATGTGTGAAAACCAATCCCAAAATTCTCCCCTTTTCCCACACTTTTAAAGAGCCAGCAACCCCACTGGCGTACAATTGGAGAAGAGGGTACTGGGCCAGGTTTGAGATTTTGGGTGGCTGCGTTCCAAGGAGGGCACCCTAGATGTCACCCAAAACCCACAATGGCCATATGCAGTGGAGAGGGAGGGGAGGTCCCCGCAGTACTGGAGGTTAACTGTGGGTGAGCGGGCATCGGCGCTCTGATAGTGGTTAGCCAGTGAAGCGCAGAGGAGTACTGTTCGGATGGGATAGAGCCAAGATGAAGGTTGTGCACAGGGGAGGGGAGGAGTTTGCTGTCAACAGGAGAGCGAACAATAATGGAGTTTATGAGTTCGACTCCCGGGCCTTTCTCTGCAGAGCTTACATTTTTCCTTGTGTCTGGGTGAGTTTTAGCAATTAACTCCTAACCGACTCCGACCCGAAACATGCACAGTACATATAATCCTCCAGCTAAAGCAGTCCAGACCAAGCCTAGCTCAAGATCTGAACATAGGTCCTGATCCTGTGTTTAGAACATCCCTGTTTTCTTATTTTTATAACTTCTAAAACACCAGTTCCCGTCTCTTCTTCAGCTCTGTACATACATGCATGTCAGTTAAGTCTGTGGTGCTGAAAAGTGCTGCAGGGGGCAGTGAGGGATAATGATGTATCAGTGTGACAGCTATCAACTCAAAGCTAATGGAGGAATAAGTGGAGCTCCTCACACTAAACTCGGCAATATTTTCACCTCGTGTTCTCGATCTGACACGGATCTTAAATATTAAAGAAAAGTCAAACAGAAGAATACGATGGAGCACGTGGAGCACCAGAATCGGCCACACACTAAGTTCCTCCTGTGCCTCCTTTGCTCCTCTGCAGTTCCTCTGCTGCTGCTCCTGCTCTTCCCCTCCTCTGCTCCTCTGCACTTCTTCTGCTCCTGCTCTGCTGCACTTCTGCTCTCCTCTGCTCCTTCTCTTCTCCTCTGCTCCACCTCAGCCCCTCTGCACTTCCTCTGCCCCCGCTCTGCTCCTCCTCTGTTCCTCACATTGCTTACAACCAACCAACTTGCACTCAGCACCAAGTTCCGGGAAGTATCACCTCCGGGTGAGAAAAGTGGGCGTCACTTTGTAGCGTGTATCTCTCCACATCAGGCTGAAGTCCATCTGAATGGGCCATTGAGGGATGGGTCAAATGTAGAGGACACTTTCCCCACAGAACAATAACCTTCTAGTGTAGCCCACCTTAACCCCAGCTCTACTGTGGTGAAGAAATAACAAAGATAACGAAAGGTTTTCACATTAAAGATCTGCTACCACCAGGTCAAGCTCCAATTTGCACAGTAGCTTTCCAACAGAACAGTACAAATCTCTGAGTAAGGCCTGATTAAATATTTCTTTTGTGTACTTGGTCGCCATATAACTGTATAAGTAAATGTAAAAAACTCAATGTAATATTCTCTATTTCATTTTTGGCTTTCTGTCAGTGAATCACAGCAGATTGTTTATCTCATACACAACTGTTTAATATTTGCTAACAGTGGTGGGTGGAAATCAATTTGCACTTCTTTTGCCAAGTTTCTGATCCGTGATTATTTTCACTTTAATTAGACACAAACCAAAGATTGTGGTGGTAATACACGCACACCTCCACCTCGCTCCTGAAGCTGTGAAGAAGAGGAGGCATCAAACACAGCAGTCTGTGGTCTATAGAATCAGGAAAAAGCAACAGCTGCTACTTTCTATGACATATTTATAACGTTGTGGTTCTTTCTAGCAGTGTATTTGGAGGAATGGCAATAAGCTTGACTGTACTCTGGACCTCCACAAGAACAAGAGTTTTATTACTTGATGCAACAGAATAATTATTTTTTGAGTCTATGAAGGAAAGTGTGTAATGTCAACTTCCAATACACTGCTTGGCCAAAAAAAAGGTCACCACCAAAAAAAAAAAAAAAAAGGTCACACACTCTAATATTTGGTTGGACTGGCTTTAGCTTTGATATTGACATTCGCTGTGGCATTGTTTGATTTCGCTTCTCCATTGTCACAAGATTTATTTCCATCCAGTGTTACATTAATTTTTCACCAAGATGTTGCATTGATGATGGTCGAGTCTGACGCTGCACAAAGCTTCTCCAGCACATCCCAAAGATTCTCAATGGGGTTAAGGTCTGGACTCTGTGGTGGACAATCCATGTGTGAAAATGATGTCTCATGCTCCTGAACCACTCTGTCACAATTTGAGCCCGATGAATCCTGGCACTGTCATGTTGGAATATGTCCGTGACATCAGGGAAGAAAAAATCCATTGATGGAATAACCTGGTCATTCAGTATATTCAGGTGTCAGCTGACCTCATTCTTTGAGCACAGACTGTTGCTGAACCTAGACCTGACCAACTGCAGCAACACCAACATATTTGCTTAGGTGGTGACTTTTTTTTCCGACCGGGAAGCGTAACTCTTTTTAAGACACCCAAGCCGCTTTACAGTGCACTATTTATTTACGTACTGTATTTTCTGGAGTATAAGTCGCACCAGCCAAAAAATGCATAATAATGAAGAAAAAAACATATTTCACAACCGAGTATAAGTCGCACCCCCGGCCAAACTATGAAAAAAAGTGCGACTCATAGTCCAGAAAATACGGTAAATGGTAAGCTGTTATTGTAGCCACAGCTGCCCTGGGGTAGACTGACAGAAGCAACCAGCACCAATCATTCACAAACCTGATTCTTACTAGGCAGGCTGGGTGAAATGTCTTGCCTAAGGACACAACAACAATTTCACCTTTTTAGCTTCTGAGATCTGATGAAATTCTGCGCCTTAAAATAGTTTCATCTGTGTTCTTAAAGCAATTTTGCACTAACACCTCCCTGTTTAATCCTGCTGCCCAACTTCCCTTCACACAGCGAGTCAGTGAGATATATTAATAGAATTTAAATAAGCGTTAGATGCATTTTATTAACATAAGGTAATCACATTCACTTTGAGAAAGCACCTCAGTTTTGAACTCGTCTCGTCTACGCTTTCACTCTAATGTTTATCTTTAACCTTGGTCATATTTGTATCTCCATGTTTACTGTGATGTTTCCTATGGCTTACATCAGGACGCTACTGCAAAAAACATGTTCCACACATAGTTTACATCATTATCACTGGCTGTGTGTGATTTTGCATGGCTAAATGAACATTAGGTGAGTTTACCCCACTGTTACATCACTGAACCAAAACGTACGCCAACGTTTCTGTACAAATAAACAAACTAGTTCAAATTGCATTGCTGTGGCGTTGGCCGTTTTCTTTCCGCGTATGCCCACTATCAATAATCCTTCTTTTTGAAAACACAAACACATTTTTGACTGCTTAAAAAAAAAAAAAAAAAAAAAACATAAATTAACGCATGTCCCCATTTCCCTTCCATGGTGCGTTTGGTGTCCAGGCTTCACTATAGGAAATCGCAGCGGCGTTAAGATGGGGAAAGTCCAATCATCCGGCCGGGGAAGCAGCGGGGATCACAGCGGTACGTCTGGCTTCAAGGCCCGAGCTGCAGAATGATGAAAAACTCCAAACATGAATGAAATGCGTTTAGCTGGAAAAATCAGAATTGGGTCATTATGGACTCAACCCTGTGTAAATGACAAACTTCTAAAAGCCAACCTGCCTACGTCTTATTAGAGCCGCAGTGCCACCTACTCACTGTCAGATGTCACTCACTGAAGTTGTGCTGCACTGGTTCATTGTAAGATAAAATTGTCAGAAGTTATTTTGTGTTAGATACAGCAAACATACAGAGATATTGTGGCCTTGTGTAAATAAGCTCACACATGATTTGCTGCTCTGTCTCCAAGCTGGAACAAAATATACTTTTTTCTACTGTATTATCCTCAAACTGATGTCGCACATTCTCTTCAGCTCAGCTACAGGCAGTATAATCCTCCACAGTCTGAGTTAGGGTTCTTTTTTCCACAGCCCTACAGCCCCATACTCCTACAGTCCCACACTCCTACAGCCCTACACTCCTACAGTCCTACAGCTCTACACTCCTACAGCCCCATAGTCCTATAGCCCCACAGCCCTTTAGTTCTAGAGCCTCACAGCCCTACAGCTACACAGCTCTACAGCCCTCCACTCTTACAGCCCTACGGCCCCATAGTCCTACAGCCCTATATCCCCACAGCCCTACAGCCACACAGCCCTATAGCCCCACAGCCCTACCACCTCACAGCCCCACAGCCCTACAGCCCTATAGCCCCACAGTCCTACAGCTACACAGCCCTACAGCCCTATAGCCCCACAGCCCTACTGCCTCACAGCCCTACAGCTACAGAGCCCTACAGCCACACAGCCCTACAGCCGCACAGCCCTACAGCCGCACAGCCCTATAGCCCCACAGCCCTACTGCCTCACAGCCCTATAGCCCCACAGCCCTATAGCCCCCCAGGCCTACAGCCCCACAGCTCTATAGCCCTACAGCCTCACAGCCCCACACTCCTAAAACCCTACAGCCCTATCAATGTCTTGTTCATATTGCATGTTTTGTGTTCTAATTCATTATTTAGTGTTTTTCCTCAAATGCCTCTTATTTGACTTTTATGTTACATTTGCATTTTTTTTTACAAGTTTTGAAAAAGTGTTCACAATGGCACAGGCCTAAGTTTAGAGCAAATAAAAAAGTGGCACTGTTTGTTTGTATGTTTTTTACCTTATTTTCTGCTCCTGTTGCTTCGTTGCATTCTCAATCCTAGAACCCTTAAACTTAACCATGTATCATTCTGTTCTTAACGGGTTACTTTGTGGCTCGAGTCTGCACCGGGACTGGCCACTCCATCTCTCCTTGAACTACAGTTGGACTCCAAACTCTGGGCGAATCCATCTTTCCTGACACTTGTTTTATATTTAGCTTTAGGTATAAGCCAACTCAGCTCTTTGACCCAACTCCAACTTCTCACCAGCTGCAGCGGGTTGCTAGGCAGACTGGGAGAACATGCCAAAAGTTGCGTATTATATCAGGGGTTTGTTGTTTTGTTGCTTTGTTTTGGCGTGTTCATCACTTTCTCTTTTACTTTCAGTTACAACCCTATGATTAGTTATTGAACATCCACCACTGGAAGCAGCTGGGAGCGGGACGTCTTTAGTCAGCATGATGATAACTGATAGATGTTAGTAGAGAAGGACGTTTAAAGCAGGCCTGTTATGCAAAATAAACTTTTAACCATATTATAATTGTGTTCCCTTCTCATTTACTCACTCAAAGTTGTACTTAGAGTGATTCATGCATGTTTGAGTAACCTTTGTACTATTAAATACATCATTGGTCCAATCTACTCCCATTTTCACACACCCACTGTTCTGTACTTATTTTGTTTTCCAGATTTTTTAAATTGGTGATACAGCTAGGATTCGGCAGCATCGTGTGGCCACTGTGGCACAAAAAACCCCCCAAAAAACAACAACACTGCTTGCTAATGTGATCTACAGCTATAAGTGTTGGGTGACAGTCTGCGGTACTTTATTGTGATGATGTTTACAGCGTCGTACCTCAACCCTGGAGCGTCGGATGCTGTCGTCGCCGATAGAGCGCGGTTGCGGACTTTCCATTACTCTAACTCCGCAATCAATTGGGCTTCATGTGAATTCAAACAGCATCTCAAAGCAGGGGCATGGGGCTCGTTAAATATTTTACTGTCATTACGTTAATCTTTGCACGTTGTTCCTCGAAGGTGACCAATCAGAGCGCAGGTGCAGCCGGGAATTTTCCAGTCAGTTATTCGATGAGTCAAAGGAAAAATAAGGATGGATATGTACAATAAAGGTAGTTGTGTGAAAAAAAAAAAAAAAATTGCAGTACTTTCTGATACTTCCTTTAACATGATTTGTATGGCTAAAGGGTTAAAGGGAATCGCAGGTGGGAATCGGCTCCCACTGGGCGCCGCAATTTTCCAACCCGGATGTCAGTGGCCTTGTTACTTTTAGACCAATATAGACCAATATTTAAATTGTCCAAAACCCAAAATCCAGGGGTGTCATAGATTATAACTGTTCAGCCGACATAATCACAAGAAATTAGATTGTTTTGGTGAAGTTCTATGGACTTCATGATACACAGGAGCAAGTAAATCTAGTGTTTACTGTACATCGCTTAACCTTTTAGTACAATTATTAAATGTTTTAATTGTTTCCCCTCACCATTTACCCTCTTAAAGTTGTTTTAATCACTTATTTTCAAGACGCCATATTGCCGATCAGCTCCCGTTTTCACTGCCGCACGCCCACCTCTCTGTACTTTGTTCTCGAATTTTATTTTAATCAGTGATACACGTAGGATTCAGCTGCATCGTGTACTTATTTTGGTACTTTTTTGTTGTTTCTGCTCATAGATATGCTTTGAAATTAAATACAGACAGTGCACACACAACTGATTTAGACAACAGCTGCTTTTAATGAACTGTAGCGTACGTATTTGTCTCTACTGCGTAAAAGAGTACAGGGCCTACAGGAGTAACAGGAGATAATACTACAGTTATTACACGCACCGAAATTATTTAGCACACCGTGACATTTTGAATTATAAATAAAAACAGTGGAAAAAAGTTGATTGGGACGAAAGAAAAAAAAAGAAAAAAATAAGGAAAAATTCTGATTCATGTAGGATTTTTTTTTCTTTACAATAAACAGAGCGAGTTCCTAATTGTGCGGCATGTGAACGAGCTGACCATGTGTAAACAAGCTTTTTAGTGTTTTATCTTTTGCCGGGCTGCACAGAAAAAGAAAAAAAAAACACCCTTGCTTGGACTTGTCATTACTTTTCAACTTTATTTTTCGGCCCATAGTTTGTAAAATAGTTTGGGCTCAACTAAGCCAAAGTTTTGCATAAAAAACAGAGGCAGTGCTGCACATTTTTGGGTGGAGGAGCTACGGGGGGTTGGGCACACTTAACATGCCTCCACCTCCCACCAAGTTTAAATCTAGTGAGCCCCTGTAGTGATTTATAAAGCCTAATATGGATTAAAAAAAAAAAATAATTGTAGTATCATTTTGTACACTTTATAATCGCCATTTGAACATTTTAGTTTAGACTGAATGTCCTAAGAAAATGGGGCAAAAATCGGCGTCGCTCTTGATAAAAACTAAAATACAACATGTGTACAGTTATAATATATAAAACATGAACATAAATATACTGTGCAAGGCGGTACTATGGAATTAACAATGTAAAAGGGTTCAACATTTTACAATAAATATGTGCAAAATGTGCTAAGGTACATTATGACAATCGGCTGATGGTGTGGCCAGGTGGAGTCACGCCAGAGGAGCAGCGTCAGGGGGAAGGAGGCGGGTCTCTTTTATCGGCGGGTGGATGTGCTGGGGCCTTAGTGCAAAAACAGGTGCAATTTTTATTAATAAAACACGGCCCAACAGGCGCCTTGACAACAAGCTATCTACCCCACAGCAGCAATATACCGACCTCCTCAGCCGCTTCATCTTCTCCTCTAAATTTCGTGTTTCCTCACTTGTTTTTTGGCTGACATAACGTGACTGCTTTATCAGAGGAACTGAGATTGTATACCACTGGGTGAATAATGTAGGCTTGCCAGGTGAGGGATTGTTATACTGGCAAGTGACAGACATTTACACTCAAAGAAAAGATGTAGAGTTTATTCTATTCAACCCACAACTCATACAGAGTCATTCCGAATCTGGAACAATTTGGCTGCTGTTCTTAAGAGTAAAAACGGTAACATCTTATAATGCACTTTTAACGTATTTTCTGGACAATAAGTCGCACTTTTTTCAGTTTGTCCGGGGGTGCGACTTATACTCAGATGCGATTTAGATGTGAAATATATGTTTTTTACTTCATTATTATGCATGTTTTGGCTGGTGCGATTTATAATCCAGTGCGATTTATACTCCAGAAAATACGGTCATAGCCTTATCAAAGCATGAACAAAGAGTTAATTCATAATGAACAAATCAGGCAAACTCCTAACCCCTTAATGAAAACAAATACTTATATACGTGGGAAACATGGTCTTTGGAGTCGTGCATTATTTCCCATAGAATGTTTGGGTTAAACAGCATTTAATCCCCATATTTGAGGAAAATGTGTGTTGCCCAAGTGCAGATATATTGTATAAGCAGCTCTTGAGGTCAAAATACGTCCGTTGTGTGCTCTTTGTATCTAATAAGAAACGTTTTATTGTCCGATAATCAGGAAGCGTGCGTTAGAATGCTAGTCGTTGTTAGCTTTACCGTCAAGCAAAACTCTGATCTCGAAAAGCTGTAAAAAAAGAGCTTATAAACTCATCAGGGTGAATCATGAGGATGTTCAGAATGCATAAGGTAAGTGAGGAATAACTTCAGAGCAATGCAAACTATTTGAAATGAACTGTTTTTCAGACAGAATATCAGCGCAGACAGATGGGTAGAATCATTTGAAGGATGACAGCCAAACGTGTGAATAAATCTTAACCATTACAGGTACATTTCTGAGATGCAAGAAACATTGTAACATGGTCAAAAAGTTTCAAAAGTTAAAGTAAAGTAAGTAAATTTTAAAAAGTTTCTTCCAAGTAATGCCATGCAAACTTATTCAGCCAAACTTTTAAAACCACTACTTGAAAACTCCCCATGACCTTCGTGTTGTTGCCCCTTCATCCATCCCTCTCCCTCTGCCCCACTTCAGACAGCAGATCCAGATGGGTGGCCAGTCACGCTCACCTCGGGGTGCGTTTGACACCCAGCTGGAATCCCCGGCCCGGGCCTCAGGGTGTCACCGACTTCTGCCACGGGTTCACAAGAAATGAGGGGAATTTATCTGCGGATAGCACTACTTCCTCCTCCGAAATAGCCCTGTCGAAGGATAAGCTATCTATCTTGCTTTAGCGCAGTTTAATGGGAGCTGTGGCCCGCGGTGTAGCCAGGGGAGGTACGCACTATGGGTTGCTAAAGTCAGGATGCAGATATTATGCACAGATAAGAATTTGAGATATGCGACATCAGGGAGATTTTTCATGTGATGTTATTTATACGACTTGTGGGAATATATATTTGTGCCCATATCAGATGAAAACTGGGGCCATTATAGAAACAGGATGCCCTTACTGTTCCATACATTATTGAGTGTTCAGGTTTTGTAACAGAACAGTTTGGTAAATGGTGGCAGTGGTTCGGTTTTTATGGTATAACTGTGGTATAATGATATAGCCTATTATTTTAGTTTTGTGTGTGTGTCAAATAAAAATGTCTTAGCTTTTCTTCAGTAAACATTGTCTCTGGTTGCTGGATACTGTACACGTGCTGTGTTACATCACATGGGACAACAATACATAAGCAGATATGTAAGAGAGAACTGTAATGATCCCCCCCTCCCAAAAAAAAAAAAAAAAAAAAAAAAAAGAAAAATTTAATCTTGTGCAGTAAAATCAAGACAGGAATAAGATAAATAATAACTAAAACGGGGGTATTTTACTTCTATGGGCTAATACGTATCATATTTAGATCATCATGTTACCTTTTATTGTTTTGAAAATGCTGTATTCGCAGAAAACAACATTTTAACATGTTTTACTTTAGTTTTTGATGCTGTGAAATTCCCCCTCTATTTGCTCTCCATGTTAAGTCACTCCCCCTTCAGAGCGCTATCACGACACAATCGGCGTGCATCTCGCTAATGAAAATTTATATAATGTTTTTGTATGTAAGGAGAATTGATGACGTAGGCTTGTGGGCGGAGCATTGGACAGAATCATACAGCTAACTTTGAGGAGGGTTCGAATACGGCCCAGGAGAGATCACTGTTTTACTGAAACATGCATGGATAACTTCTAAAACCTCTTCAGGCATGTTTTTTATGAGGGAACAAAGTTATAGAAAGCTAAAAAAAAATTGATTTTGCATAATAATTTCTCTTTAAAGAGTAATTCAACAGATAAGCGACAATAAAACAGATTTCCATTGCAAATTACTCTTTGTATGGCATTGTTTTTTAAAAATATATAATTTATTTAATAGCTATAAAATATGATTCTATCTCTAATCAAACCCACGCAACATCCTTGATAATATTTGTTTTTGCAAATGAACTCTTCACGTTCTAGTAAAGTATAAAGCAGAATTATAACCATTGTGTCAAACTAGAAGTAATGGAAAATGCCAGAGTACATCTAAATATATACATGTATCTTTACACAGGTGCTGACATGATTTACAGTGGGGCACAGTTAATATGTAATTGCAGATGTCTAACTGCACATGTTCAGTCTGACACTGCGGCAGATGAAAAACCTACATCCTGGTGTAAAGCATCTCTTCTTTTATGAGATTAATGTGTTTGCACAAAGTCCCTGTTAAATAAACCAATAAACAATAAACTAAACCAAGGGTAAGTGTGGAATTAATCACAATGTGGGACCTTTATTATTACATCAACAACACAGTGTAAACTAAGGATAGGACTAAGGTTAAGTTTGAGGTTAGAAAAGTAGTCACTATGGTTAAGATTAGGATCAATCTCCAGGAAACAAATGCAAGTCAATGTAAAGTCAACAGCAGCATGGAAACCCGGCGTGTGTGTAAATGTGTGTGAAGTGTGTGTGAAGTGTGTGTGAAGTGCATCAATGTCCCCATAACATATTATAACACAGCATCTGGACACACTTCAACTTACTGTGTGCTCCGAGCGTTGATGTAAAGACTCACACATGTTCATATTAAAAACCCTGTATCAAACTTCTCCCATGTATCTGAACAAAATGTATTTCATTCCAGTACAGATACATTGTATAAGCAGCTCTTGAGGTCAAAATTAGAAAGCATGTTTTTAATCAGGACGGTGAATGCATGAGGTAAGTGAGGGATAACTTTGGACAAAACTAACTGATTTTCACTTTTTTAAGACAGTAAAAATCCGTTAGGCCTACAGCACCTTTAAGAATTTTGGCACATTGGCGAGAACTTTCCCTCCGGTCATAATTGATATTAATTTGTGTTCTAAGGAGAGACTCGGGGGACTGGTCCAAGCAGGACTACAATGGGACAGACCTAGACCCGGTTCAAAAAGAGCTCTTTGGCTTGAAAAGAAAAGGCTTGAATAAATGAGATTACGGGCTAGCACACAAAGAGCAGATGAGACAAAAGTGAGGGCAAAACAGAACAATTCCTTCACATGTGAAAGGAGAGTGGATTAGGACCAAACAGACTGGATTCATGGAAGCCATTATCACATTTAGAGAATGGGTAAGTGCAGGGAGCTTTTAACTTTAAGATAATTGAGACGTTAAAAGTTCAGAGTAAATGTGTTCAATTTTAAAAGCTTTGCACCACCTAAGAAGATGTTTGGCTCTGGAAATACCACCTAGATTCATTAAATTATATAGTAAATTTAAATTATATCTTGAAGGCAAATGGATACAAGCATCCTGATGAGTGAAGCAGTTTAAATCAGGCTAAAAAAGTAGATGCAAGTCATAGAAGTGTGACGTCGCCCATAGCGTTCGACTCCAGTCAAATGAAGCTCATCGAGGCTAGAGCAGTTATGGAGCGAATTTGAAGCTGAGTTGCGTGTTAGAAATTTACAACTGTGAGTGTCAGAGCCAATCCACAGAGAGACTGTTGAACATAACGCTGTTGCTAATGCTAGCAGGAGCAACCTCAGGGAAAGAAGGCACCTGATTTGTCTGTTATTAATATTCATATCTTGATTTACTGACACAATAGCTAAATAAAAACACCAGGATCATGTAGAGTGGGTTAATACGAACATTTTAAGACCAAAATGACGAAGCTCACTGCAGCAGTTACAGACAGAGGTGACAGTTTTTCAATGTAAAGTGAATTGGAGCCAGAGTTGATGGATGATCACTTCCTGTTTGGAACGTAAAGAGAAGTGATGACGTAGTGACGTTGTGGGCGGAGCATTGGACAGAGTCTTACAGCTAATTTTGAAGAGGGTTCAAATACGGCCTGGGAGAGATCACTATTTTACTAAAACATGCATGAATGATACCAAAAACCTCTCCGGACATGTTTTTGATGAAGGAACAAAGTTATAGAAAGCTAAAAAAAATACATTTTGCATAATAATTCGTCTTTAAAGAGTAATTAAACAGATACAAGACAGTAAAAACAGATTTATATTGCAAATTACTCTTTTTATGGTGTTGTTTTTTTATTTTTTGAGCTAGCAGGCAGGTAGCAGGTTAGCTATGTCCATTTATATGTACAGTCTATGATGCTAATGTTTAAGTTACCAGTGATAGGTAGGAAAAGGGAAACTTTGTTGGCATTACAAGTACATATGAAGACAACAATAGTACGTGTAAAATAAATAGTCCACTGTGTAACATTTCTGGTGGAGGGTCCACCACCTTCTTGTCTCCATGGAGATGTTACTGCGTTCACTAGTATGTGCCACGCTGTACTTTTATATCCCTGTTGAATCAAGCAGGTGACACTAACTAATGCCATACAGTGCAACATTTGATGAACATGAACTTCAGAAAAAGTTCCACTGTGCACCTTTATAATCTTTGTCATATCTTTGCTCAAACTTCACATTAGTCTCCAGCGCAGCGTACGAGAACATTCACCGTTACATACAACACGAGGAAACACTTTTTTACACATAATTTCAAAAGCAAACCGTTTCATCGATTTTCTTCTCGCCGTGTGTTGGGAATTCTATACAACCTGAACAACAAATTCTTTGAGTCCGACTTGCAGCGCGTCGCAGTGAGGCCCCGGGACGACCCTGCAACAATGAGACAAGTGTGAACGCTCCCGCCCCACTACGTATAAAACAAAAAGCCCCGACCAACACAATGGAGCTAGCTTGTCTCTGCCGTGCCTTTCAGTGTGGATTTATTGGCTCCTATGTGGCGCTGCAGTTCCATCCCTCTTGTAAAGAAAAAAAACACGCTATTGTCTAGTTCTTTGGAGCTCGCAGACAGCAGTTGCAGTCTTCTTGGCTTCTCCGTGCGTCTGGGGCCCTCGGAACATGTCCAATGTCTTCTGTAGCTCGGTGTAATCACAGGGACAGTGCTTGGAGCCCGGATGGCTGGCTCAATGAGGGTCATGTGTCCGAAGCCCGCAGCCAGTCCCCAGGGTGGAAACGAGGGTATATGGGAAGAGTTGGAAAGCGAGGTTGGTGAAGATAATTACTGGATGTGGAGTTCAATAAATTAGATACGGATAAAATAAGGGAGTTCAGTTTTTAATTCAATATCTGATTTTTTTTCTATTAATTTTGTTGTAAGCATCTGCATTTGAGCTGTAGACAGTTTAAACATTGAATATGTATGACTTTTTTTTTTTTTTTAGGATCATACAGCTTTGAGAAATATAAGCTTTATGGTTTAAATGAATTTGATTTGTGAATGGTTGGCCTAGTGTATCAATCAATCAAACTTTATTTCTATAGCACCTTCCAACAACCAAAGCTGCCCAAAGTGCCGTACAACATTAAAAACACGATTAAAAAAACAATAAACATCATACAAATCAACAGAGCACATTACACCATTAAAATAAAGAAAGTGTCATAGGGCCACTAAGTGTTAAAATCCATTCTAAATAAATAAGTTTTCAGTTTGGCTTTAAACAGAGGCAGATCAGAGATGGAACACAACTCTATGAGCAACGAGTTTCAGAATTTTGGACCGGCCACCGCAAAAGAACGATCGCCCCACTGTTTGCACCGGGACAGGGGGACCTCCAGCAGATGTTGCCCAGCAGATCGTAGAGCTCTGCTGGGTCGGTGAGGGGTCAAAATGTTACACAGGTAAGAAGGTGCAAGGCCATTTAGTGCATTAAAAACAAACATCACAATGTATGATGAAAACACGGTGGTCACAGTAGCTCAGTTGTTTCACCACTAATCTGAAGGTTGACGGTTCGAATCCTGATCTCAACATAAAATAAAAACATCATTAGTAGAGTGGTCAAATCCAGTTTTCAGGCCCCACTAAAACCATGCAACTGACCCAAGACCTCAACTGCAAAGGGAAATTGACTTGGCAAAAATATGTATAACCAGGTGTAATTATGTGTATTATTTGATCGTGTTATTTAACCTGATTGATTTTACAAAAACTACAGTTATCAGTGAAAAAAGCTGATTAAATACAGTGTCATATTATTTTAAAGTGATATCTTCCTTGTCGTCTCGTGGACCCCCGGCGCAGTGGGAGCCAGCGTTGTAGGCCTACTATAGACTGTGTAAACCTGCTGAATAACTCATCATCTGTACATAGGATACTTCAATATGTGTGGGTTTCAGGTTAAAGTTATAGTATGCAACATTATTAGAGCATTTTCCTATTCAGAAGATAGAATATTCAGTAAAATTTGCCCCAGTAGATATATTGTATAATCAGCTCTCTGTGAAAATAAGTCAGCTGTGTACTGTCTCCATCTAAATAGAAAGCATTTTATTTTCCAATAATCAGAAAGTGCACATTAGCATGCTAGTTGTTGCAAGTTTTACCGTCACAGCATATGTAAACTCATCGCAGTGAATAATTAGGATGCTTGGAATGGATAATATACATGAGGAATAACCACTGTTCTGTTTTTCATGCTTTAAGACAGTAAAATTCACATACAGAGCCTTTAAATGTTTATATTTAAGTCTGTAATTATGAACAGTTGTTAATATTTATTTTTAATTGCATATTTGTATTAACCCTGCTGTTCTTTGTTCATTGTAACACTGGAATTTTAGCATTTTGGGAGACGGTTTTTATCTTAGTTAATTGCTTTTTGCAGGTGGTACATGCAATTCTATGTATTTTAAGAGTGAAATTAACCAAATATTTAGTATGATGGTATGTGCAGAGTGACAAAAACTTTCTGTTAAATGTTAAATAATTGAAACGTTTGTGTTTTTCTCTCGATGTGATTTAGTTGCAGTTGTAGTTGTTGAGGATGATTCTTTGAAAATACCAAATTTCAGCATAAATTACTGTTTTTTCCTTCACATTAACTGCATTAACTTGGCTACCCACCTCTGAATATGTGTAGTATCAGTTAGTACTTATTTCTGCTTGAATAAAAATGACATTTGAATAGTGCTTCATTTTTTATTCAGCAGTCACTTTATCATTAGCTACAGAATCAGAGAACTCGGCTGTCACTTAGTTGTTTAGATTGTAAAGATTTATATGAGACAACAGCTGAAAGGAAAAGTGAGTGAGTTTAGCTGAAGATTTTATTTGGTGTTATTACTGAGAACTTTTCAAGCATATTAACTTTCAGCTGTTTTTGTTTTACAGTGAATCAGCAATGGCACAAGCACAAGCACAAGCACGCTCCCTGACCACGGCCACGGTCAAGAACATGATCCCGGAGTCTTGCCAGTTCATCTCAACTTTGTACCGAGGGGGATTTGGTCAAGTGGACAAATGCAAAATGAAGGGCACCTGCAACACTAAAGCTGTCAAACTTCTATTTCGGCAGGAAAATTCGAAGGAGGCAAGTTATAATAATAGATTTATATGATGATACATGTACGTAGCTAAAAGAACACAAAAACGGGTTCACTGACTTCTTGTTCAAAACTCCAAAACTACCAGGCCAGTGTAGTCTCGAACTTTAGAATGTGTATCCCTGGCTGTCCCAGTATTTGGAGTTTTTGTTTTTGAATTTATTAGTCTTATTTCAGACCTGGTTTAGTCTCGTTTCAGACCTGGTTTAGTCTCATTTTAGACCTGGTTTTGTCTCATTTCAGACCTGGTTTAGTCTAATTTAAACCTGGTTTAGTCTTGTTTTAAGACCTGGTTTAGTCTTGTTTTTAGACCTGCTTTAGTCTCATTTTAGACCTGGTTTACTCTCGTTTCAGATCTGGTTTAGTCTCATTTTAGACCTGGTTTAGTCCCATTTCATACCTGGGTTAGTCTCGTTTTAGACCTGGTTTAGTCTTGTTTTAAGACCTGGTTTAGTCTTTGTCATGATCCGCACCGTCCGCTCCTAGTTTCCCTCCTGTCCTGCTCTTTCCCTTCCTCACCTGCCGGATCTGGGTTGGGCTCCTGGCTCCTCCTGCTCGCACCTGCAGCACATCAGTGCAATCACCACCACCTGCTGTGTATAAGAGGAGCCAGGACTAGACACTCGGTGCGTGATCGTCATCGTTCCTTCGTTCTGTCGTTCCTGTCGTTGTCTGCGGGACCCTACATGTGTCTTCGCCTCCTGTCCTGTCTTGGTCTCCGGCTTGTTTCCCGTCACCTGCCCTGGCTCCCGCTTGCTGGATTACTCCTACTCGGTACTTCCTGTTCCCGTGCCTTGTCCTGTCGTGCTCCGGCCCTGGATGTCTCCTGCCCGCTCTGCTATGCCCACTATGCCCATCTGGCCTGCCTCCCGCTCCCTGTCCCCGTTTGTGATTTACGAACTATTGAGTATTAACTCTGCACAATTGTAAATAAACACCGTAAATCTGCCCCGAGTCTGCACTCTTTGGTCTGCTACACCCACCGTTATGACAGTCTTGTTTTTAGATCTGGTTTAGTCTCGTTTTAGACCTGGTTTAGTCTTGTTTTTAGACCTGACTTAGTCTCATTTCAGATCTGGTTTAATCTCATTCTAGACCTCGTTTAGTCTCATTTCAGTTCTGGTTTAGTCTTGTTTTTAGACCTGGTTTAGTTTCGTTTTAGAGCTGTTTTAGTCTTGTTTTAAACCTGGTTTAGTCTCGTTTTAGACCTCGTTTAGTCTCATTTTAAACCTGGTTTAGCCCTTCTAGATGCGCGATATAGTTCAAGTTTAGATCTGGTGGCATTCAGAAACCCAAATATTATCTTGGGTGGTGCTTGGTATAAAAAGTACCACAGTAAAAAAAAAGAGAGTTTCAGAAGAGTTTCATCTGCATTTATCATTGTTGAATAATCACAAATAAATACAGAGAAGTGGGAGGACATAGGGGACACTCATTTGAGGTTGAGTCCATTTTACATTACATATCCACTTAACAATAACATATATTTTTATATATATATATATATATATATATATATATATATATATATATATATATATATATATATATATATATATATATATATATATATATATATATATATATATATACATATACATATATTTTTATATTTCCAGATTTGTCTGATGACTAAATAAAGACACTGTCTTAGACCAGGAATGAGTTTGAAGTGTCTTCTGACCTGCTCCGTAGTACTGTCCAGGCCTATAACATGATACTTATAGATCTATGTATCTATAGACTGATTGAGACAAGTTTTCATTGGGACAAATCAGCTATGGACAAAAGAGGACAGTATTACCCTTCAGTGTGAACATCAGTTATATAAAATCCTTCTTTTCTTACTCAGGCGTATATTGATTGCACTGATCATTACAGCCAAAGTGAGCTGCTGGATTTCATGGACTTGTTGACGAGAATTGCACACCATGAATTGGCCTCAGCTCAGATCCTAATGCATCCTTTTATTTGGTAAGTAGAATATATCCCATGACTTTATGTGGCAAAAATACTGTACTGTTTAAACAGAAGACTCTGATTTCTCTGACTTCTCGAAGATAATGTAATGGGAGGGTTGTCATCATGTTTCTTCCTTACACAGTGTGGAAATAGAGATGGAAGAACCAGCAGAGACTGAGTCCATCCAACAAAAGGACCCAAATACTCAGAGGGTCACTACACTCCTGCCAGTTCCACCTGTAAATTCTTCACCTTTTCCTGGAAGACAACCAGCAGAGTAACAGGTGTGTTTCGTAGTAATCTGGATAGTGGACAATGATTTACAAATCGAGATGTTTTGAATGGTAAGGTTGTTATCATGTTTCTTTGTTCTTTACACAGAGTGGAGAGAGAAATGGAGGAACTGGCACAGACTGCGGCAATACAAAGACAAAGTACACAGGGGGTCTTCAGGCTCCTGCCACCACTACCCCATAAAGGTAAGATTTGCTCAGCTTTTGCCTAACTTTAAATACAAACACCGTCCCGAAGAAGAGGACCTGTTTCTTCTCTTGGATGAGGAAACACTTGGATTTTTCCTCGTGAATTGCTGTGGCATAAAAGACAAGGATATGTATTCTTGGACCTTCTCTAACCCGTTTTTGTCCTGAGCACTAGACAAGTATTTGGAGAATTCTTCCCTAAAAGTGAGAAGATGTTTAAGGCTGGTGCTTAATCCTTAACGCCATGAAGCTGGCCATCATCATCACCTTGTAGACCGAGATCGTTTTGGAGTATCTTTGAAGTATTCTTTGTCAGCTTTGTGACAGTGAGGCTGTGCTCTCATTAGTGCTACTGTGGTGTCAGGATGCTATGTGCTGTGCTGTCTTGGTAGTTAATGACAGTGCAGTCTTTATCAGTGTCACTGCTGCTGATGGTTTCTTTTTGCTCCAAGATGATTAACTTGTGGATTTGAGCATATCATTTAGTACACAGAAAGTCTTGTTGACATAAGATGATGGTGTGGACCAGCGCTCTCTTTGAGGTTACCGTGTTGAGTTTGTCCTTTTTCCTCGTTGTCCCATGATAAGTGAGGAAGACAAGACAACAACCCTTTCCCTTGTGTTTACAGCGGCCTGTAATATACCCATGTGCCCAATCATAAAAATATATACTTCATCAGAGTGATTTTTACCCAATTCCAAGTGAGTGGAGTTGCTCTGAGACCTCCTGTTTCAAGCTCTCTTGGACTCACCGTTTAATCCGAATCAGAGTAATTTTTTTCTGGAATTGTCTGAAACATAAACTGTAAGAAGTACAGCCATTTAATTGTTACATTAATATTGTTAATGTTTATTTATTTATATACATATACTGCTAAAGTGCTTGCTATGTGTCTTTAATTACATTTTCTATTTGTATTCGCTGCTCAGTTAATATTATTGCTCAGGAAACTTAAATTGTATTCATGTTTGAGTGCCCCCACAGAAACTTAACTGGCTCCTGCTGGGTCTAGCCACGCCCCTGTAGATGGTCAGTCTTTCATAAGCGCCGCGACCAAAAGACATAGAGTGTAGGTGTCGCCATGGAGAACACATATTATGTCATAGCCACGGATTTTAAGGAAAACTGGGCCCGATCACTGGATAAGTTAACTCAGTCTTCAGTTAAATTGAGCTGAGTAGCTTAAAGGGGCAGTGGATGGTAGAAATGTCAATGAACTCATCAGTACAAATACAATGCCTGGCCAAAAAAAAAAAAAAAGTTGCCACCAAAAGAAAAGCTCACACACCAACTAACCCTAATATTTGGTTGTTCCACCTTTAGCTTTAATTACACACACACATTCGCTGTAGCATTGTTCCGATTTCGCTTCTACAGTGTCACAAGGCAGTGTATAGATGCATAAAAAAGTTTAAAAAAAAAAAAGAGAAATCGCATGGCTTTTCTAGGTATAAAACTACACATCGCAATTTTAAGGGCACTGACCACATAAGCGAGACTGTTGTATTTAAATATACACACAACATGAAATGCACTGTGGTGGAGTATAATGCATAACAATTGTTTTCAGTGTTTTATTTTTTCAGATAATGACATTTCCTATAGGATAAAGGAGAGAGCTGTGATTGGCTGAGCGCCGGGAGTGGAAACCATCTTGAAGACCTCCATATTTGCAAAGCCTGTTTAATGACCTGTGCTCCCCTAATGCACCACAGGAGTACACGATGGTTTGGATGATGTATGAAATGTGTTTTGTGCAGTGTATTAATGTAACTGGCATAAATAAATAAAAATAAAAGAATCTGTTGCTTTTAAACCGCTTTTCACTCACAAACGTCCCTGTTGCCTGCGTCTTTAATGAATGATATTCCTCCAGTGCAGTGACCACAAACCCTCTGTAGAATCACAATAGGCCAACATATATTCATGTACAATCACGGTGTGCTCAAGAGCCTGTCAGCTCCTATGCATTTTTAATATCATCTGTACCATCATTGGCTAACATGTAGGCCTATACTGCACCGTGTATGTTCTTCAGAAGAGTTCCTCAAGCTGTTCCTCTGAAGAGCCGTAGAAGCCAAGGGACTGTGATCTGTCATTCACAAACACAGAGGAGAGAGAGGGAGGACAGGGAGCCGATGGAGGCAGGGCGAGTGAAGATCCAGCTGACAGCATGGTTTGTTTGTGCGCGAAAGAGAGAGAGGCTTCATCTTGTGATAGAGGGTTTGTCACTACAGACGCTCCTATGGCATTGGAAAGGCTGCAAAGAAAATCTAAAACAGAACGAGACCCCTATGTAGCTTTGGTGCACCATTTGTATTAACGTACCTGATTATATCCCTTGTGTTTGAGCTAAATTTATCTTGTCCCACTATAGATATATTATAGAAGTGGTTCTTGAAGTCAAAGTAAGTCAAGTGCATGTTGTCTGCATCTAATTATAAAGCATTTTATTCAGGAAGTGCTTGTTAGCTTGCTAGCTGTTTTTAGCTTTACAATCACGGGCAAACTTATGTTATAGACCATTCCAAGAGTGATGTGTAAGACTAGTTCGCCAGTTCCTACTTTTTCATAACATCTAGAAGGGTCGTTGAAGCGGACAAAGATTAGAATTTAGGATTTATATTTAATGAAATAAAGAAATATTTATATGGTCAAGATGACATGGCCAACTATATTTTTGGTGCAATTTATCCATCATAATGTTAGATTTAAGAAATTTTACTTTGTGGCTATTAAAGTTGATGCCATGTTTGGTGCTAATGGCTAAATAAAAAAGCTAGGCTCTTGAGGGGTTGAGGGGTTGTCAGTTTCAGCCCTGGAACTTTTGCACATGTGGCCAGAAAAAAAACATTTTTGACATTCCATCCCAAGCTCCCTCACCTATTTTGGTTCCTTGCATTAGCCTATTATGCATATGCTCGCCTACGTCTGTGTGGGTTTCCTCGGGGCACTCCAGTTTCCCCCATCAACCCAAAACATCCACTACAGGTAAAACCCTCCAGCCTCAAGTCTAGCTCAAGATCTTGAAACGTGTCCCCGAGCGGTGCAAAACACAGCTGCTCTCTGCTCCTGACAGGTTGCCCCAGCAGCACTTAGTTGAAGGATGGGTCAAATGCAGGGAATGCATTTCTCTCACGAGGGATTAATAAAGTAACCTTCACCTAAATCATGCAAAATAGGCTAATCTTCAATGAAAGCTGCTCCTGACTATAGCTCTGCGGCCTGAGCATCGTGGGATAAGAAGTTCCAGCAACATGCGCATAAATAAAGAAAATGAAACAAAGGCTGTATGTGCTGTGCTTTTAGGATATACAACTACAGATTTTTTTTTTTTTTTCCATTGGTGAGTTAGGATTTACAGTCAATCACTATAAAACTCATGAAAACGTTAATTGCACTATTTTTCTACATATTAGTCTTAATCTACTCGTGTGTCTAAAGCTTAATGTAATAAATGCACAGGATTCATGGCATATACTGTCTTTAAGAATATAGGATCCTGTTTACATGGCATAACCTTTCTACATATGTATTTGTAATAAAATTTGATTTATATTTATATTTAGAAATAGTATTTTAAAATCAGAATGCAAGGATACTTTAGCAACAACTTGTCACTTTCTACTAATTTACTTAACATCAGCCTGTCCAGGGATGACAGGTGGAAGTTTGTATTTTTGCTATAACCTGGCACCAAACATCATTCCTGTTTTTTTGTTTTTTTTTTAAGGTCAATGTATTGTTGTGCACTGTCCCTGTCCAAATAAAAGCAGACCATACCATAATACTTAGAGCATAAAAGTAATCTGTTCACTGTCACATTCAAATAAATGATGAGTATCGCTTACTTAGATATTAGTGCTTTAAAACTATTACTGTTTTGTCTTCAGCTGCAAAATAGACAACAGGTTTAAAGATTTTTGTTTAGTATTTTGTTTAGTTTTTTTTTTTTAGGACTTAATAAGACATTGTTCATTTATACTTCATTTACTATCTTCAGCTACATGTAATAACCAGACTCCAACATGGCTGCTATTGTGGCATCCCTCTCCTTCCTCTTTCTCACATTTCTCTACTTTCATTCCACATATCTTTATTTATACAGGTAGAGCCCAAAGAGAGCACTCAGACTGTCTTTTTCACGAGCGCCCTCAGAACAATACAAACAAAAACAAACAAAACAAATAACTACATAGGTCCATTTAAAACATTAAAAACAGGAGCAGGTGTGAGTATAAATGTTTATCACCACATTATTAAAGTACATTAGAGGCACCAATGTATCCAGATTTGCTTGTCCTTGAATGTATTTCATTTTTGGGAAGCAGAGTAACTAAAAGCTTTTTTACCCTTTTTTTAGTTCTGGTGTTTTTAGATATAGACATTCATGAGATGAGTATGAATATTCCCTGTGTCAAAGTTCAACAAGCAAGTGAGATATTCAGACAGTCTATGAATTAGTGCCTTATAAATACATTTTCTACAGTGTTGTTCTCTTCTGACAGGTAGCGGTGGCCAATCTACTTTTTCAGAGAGTGAACAGTGATGGGTTTTAAATTCACCTGTTATGAAACGAAGGGCTGAGTGAAAGAGTCTATCTCAAGGTTTCAAAGTAAATTCTGAAGTCTGCTTGTAAATTCTCCATAATCTAAAAGGAAAGTAGCTTGAACAATTTCTTTCTGTAATGGGATACAAGATTTGTTTCATATAGCTAATGGGCAGAAACAGATATTCAAAATGTTCAGGCTTTCAGCAGGAGAATAAAGTCCACAAACTGGTGACCTTTGACATTAATGGCAACACCACCTCCTTTACGCTGCCTGTCATAACGAAAAACTTAATGATTTTCAACACTGATTTCCTTAGGACTTATTTTATTTGATAACAAGGTTTTAGAAAATACAGATATATCTTGATCAGTCTGATTTCCCCAGACTTTACTGTAATCTCAGTTAGATGTGATACTATGTACTTTCATATGTAC
Source organism: Periophthalmus magnuspinnatus (assembly GCF_009829125.3). Taxonomy (NCBI): domain Eukaryota; kingdom Metazoa; phylum Chordata; class Actinopteri; order Gobiiformes; family Gobiidae; genus Periophthalmus; species Periophthalmus magnuspinnatus. The sequence goes on from NC_047136.2 coordinate 25,327,558, forward strand.
AATTCCCAGTCCTTCCTTGTCTTGTCTTGAAGTTATGCATTTCAAATAGGCCTTACTCTTTTGACTGGGATCGATTTTACATCTGGGAAATAGGTTTGTTAATAATATTGATCTCAACCAAATTACACAACCTCTGATCATTTCTTTACTGTCTATTTGATATTTTACATCAAATCTGCACATGAATTAGTTTTAAGGCATAATCTAAGCGAAAGAGCCGCAAGAAATCCTGTTTATGCTATACATAAGAAGTCATTCAGGAATTCCCTTCAGTGAGACATGAAGTTGGTGGATCCAGATAAATTTCACCAAAACTGGACCAGACATTACGCATTGTTTCACCAACTTCAGCACCACGTCTATAAGTGCTTTAAAGTCACTTTCCAACAACTGGGACTGTTGTAGTTGAATGTGGTTGAAGTCGATGTGCACTATCACAGTGGATATGTCCACACGATTGGACTGTGTGTCTGTGAGTGTGGCATTCATGTGTGATACCTGAGCTCCAGGGTGGCACTCGGCTTCAGATGGCTACATGGTGTACTGTAGATGAACCGAGAGCATTTTTTACCCTCTTTTCCATGTTTTGTAGTATCGTTATGGACATGTTAATTGCTCCGATTATGTTGTTGCAACGCAGTGGGTGTCACTGTGATGTCCCACAAGGATCTAAGAGGAGATGGCAACTCCTCGTGGTTTGATAGACATGGAAACTCGTTGAGGTCAAGAATGTTAAATCTGTTTGACAGCTCCAGTGGCTGCTTCTGATTAGGACTTGCATGATGATGTGAACACTCTCCCTTTTGTTTACAATTCATAACAAGGAACCAGTTGTGCAAGGGAGTGGATGAAGTTGGACCCTTTGGTTTAGGTGGACCAGTATAACCTCATGTATCATGTTGAACATGGGCAGACTACATCTTGTGGCAGCAGGAGCAGAATTTACACCAGAACACATATGGATGCATGTTATTCATTCATCGTGGCAATGGACATGGACTTAGATTTTCGAAGTTCCATTGTCACCACCAAATCAAAGAGTTGCTCACGAGACTGGGCTCTGGGTTTGAGTCTGAAGGGAGATGCGGTTCTCTAGTTCTGTTATATTTGCTTCCAAGAGTAGACAGCTGTCACAGTGTGTCAAGCCGGTGAGCCACACTTCACACTAGGCCCAAAGAAAAGCCTTCCACCACAGCGTCCACACAAAGCTACAACAGCAGTCTACACGTCCACCTACAGCGCAGAGATAGCTGGGAGCAGAGGGGACACTTGGTGCCAAGTTTGTCTCGAAAGCGTGCCACGGAGCCGGATTTCCTGTCCCATAGCAGGACCAGGAGGAAAGGGAAGGGAAAAGGGGGTGTGGAGGTGATTGCCGGGCCAGACTGCTCAGAGCCCGACGCACAGCTCCGATTATAGAGGCAGGGGACCACAACTAGACATCGCCACGGCAACCCCTGCCCCTCTGCCTGTAAATCATGTCACCACGGGCTGCTTCACAGCACCCCAACCTTCCATCTCCTCTGACTGCATCCCCAGCTGGGCCGTCCTGAGAGGGGACACGAGCAAAGGGAGGAGCCAAGATGTATGGGTCAAAGCTGAAAGGGGATTTCACTTTACCTGCATAAAAATAAAACTGCTTATTTCAACTTTATAAGAACTGTACACAGGTACTCAAATATTACTGTTTTTAGTCCATACAGCTACTTTCAATACATCTATAGCCTTAAAGTAACATCATGTAACTTTCTCTAACTTTTTGTGTTTCCATGGAAATAGAATGTTAATAACACACCATGATACTTACTACTTTCCATAAGATTTAAAGGAAATAGATGAGTTTTATGCCATACTGTGGAAGATTATACCCAAAATAACTATATTCTATGTTTTTCAGCGCAATAATCATATATATAAAAACAAACAACAACAAAAAACTGCTTTGTTTGTTAATTTATTTGTTTTTATATATATTCCAGTGCAAAACAAAACATCCAAAATGCTCTTTTTTTAGTCTATTTTTGGCTAAAAACTTACATGGTGGGTCCTTAAGATAAGACAGTACAAGTTTCCTCTTTCAAATCCTAGAGCCACATCTGGTGTGGACATAAGGTGGATCAAGTGCACGAGAACCTTTAAACCTACTTTACCTGACTTATCTCTCCACACACCAGCATTGGAATATCCTTTGAACACCATTTATGTTTTTCTAAATTGACAGTCTATTGAGATGAAGAATGGGGAGAGACATTCAGCAAATTGCCATAGCCAGGAATTGATCTCAAAACACAGGGATTTCTCCGAAACGTTCCAGGCAAATTGATAACAAGCAGGGACACGCAGGTTTTGAACTCTTTATGAATAAAGGTGGTGCATACAGCTCTGTACCTGATTTTGAACCATGAGTGTGGAATATGGTTATAAAATATGTTTTAATTGTTGGCTCTGCCCATGATAAAAGGTGTAGGGTCTTTACCCAGTGCCCACCATTATACTTAATCATCTTACTCTCCCCTTCATTCCTCCATGTATCTATTTACCCATGCACTTTGTTCCTTCCAAAACTCACAATGCACACCCTCATTAGCACTTAGCCCTTTAGCTAGTCTTCTATCCATCCATCTTCACCAGAACCCCATCCCTGGCTCCCACCACGGCCGTATTGACGTGTCATTCGGATGCCCCTGCGTGCCCTCTCCTCACCCGGCAGCGTCTGGCAACATGGCCCAACCCGGCATGGAGGTCTCGTTAGCATGCAAGTGGCCGCTCCAACTCCGCCATCCGGCAAGGTTGTAGTAGAATGAAGGTGGTCTGGCCAGAGGAATGTGTGTGAGTACATTTTTTTTGTGGGGAGAGGAATCCAGTCTAGCGCAATTAGCATTCACCAGCTCCCCGCGCATCGCTAAATTTTTCAGTAACCTCCAGCTGCTTGATGTTGGAGCAAATCACCGGAGAGGCTCACCGCGTGCCTTAGCCACCTTAGCATCGCTGCGCTATACCCTACTCCCAGTTTCCACCCCTCCCCGTCTAAGGCCCCTCCGGAGTGCCGTCTCATCCAAGCCTCTTCACTTATTCATGTGTTTATTTATTATTTCACTGGTTGTGTCTGAGGAAAGATAGAAGAGGCATCTAGTTTGGGAGAAGTCATTAATTCATTAAAGCTTCGCAGTTTCAATTCCTTTTTATCTTTATCTCACGGTTTTTCCACCAGATAGGACGCTCATCCTTGAATTTCCGCTGCTCTTAAGTCCTATGGCCAACTGGGATCATAGGAAGTGGAATTGATATATGAAATGTCAAGAGAAAAAACGTGTTTGGAGCATGCAGGCTAGAGTGGCTGTCCTAGAAGATGAATCTGATACTGATACTATATCTTTGTTGTGTCCTTGGGCAAGACACTGCACCCAACGTTGCCTAATGAGTGTGTGAGAAGCTGGCAGAAGTCACCGCCAAGGCAGCTATGGCAATGGAAGCTGCTGGGAAGAGTCCAAAAAGTGACCAATGCATTATCAGTTTAATAATATTCATTCAGTCATTGCCATTGGAGTTGGCGTCTACTAGCAGCTTTTTGGTCAGATTGGAAATGTTATTGACAGCTTAATTTCAACAAAAATCTGCACAATTCTTTAAGAAGATCACCACATTTGACACTTTAATAGATCTCAAAATCAACTTTTTTTTTTCAAATTGATACTTTTTCTTAAGTAGACTTTTTATGTGATACTTTCTCTCAAATATTTTTTTGCCCACGTCCTTTTACTTACTAACAAAATGTAGTACTTCTTCCATTATAGCCACGGGATCGTCATTTTGTAAGGGGCTGCTGAGATGTTTTCATTTATTTATTTATTTTCCAAAGAATGCAGACAGAATTGTACGTTTATACTGTCGGCCTTTGCCACCAGCACAAAGAGCTTCTGGACCCCTGTGATCATGTGTACAAAGTAAGACCACAAAAAACATATCTTATTCTCTTTATGCTCAACAGACACACACACATACACATACGCACACACGTCGACACACACACGCACGACTCAAGAAGGCGTCACGTGGGTCAGAGTAACAGAAATAATGAAACTCAGCCAACAATGTCTCCACTCTTTTGATAACGGTCAACAGGGCGTTTGGCAAATGTAAATACAGCAAAGCGTTATAGCAGCAACATGTAGCCTATTGGTCTTTATCAACCTAACTGCACTGTCCTCGTGTGTGTCACTGCTGACCACACCTGTAACCTCTCTATGGATAAGGTCGTTTTACACTACCACTAGTCACGTCGACCGCCACCACGCCTCCTGCTGCCCTCAGAGTGCAGAGTGTGTGAAAAAGACGGACCCAAAAGTGAAGTAAACAGACCTAAATCTAGTGCACGACTGAAAACCACCTTTTTTATTCTGATTTTTATCTCTGTTAGGAATAGATCTAGTTTTGCCCAGTGCAGATGTAGCAACCAAAGAGTCTTCTTGGTGTTCCCTGGGAATCTAGAAAGATGCTTTTGCGCCCCCAGCACCTCTACGTTCCGCGGTTATGTCTTCCATTGTTCCTGATCAGAGCATTAGTCCATTGGAGGTCAGTTTCGGTTACAGGTTCAGTTTCATCAACATGTAGTTCCTCGCACAATGTCTCTTGGGTCATCATCAGTTAATTCTCCTGACTTGGATTCCACAATAAATTATACTTTTTTGTAACTCCAACAACTACAACTACATTTATTCATCATCTACATACTGTACATACATTTATACAATCTATAAATGTTTGCCCCAATGTACAAATGATCAACAATAACTACCCAAATTCCTTATAAACGAATCAAAAATACGCGCTTGACAACAATTTCATACCTTAGACACTCTATTTTTTCTTTCTACTGACAATAGCAGGATCTTGCTTCTCTAAAAGATTTCCGAGCACTTCACCGAAACTTCCTGGCAGTGAGTTGAGGTGCGTGAAATAAGATTTAACTGTCAGTGTACCGGAGCAAGACAAGTGCCAAATTGACGCGCAGCATTGTGAGTATCGATTCTACGGAGTTCCTTTGCACCTCGGTAACAGGAAGGCCAGTTTTATGACAG